>NW_012142745.1:7676110-7677304 GCF_000956105.1 Propithecus coquereli
ATTGAATTGGCTAGTTTACACCGGTTTAATGAATACTAAAGCCAGCAAAAGTAGACATCCTTGACATCCTTTTCTTGTTCTTGGTTTGTTAATAATTTAGATGGAGTTTTAACATGAAGATATTAGGTTTTATGGATTGCTTTTTCTGTGTCTTTTGAAATGACCATGAGCTTTTTCTTCTTTAATTTGTTAATATGTTTGCTTTCATTTGTCACTTCCATAGTGTTTAACCATCCTTGTTTTCCTGGTGTAAACTGATTTTGTTTATAGTACACCATTATTTTAATACATATCTGGTTTGTTTTCCTAATACATATTTCTTTACGTTTTTAATACACATATTCAAGAAATTGGTCCATACTTTTCTTTCTTGTTATAAAAATCACATAAAGTTGTTTGCTAATTGTTCACAGTTTTTAATACCTTTTCAGCAAAGGCTTTAGTTAATTATAGTTCATGGCCCATTGTCATCATTATTTTGTATTTTTTTATTAGTAGTAGTAATTTTGTTACCACTCATACCCATTCCTCTCTGTATTAGTGTGTGCTAGGCTAAATTGCTGTAACAGCAAGACCTCCCCCAAAACATGTAGCCGTAGTAAGGTAGAACAATTATTTCAGGTGACCACTATGGGTTAAGATTGCTCTCAGCATCACTTCTGCCTTTCAGCACAAATGAAGAGAGTATGATGGCGTGGAGAGAAGGAGGCTTCCTAATCCCTTGTGTAAAATTGAACACAGGACCACAATTAGCTACAAAGGCAGCTGCAATATGTTTCTCTAGCTGAACACAATGCCTCTGAACACTCACGAATCTGTGTCTTCTTCTTATACCTGCATTCACTTACTCACCATTGGGAGATGACACAAAGCGCCTCTCTGCCCAGGGGAGGAATCTAATGGATCTGTCCCTACGTGATAGGAGTAGGAATAGGGATACCCATATTTAATGAGACCAGACTGAGGGTAAAGTGTTAGGAAGTCTTCCATTTTCTGGGAGTAGAGTTTTTCTATTGCTCATTGTACTGCAAGAGAAGTATTCATAACTTCCAGGCACCTGGGTACCTCCGTGCAAAGAATCTTTGGTAGACCTAGGAGAATCCAGCTGCTGTGCAGATTTTAATAGGTCTGAGCTGGATTTTAACCCTCATGTAGAGGGAAGATGACAATTTTATATCTGTAAGTATATATATA
>NW_012142745.1:7678289-7680488 GCF_000956105.1 Propithecus coquereli
GGAACAGAAATGCTTACATGTTGCTAGAGGCAGCATAAAATTATTTACTATTTGTATAGAGTATTTTGACAATATCAGTGAAAATATTAATGGATGTTATTTAATACAAGATCTTTTGGGAATTAAATCTGCAATATGTATTTGCACCTATGTACAATGGAGCATATAAGGTCAGTATCCGTCAATGGGAAACTTTAAAAATTCTATGTGGTACACGAATAGAAAACGATGCTATGAAATAGGAAAAAAAAATAAGGTAGACTTTTGTATCAGTTTTCTAGGTTGTGTAACAAATTACTAAAAATTGAGCAATTTACTACAATATACATTTATTATCTCACAATTTCTGTGGGTTGGGACTCCAGGCACCTCTTAGTTAGGGCTTCTCGGGGTCCCGTAAAGCTGCGATGAAGTTTTGGCTGGAGTGTGCTTTCATATAGAGGCTCAACTTGGGGAAAATCAGCATCAATAGTTACTCAGGTTGTTGGCAGAATTATCAATACTTCATTCCTTTGTGTTGCTGAGTGGTATTCCATGATACTTATGTAGCACACTTTGTTCTACCACTTACCCACTGAAGGACATCTGAATTATTTCTGGTTTTGCAGTATTATTAAGAAAGCTCTTATAAACATTTGTATATGGTTTGTGTGTGTGTGTGAGCATAACTCTTCATGTCTCTGGGAAACTACCCAGGAATGCAATTAATGCATCTTATGATGGTTGCATGTTTAGTTCTGTAAGAGACTGCCAATTGTTTTCCAAAGTGGATCTTCCTACCATGAATGTAGAAATGACATATCAATAGTTTCTTCATATCTTCACTAGCATTTGATCTTGTCACTTTTTTTTTTCGCCATTCTGATCTGAGTGTAGTTATACATCATTAGGTTTTCATTTGTTTTTTTTCCAATGACTAAATAATGTTCCATGTGCTTGTTTGCCATCTGTTTATCTACTTCAGTGACATGTCTTCTTATGTCTTTTTCCCGTGTTCCAATTGGATCATTTGCTTATTTATTATTGTATTATAGGAGGTCTTTATTTATTCAAGATCTAGTTCTTTGTAGGATACATGATTTGCAAACATTTTCTTCCAATATACAACTTGAATTTTCAACTTCTCACCAGGTTCTTTAACAGAAAACAAGGTTTCAATTTAGGCAAGATCCAATTTAACAATATTTCCTTTTATAGACTTTGATTTTTGTGTCAAGTCTCAGAACTCTTTTCCTGGCCCTGGGTCCTAAAGGTTTTCTCCTGTCTTCTTGACATTGGCATCTATTGATTATAGTGTTTCCTTCCTGTTTCTTGGCATGATGAGTAGTTTCAGTTGAAATCTGGACATTTTCTTATTATCTTCTGAGACTCTGGATCTTATATAAATCTGTTTTAATCAGCTTTTTCTGTCTTTTTTTCTGGCAGAGGATGCAGGAGTGCTGCCTCATTACCTCTAGGTGGATGTAAAATCCAGGCTGCCCAGATGGCCTAGCTGACACATAGGTGGGGCTCATCATTACTGCTGGGCAGGGTGGAAAGAATATAGCGCCCACATATTGTCTCCATTGCCACTACAGTGGAGGTGGCCTCATTAGCATTGGAGGACCGTGGAAAATCCTGACTCTCCAGTGGGCCTCTTCTGACAACAACCCAGTGAGGAGGCCCAGGAGGGATGACTTTCTACTTCCAGGTGGAAGTGGAATTCTAGGTTCACTGTGTGATCTCCACAGACACCCAGGGGAGGGGGCAGTGCTCTCAGTCCTGGCTAACAGAAATGAAAGCATTAGCTCTCTATTTGGCCTTCTCTGACACCACCCTGGCAGGGGTGTGTGAGAAGCTTCATTACAGCCTTCCAGGAGTGGAAGCCATGGCTTCCCGCTCAGCTTTTGCTGCCGTGAATGGGGATTGGGGGAGTGGAGGGATCAGAGCTTCCTCTGTGGTGTTTGGCTGGAGTAGAGCAGTTATTTTCTGAAAGTTTTCTGTCTTGCTAAGCTGCCTTTTTCCTGGTCTTCTGGCTAGAAAGAGAAGACTGTTGTTGGGCTTCCTTTCTGTCTGCTCCTGTTGACATTTCTGGGTTACCTGCCTCTTCCCCTTCAAACGTGCAGCACATGAGACTAAAAGAAAATCTGGGAAACTCATGACTGTGCCATTTCCTGGGTCCCAAGGGCTCTAGCTGGTTTGCCTTCTCCTCTCTGTCTT
>NW_012142745.1:7681838-7687926 GCF_000956105.1 Propithecus coquereli
TGCATTACTTAATTACCAACATCTGATTGTTTTCTAGCTATTTTTGTTTGCTTGTTTTATTTCTAAGATAACTTCTATTAGGATCAGAGAATGTATTCCACATGACTTCACTCCTTTCAATTTTGTTGCTTTATGAGGCTTGCTTTATAGCTCAGTATGTGATCTTTTCCTAGATCTACTTAACCTTGTTCTGGATAGACCGCCATGCTCATTTCTTCGTTCATTTATTGAACGCTTTCTCAAAGCACTGAAGATGCAATGGCAAGCATAAAGCAAGTATCATTTTAAAGTTTGCTAGACTGTGAAACATGAAGATAGCCAGGATAAGACTTTATATGTAATTACGAATAATTTAAAAAAAGACAAATTCTCACCTTATCTTGCAGACAATAAGGTACATTACTTTCTAATTTTACTTATTCATTTATTTATTTAGGTGTCTGTCATAAGATAGCACTTTATTCTTTTCTGCAATACAAAGGATTAGGCAGGGAAGGTATTATTTATTACCGCAGTCTCACAAATGACAAACGGGGGATTCAGAGCCTTCTCCAAGGAGTATACGTCTCACCTTCCTGTCATAAGGTTGGTGTCAAGATGAAACGTGACACCATAGGTGAGATTGGTTATATAATTGGAGTCTCTGTAATGTGAATGTGACGTGTTGCCCTCACAACTACTTAAAAAAATAGCTCAGGTACTATTTGAAACTATAATGCTCATTACCAATTACCATTCCTTTTGCTGTTAACTCTAATACGTAGAGGCTCTATTCCTTACTGATAACCTTTTTTCCAAATGTGATTGCTTTGTGAGAATTTTGAAACCAAACTAAAAATAAACTATTTATATGGTATATTTTTTCCAAAGATTTTGAAAAAGTTAATGTTTGGGTCTTCAGCCTAATTTTGTCATGAATTTTCCTCCATTCTTGGTAGAGGAAGAAACCAAATCATCCTTGGAGGACATATAATAAAAAGGCCTGGAACTTAGCTTTAAGGGGCCTTTTTGGGTGGAGACTTGTTGGTGGTTGTATACTTTAATCTTGACCTACACTTCCTCTTCCTTTCAAAAATAAACTCTAAGCATTGTTCCTTGGATATAATTGTACACGATCTTTCCAGAAAAAGAACAACTCTGTTTTGAAAAAATCTAGTAAGTACTATTGAAACCTGTGTGATTGAAGGTTGGTCAGACTCTAAGTGGCTAAACTGGAAATTCCACAAGACCATGACATTCTTTCATTCTAGCCAAGTAACGCACTGAGGGAAGAATCCTTTCTAGCTCTAAAACATTCAGACTAAGATCTTTCATTGAATTTAGAATTTTTTTTAAATGACTTTAAAGTCCTCTTATTTTAAGGATTGGCATCTAAGCCAATGCCACTATAAACATTGGGCTTGTGTTGTTTTGTTTTCCTTCTGAAATGATGTATTCATCTGAGCATAACTGGAAAATTCAGAATGAGCCAATATTAACTTTATGGCATTGAGCTAATCTAAATGGGCAAATACCCTCTTTAAATGCAAAGCTTTGGTCCATCATCTCTAACATAGTGGGCATGTTCTGGAATTTAAAGAACCTTTGTTTACAAGAGGAAAATAATGGCCTCAGTGCCCTGCAATTGATTTTCAGGGCCCAGTACTGAAACAAGCAGTACAGTATTCCATTACAGCAGCCAGTTGCACGAATCAATCTAAATAAAAGTGTTTTGTTTGCAGACTTTAATCAATAAAAACAAATCTGCAAACCTCTTACATAGTGAGGAGAAAAGTGCCAGTAATTGTATGAGTTTGAGAAGGCTTTTGTTATTTTAAAGCGTTCTCAGGCCAGAGTGCAGTGATGGTGGCTGATGCCTATGATCCTAGCACTTTGGGAGGTGGAAGTAGGAGGATTGCTTGAGGCCAGTCTGAGCAAGAGTGAGATCAGTCTCTACTGAAAATTGAAAAAATGAACTGGGCATGGTGGTGTGCACCTATAGTCCCAGCTACTCAGGAGGCTGAGGCAGGAGGATCACTTGAGCCCAGAAGTTTTAGGTTGCAGTGAGCTATGATGATGCCACTGCACTTTAGCTGGGCAACAGAGCAAGACCCTATCTCAAAAAAAAACATAAAAAGAAAGTTATCAGATCTTTAATTTTTAAAGTAAAACTCTGAAACTATATTTCTTTACCAAACAATATTATATGCTAGATGCTTAAGATCTTTCAAAATACATAATTTATCCAAAGTACACTTCATATTGTAATACAAAGCTGTCACAATTTTAGAAAACATAACATCTGAATTGAAACCACTCAAAAGACATGCAAGTATTAATATTTAGGTTTAGCAAAATACAAATTCTTGATGACTAGATTCAGAAAAACCTTCTTTCTAGTTATCCTTGTCTGTGTCTACTGACCAAAAAACATGTGTGGAGAGTTGTTAGTCAGCACCAGAACATATGCATGTGCCTGTCTGCCTGTTTTTCTTTCTTCTATGAATATTTATTGAAAGCCTCATCTGGGCCAGGCAATGTGCTAAAAGCTGGTGATGTAAAGATGAGTAAGATAGGCTTCTGCTAGAGGATATGAGGAAGTGTACCTATAAACAGTTAAGTGCCAATATTCTTTGTTATGTTGTATGTTATGTGCCATGCTGTCCAGGGTATTGGACAAAGTGCTGCAGAGCATAAACGGATAGAATAATTTCAGAGATATGAATAAAAAAATGACTTCACAGAAGAGGCATAATTTAAGCAAGGCATTGAAAAGAGAGTAGAAATCTGAAAAGGAAGAGAGGAGCTGTAAATAATAAAAGCACATGCTAACTCTTAATTCAGAACAAAAATGTAAGTTAAATTTTAACAGGCACTAAGATGAACCGTGAGATTCTTTCGAATGGTATCTATTCATCTCTCGACCCATCTCGAGAGTCTCCTATGCCTGACAACCCCCGTTCAAGGTGTTGTCAGGAAAAAGTCACTACAGGTAATATGAGAGTATTATGCCTTCAAATGCATGGGAGACAGAAAATAGTTTAGAACCAATGGTTGGTGCACACCTACTATCGATACGTGGATGAACTGCTTAAACTGTTTAGAGTCAGCCAGCTGTGCACCAGGGTTCTCTATGTAATGACTAACGTCAAGCAAGTGCACTTGTCCCAAGAATAAAACAGCTACACAAGGGTTTGTCCAGCAGTGTGTGGGTGAAACTTTTCATTGTGCATATACGAACAGTGACTTGTTTGGCTTAACACATATACATCTGCTACCATAGCTCATCAGAGTCATCCAGCATTCTGGCATGTATTAACAATAAAAAAAAAAAAAGATTCCTAGCTACTTATAAGATTTACTGAATCATAACAATTGGGTGTGAAAGCAGTTAATCTAATTTTAATCAGCTTGTCAGGTGTTTGTGCCTGCTGAAATTTGAGATCGGATGTTGTTGTTGAGACAGAGTCTTGCTGTGTTGTCCTGGGTAGAGTACAGTGGTGTCATCATGGCTCACTGCAACCTAAAGCTCCTGGGTTCAAGCGATCCTCTTGCCTCCGCCTCCTGAGTAGCTGGGACTACAGATGCACGCCAGGACGCCCAGCTAATTTTTCTATTTTTAGTACAGATGGGGTCTTGCTCTTGCTCAGGCTGGTCTCAAACTCCTGAGCTCAAGTGATCCTCCCACCTCGGCCTCCCAGAGTGCTAGGATCAGGCGTGAGCCACCACACCCAGCTAAATGAGCTAAATTCTGAAAACGCTGAATTTAATGCTCCTTCACCACTGAACTTTGCCCTTCGTTTGAAGCAGACTAACTGAGGTAAAGTTAAGTCAGTATTGGCGTTTATTTCAGTCTCAGTTCTACTATCAAATTCCCTGAACCTCAGTTTATTCATCTTTAACTCTAATTCAATGATTATTGAACTAGATTTTTAATTCACTCAATTATTTGTGCTTTCATCTGGATAAATATTTTTCTAGTACCTACTGTGTAGTTAGCATTGCTGTGTGGGAACCACAGATAACATATTTTCAGGGAGAATCGTGGTTTCAAAGTGTAAGCTTTGTAAGATGAAGTGTACTGTAACGTAGGCGCTGCATGTATATTGGACGGGCACTCTCAAAAAGGCTATTATTCTCAGTAAACCCACTCTTCACCTCTGAGTAAGCGCTGAGAATTAAATTTTCTCTATGCTGAAAGCTCTGTCTAGGTAGATTTACAATAATTGCCCTTTGGTGCTTTGGGGGAACTCTTATTCTCAAAGAAATTTAATGGATACAACAGGGTTTATTAGTCAATTCTTGAGGGCACAGAAGTCAATTCCTTGAATTAACTTTTAGGATAGTGCAGATAGTTAAAAAGCAAAATTCCCTTTTGGGGCTTAGAATGACGAGCTTTAGGACCAATTGTAAACCCTTAGGGAATCAAGGGGAATGTATGTTATAATAGAAGCTCATGAAATTCTGAAGGTAAGGCAGAAGATCGTGCTGATTTAGGATGTTTAAGAGACCCTTTAGGCATTTTCTTGATCTGGTAGATGGAGGTTTAGTTTCTCCCTTCCTAGGCTGAGCGCTCACAGTGACATTTTGGATGATCATGGGATGTGCGTGCTATAAAATAAAGGTGAGTGCATTTCTAGCCTTGTAGGAAGTAACATAAGAAAAGGCACATTATAGAAACCTTCATCCAGTAACTGAACTTGGGATATTCTATTTGCTTTAGTTATAATATCAGTTTTATTCATGTAACTATGAGATCTCTATAACCATTAACTCTAGGTAAACATTCCAACTGATGTTATGAGAGTGTCAAAACAAACTATATCGAGAATAGAAGATTAAAAGATGTTTTACTCAAACAGGAAAGTTCATTTCTTTGTTAGGGCTCACAAAGACCTATTTTGGCTTGTACTTTCCCTCAAAGATGAATCTTCATTTCAACAGAGGCTTTTGTTCAACCACAGACCACGAGGTTCTTTGATGGTTCCATGTTCAACTTTGCTTCTCCTGGGTTCCAGGCCATTGCTTTTTCTCCTACCACTTGAAGTCTTTGCTCCTAGTTCTTCCTTTTACTCCAGTTACTTAATTGAAAGCACTTGCCATTCTCACATCTTCTTTCCCTCCCTGTGCTTTCTGCGTGAATATGTTCATTGATCTTAATGGCTTCAACTCTCACCTTGATGTTGATACTGTATCCTTAGGCTACACATTCAGTCCTCTCAGAGAATGTCTTCCTCTTGTTTCTTCTGCCTTTGAGGCTCCCTATCATCCTAGAGAGGTCATTTCCCATCTCAGTCTGTGGAGAAGCTGTCTCCAACCCACACAGGTCCAGCAAATGGCTCCTTTCTTGGTGCTGCCTGAGTCCTTTCCACTAAGCTCCTTCGCCCACTTGCCACAATCCAGGGCAAATCTCTCTCTCTCTTCCCCTAGATGGGAAGGACAACATCCATCTGTTTTGTATTTTGCTGTGCATACTAGACAGCAATAAATGATTGGTCATTAAGAATGAACAAAAAGTTCTGGTATGGACAACATGGTGGTGTCAGCAGAGGCAAAACTCTAATTCTACCAAAATGCCTATAAAAATGCTGGAAATGCTGTGAAAAGATAGCTTTGGAGATTCTAGATATGCACAAATGAAGAAGAAAGCTTCATTTTATGAGTTGGCAGATACTGAGGTGGCTTATTGAGGGACTGAACCACTAGAGGCCCTTACTTCTAGGACCTGAAGAAGAGTTACAACCTCGAGCTAAACGGAAGGCAAGAAAATAGAACCGAGGACCCTTCCTAAAATGGGGGTCTTGGAAAGACTGCTTCCACTGAACAGCTAAGCCTGTACCATGAGTTGTCATGGAGATTAAATTTACATTAAATGACCATTTTAATTTAAATCTTAGGAATTGTCAAATATGTTTGGGATAGCTGAAATCCACGGGATATTTCTCAGAAGCAAACACCACACCATTTATTAGGGCTAATTGCATAATGCTGGTTTTGGGGGCTCTTGTAGATAAATCAATAACTTCTAACATAATCTCATGAACACAAATTATAAAGAAACTAATCACCATGAGGAAAAGTTAGTAGGCAAAACATATAAAAGGACTAC
>NW_012142745.1:7687976-7688966 GCF_000956105.1 Propithecus coquereli
TCTGAAACTATATTTCTTTACCAAACAATATTATATGCTAGATGCTTAAGATCTTTCAAAATACATAATTTATCCAAAGTACACTTCATATTGTAATACAAAGCTGTCACAATTTTAGAAAACATAACATCTGAATTGAAACCACTCAAAAGACATGCAAGTATTAATATTTAGGTTTAGCAAAATACAAATTCTTGATGACTAGATTCAGAAAAACCTTCTTTCTAGTTATCCTTGTCTGTGTCTACTGACCAAAAAACATGTGTGGAGAGTTGTTAGTCAGCACCAGAACATATGCATGTGCCTGCCTGCCTGTTTTTCTTTCTTCTATGAATATTTATTGAAAGCCTCATCTGGGCCAGGCAATGTGCTAAAAGCTGGTGATGTAAAGATGAGTAAGATAGGCTTCTGCTAGAGGATATGAGGAAGTGTACCTATAAACAGTTAAGTGCCAATATTCTTTGTTATGTTGTATGTTATGTGCCATGCTGTCCAGGGTATTGGACAAAGTGCTGCAGAGCATAAACGGATAGAATAATTTCAGAGATATGAATAAAAAAATGACTTCACAGAAGAGGCATAATTTAAGCAAGGCATTGAAAAGAGAGTAGAAATCTGAAAAGGAAGAGAGGAGCTGTAAATAATAAAAGCACATGCTAACTCTTAATTCAGAACAAAAATGGAAGTTAAATTTTAACAGGCACTAAGATGAACCGTGAGATTCTTTCGAATGGTATCTATTCATCTCTCGACCCATCTCGAGAGTCTCCTATGCCTGACAACCCCCGTTCAAGGTGTTGTCAGGAAAAAGTCACTACAGGTAATATGAGAGTATTATGCCTTCAAATGCATGGGAGACAGAAAATAGTTTAGAACCAGTGGTTGGTGCACACCTACTATCGATACGTGGATGAACTGCTTAAACTGTTTAGAGTCAGCCAGCTGTGCACCAGGGTTCTCTATGTAATGACTAACGTCAAGCAAGTGCAC
>NW_012142745.1:7700886-7704499 GCF_000956105.1 Propithecus coquereli
GGAGATTGAAATAGCAGGCAGAGGATCCATACTCCAAAAATAGGAAATTTGACTGTAGAGTATCAGTTCCTGCCATTAGGCCATGTGCCGCCATTGGAAAATCAGTGTTGATTCCTTAGTAGTTGGTGATCAGACTTTCCATACATATTGGGGCATCCTATAGTCTCTTGCCATTCTCATGACCCCTGCCACACTCAGATATATATATGCAGATTGAAGAAAATGAACATATTTTCTGTCCCTGTGATAGACATATGATGAATATTTTCCTTTCATTTTAACTTGTCCTATGAGGGAACACAGTAAAGCATAAGAGTTAAGAGTATAGTTTTTGGAGTCATAAGCTTAAGCCCAGGAACTCCACTTACTAGGTTTGTGACCTTGGGAAAATCAGATGACTTTTGTGTCTTGGTTTCCTCATCTGTATAAGAAGGAGAATGTATTATAAGGTTGTTGAAGCATTAAAATACTTAATCCCTGAAAAGTGCTTAGAACAGAGCCCAATGCATAGTACTGCTTAATGCAATTGCGCTATTAATATTCCTCTTATATTACACACAAGGGGCCTGAGACCTGGTTAAGTTAGTGAGCCAGCTGTTGTGGACTGAGTTCTCTTAGAAACCGACTCTGAAACAGAGATTCATGTGCAGAAATTTTCGTATCATTCCAGCTGTACAGTTGCCCTTCTAGTCTCTCTGGAGTTTTGCCTTGATCACCATTTGGGACCATGTCCTACTGCATTTGCATGTTCCATGCTTGAGCTCGCTCTGGACCACCCATATCCCCTCTTCAAAGTCAGATTGGGCAGCTGGGTGGATTTCCTTTGTCTCTTTACTGAAGCTAGTTCAGGAGGTAATTATGAAGAACTGTATTTCTAGTTAAGACTACGTCTAGTTTCCTCTTATCCCTTTCAGCCCTATTTTATGCTTGTCCCAGTATGTCTCAGACCAGAGATTCTCCCTTTTACTGCAGGAGCTAGTTGGATAACTCACAACAGGGTTGGTTCTTTGTACTTAATTTGGCCTTGCGAGATGCTGCCGCGCATGCGTATAACCCACATGTAGGTAAAAGTGGTACGTCACTGTGATGTTGCTGTGAGTGTTCAACAGTAGATGTTTCCTGGCACAACTATATATAAGTGCATTAGGGACACTAGAGATGGGAAGGGGTATAAGACATAATGCCGACCCTCAATAGCCTTGTCATCTAGCGGGAAACAGTATATCACATAGGATAATTGTTATCAGTATATGAACCATTGCTGTGTTTTGGCCAGTAATATCCATAGTCAACAAGAGGAGGGCAGATCACTATCTCTGCTTTGATTCAGGAAGACCTCATGGGATATGGGATAGAAAAGACCTGAGTGGGGCTTTGGAAGTAGAGGAAATAAATAAGAAGAGGGCTATTTGTTGAGCAATTATTTCCAGGGGACTATTTTAGGCTTTAGGGAGATTTGAAAAACATGGCAAGGTGCTTGGTTTCAGGAACTTCCAATGTAATTGTAGAAATAGGAATGAACACATGAGAACTGTTAGTGAATGATAAATGTAATACACGTGTGGAACTGATTTAACTTGCTGCAAAAGTGTAGAGGAGAAAGAAATAAAAAAGGCCTGAAGAGTTTGTAAAAGTACTTATCATGGCAGTAGGAATTAAACGGTGTCTTCAAAAATAGGCGATGTTTGGGTAATGGAGAGCTACTAGGAGGGGTGAATAATGGGCTAAGAAAGAGATACTCATATTAGGGTGGCCACATGTCTTGGTTGTTCTGGAAGGGTCACTTAATTATTAATAGCACTAACTTTCACTTTTCAATGTGTCTCAGTGTGGATGATCAGTTAGGTGGTTACTGACTTTTGAGAGACTTTCCTATAATCCCTTTCAATGAACATTTCATTAATATATCTACTAGCTGTCTCTATCTTCAAAGATGCCTACTTTTTCTTGTTTTAGGCATTTAAAAAGTTTGCTCATTTGGTAGTATTTCAAATATAACTTTCCACGTGAAAATGGAATGTACGGCACATGCTATTTGTCTTTGGCCCTCAAGACTCTATTACATGCATTATATATAATCCTGTTTCCTTCGGAGGGTGATAGAGTGGAGGAAACTTCTTTCTGTGGTTCTGATTTCACTTTATTTTCCCCTATGGATTTGTTACATTACAAGATAGCAGACGGCTCCAATTCCATTACTTGGAATTCCAGACTCCAAAAAATGAGCTTGAAGTAAAAGGTGTTTATTATAAGAGTGGCTTCCAACGGTACTTCTTTCTTGGAAAATATGTTTCTTTGTTGCATGACAAACCTGTTAAGCATAGCTTATAGCTTTATATCTGCTAAAACATGATAGAAATTAATGGGGCTCATGGTCTAAAGGGTTGATATTTTCTGTGGTGAGTTGAACACTTTTAAAAATATACAGATTTTACAGTTGTGGGAAATCCACAAATTTAATTTCTGTTTCAGATTGAGGGGTACAGTAAATGAGTAATGATATCCAAGAAAATAGACAATTATGAATTCATGTAGTTTGGTTTGGAATATAATGTGTTCTATTCCAAGCCTTATGACTTACAGGAAGCTGAAATAACAGTTATGTCTTCTGGAAGGGAAAAAAGGAAAACCTTTTTTTCCACATCTTTAAAAATACTAAATTTCTCATTCTGTTTTCTCCTCATGTAAAGTCCCCCACTCCCAAACTCCAAAAATATCTGTTTGTTATATGGTGAGATTCCTACCCAGTTTGAAGCTCAGATAAATATAAATAAAACCAAATTTTCCGACCTAGCTAAACAAAATTATTTTATTAATATCATTCTGTCTGATTCTCTTTCTTTGTCTTTCTGTCTTCTTTCTCATCTGGCGAATTTGGCTGTGGATCTCATGAGTGCTGGCTCCTTCTTGAGCTGTCTGGCAGTCACACCATCATCATTTCTACTCCCAGCTGCAAGCCTGAGAAATAAGCCTTACTTTGACCCTCTGGTTTTTAAACCCAAACAAAACTTTAGAGCAAAAACAAACCAACAGAAAAGGCAGAGCCTGGGCAACTTTAGGTGGGAAATATCATTAGGTTTGTACCTTAATGGTAGATATTTCAGTCCTTATACTAGATGAACTCCAGAAATATTAAGAACTGACACTGGATTGGACCTTCTGAAACTGATTTTTTGTTAGTTTGGGAGGTGAAAACAGGGAAAATATTTCAAATCCATAATCTCTATCGGTGCTGTCCAATATGGTAGCCACTAGTTATATCTATTTATTTAAATTTAAGTTAATAAAATTAAAAATTAGTTTGTTTAGTTGCACTAGCCACATTTCAAGTGTTCAATAAATAGTCACAGTGGCTAGTGGCTACCATAATAGGCAAAGAAAAATAAAGCATTTTTATGATTGCAGAAAGCCATGACAATTAGTGGGTAGCACTGATCTTATGATCTCCAATCAAAATATGTAATAAAGTTTTCATTATATTCAGTGGGACTCTTACATGTTTACTTGGAATAAAAAATAACATGGAGAACTGTAACCAATGGGATGCTAATTTGAGAAAAGAAACCTCTTTGGTAGGCAAAAAGAAAGTCAAACTATACGGTAACAAAAATAA
>NW_012142745.1:7704549-7706203 GCF_000956105.1 Propithecus coquereli
ATTTATTCACTCAAACTATGTTTCTTCTTTTTTGGGATTCCAAGGAAGTGATTCAGAATACATTTGGACACAAAACTGAATCTGCGTTTAGTAAACTACATCCCTGTCAATAATAGAAACTGATCAGGGATAGACCAGATCATTTGGCTGTTTCCTGTTACATAATCCTTGTCTATGATGTGATAATAACTTCAGAATAACATTTGTCTCTCCAGGTTTGTGGTGTAGTTGAAAAATCACATTCCCGTAAATTTATATTTTGACTGGCTGGCTTCATGGTGAAGTCAGGTTAAAAAAACTGTGGAAAACTGTGGGTGGTTCCTTTCTGACACACTATTACAGTGGCAGAAAGTGTTCAGTTCCCCACATTACAGTGACATGTTCCTTTTCATGTGATGATTTCTTCCTTATTAAAAATACATAGAGTTTAATTTGATTGCCTTTGCACATTGTTTCTCTATTGATTAGCATCTTTGACTTTGGCAATGCTCTGTGTATTTGTGGGGAGGCTAGAAATTAAGTTGAATAAGCAGAGTAGAGATATTTTTTAATTGTAAATTTTCTAAATAATTTCAAGGCCATTATTCCTTGTTAATTGTACCTCATGAGAATGTGGCTGGCAAGTGCTTATTCCTTGATATCTTAATAAGAGATACCAATGGGCTAGTCCTGGACATTCAAAGGTCCTATTTATCTGTTTTCCATATCATCAGTTTCCAATAAACTTCATGACAACGTACTTTTATGATAAACTTAAATATCTTAAGCTTTAAATTTCTTTAATTAATACTTTTTGTTTCATATTTAATTTATGAGATACCTGTAAGAACTAGCAAGGTTACTGATTTTTACTTTATGATTTTATAATGTATCACTTATAGTAAACTTTGCTGTACAAATTAGAATTGTGAACAATACAAGTTATTACAAAACTGAATTAAAATGTTGAATTGAAACTCTCTACTTTTAAGTTAACTGACATTGGATATTTACAATACCTAAAATAACAATTTGTCTTTTCTCTTAAATGCAACTAGAAAAGTGTTATAACATTTTTAAATGGATGGCTGGAGGGCTCATTCCCTGCAGTGGAGACTGTTCACTGCATTTCTACCTTCTGGACCTATTTTGATTTTTTCTATAACAGAATCCTGGTTTTAGTAGACACATCACTGCCTGGAATAAAAGCCCATATGTCACAGCTTCTAGCATATGGTAGATATGGCATGTGGCTAATATACAGCCATAAGATGTAGGAGTAATATTTTTGATGGGACAATTTCCAAAGGGAGGAACAATTCCACTCTTTGCTTTCTTTCTCCAGCCTATATCTTGAAATGCAAATGTGACAGATGCAGCAATTGCAGCTATCTTGCACCATGAGGCAAGAGCAAAGCTAGTTATAAGCTACTCAGGGCCTTCATTGAACTGCCAGAGCAACATGAGATTTCACACCTCTGTACTTCTTTCATAAGAAAAAGAAATAAATTTCCATCCTATTTAAAGTGGTCATTTCGGTGTTTTAAAGTTGTATGAACACAAAACTAATCCTAAGTAAAAAGCCCTGTATTACTATAATAATAAATAATGATACTACAATAACAACATTTATTCAATTTTTATTGTATGTCAGATAATATGCTAAACACTCTAC
>NW_012142745.1:7716793-7721256 GCF_000956105.1 Propithecus coquereli
AGACTATTTATTTATCCCAGATATTTCTATTCTAATGCAAATTCTTATGCCCTATTTTAGTTAACAATATGAACATAATGTATGTAACAAAGAAAAGTCTTATTTATTAAAACAAACCAAAATTGGAAATCAAATAGATAAATTAAGATGAAATCACAATGTTTCTTTCATATTCTGTAATAATCCATATACCTTCAATACCATGTGAATATATACTGATATAACTGAAAACTATTTCCAAAAATTTTTCTTAAAATTAAGAAATGAATATTAAACACTTTTTAATTGAACACTTATGTTTTAATTTAATAATCCACTTTTAACAAATATTCATTAAGCTCCTGCTATGAGCTCTGAACTATGCTAGGTATTGAGAGTAGAGGGATGAATGAGAGTAGCCAGGTCCCTGCTCACCTAGACCTGCCAACCTACATTCTAGTGGTGGAAACAGGCAATAAACATGGGACTGTTCCATTTTCAATAGTACTCCATGTGATGAAGACACAAAAAGAATCAATACAATGGAGAATAAGTGGAGTATTGTAGACAGTAGTGAATTGAGCAGTCAGAGAAATCTTCCTGTTGATTGATAAGATTTTAAGATGGAGTAAACCAATGTAGGACACCTTGGGAAAGAATTTTACATGTGCTAAAATGCTCTTCTGGCTAGCACATTTAAAAAAAAAGTCACACTTGAAGAAAAGATCCTAAGGGCGTTTATTTCATTTACTGAACAACTACTGAATGTGTACAATATTTTATGCTGTGGACTAGAGGCTGGAAACACAATGTGAGCAGAACAGTCCACTCACTCACCTCTGAGGGCAGCCTTTGAGAATGATTGACCCTTAGGAATGGAGAGTGTGGTTCAGTGAAAAGTATCATCTTTGAAAAAACAGCAGTCAGATTTTGAAAACAAACACACACAAAAATAACAAAAGTGAGAGAGAAAGGAAGTCTTAAAATTATATGACACTCAAAGGCCTTCCTCTTTAGTTAGGCATTTTAGTTTGATCACCTGCTCCAACAATCTCTATGATTGGCAGTAGCACATTTATAGCTCCAAGATGAAAAATAAAAAAAAGTTGTCTCTTTAATTAAATGTTTGCAAAAGTTATGAATGGTCAGTAAAAAAAAGGAGATACAGCCAAATGTAGATTTTGTTTTTGTTCATCATTCCTCCACCTGCTCTTTAAAGGCTACAGTTTGTTTCCCACTAATTGTATCGGGCATGGAGTTGGCAAGCTTATCTGCCAGACTTTCTCTATTGTGGTCTAGGTCAGCTTCACCCCATGGGAGAAAAGACGGATTTGGTTCATCGAATCAAAGACCTAAAAAAGTCACTGAGGAAGTTTTCCTATAATCTTGAAGTTTGTTTTGTAAACAAGTCCTCTTTAATCATGGCTTTCAAGCTATTCTGTGTCTCTTCAAAGTACTTCCACACCAGCCCCAAGTCACATTTTTGGTTCATAGGCAAGGAGTGGGCCTGGCAAAAGCAGCCATCATTACCACTCGACACTCTTGTTAGTTTTTGGTTTTGTTTTTAATATAAAGCCTGAGAAGCTACAGAAAATTCCCTGAACAATTATTAAGACCATCTTTCAAGAAGAATTAATCTAATCAATCCGTTCATTTTAACAGCTACCTTTACAAAGCAGCTGAGGACAGGACCCTGTACTGCAAAGAGAGATGCCCAGTGAAGAGCAAGTGATATTTCTCCTCAAAGAATCTGCAACTTCTCAAAGAAGTGTGAAAGCCCAGGAGATCAGAGACTGAGGATGAGAACTCTTAATGCTGATGGCAAGACAATGGGTTTCCATTTTCAAAAGATGCAACACCATCCATTTACATGTCTACCATCTGAGCCAGCAGAGGTAGTCTTCTAGAATTACAGATTGTGTGAAATATAATGTCCACAGTATGGTAGCAACAGATTCTGATACACAGTATTTCGTGTGCCAGGTACTTGTATGAATTCTTTATATATGTCTTAATAACAATTTTAATCCTCATAATATTGCTACTATTATGATAACCCCCATTTTCTTGAAGGAGAAACAAAGGCAAAGAGAGTTTAAGACATGCAAGATTGCACAGCAGGTGAGTGGTAGAAAAGAGATTTAATCCTGCTTCTTTGACCTTGAAGATCACATTGTTAACACAGTTGCCTTTCATAAAGGACTATTGAAGAAGCATACTCTCCAGAAAGGAGGCACTACTTGTATGTATATTCATTAATTTATTATATCATATCATGCATTCAGTCAATATTGAACTGAGTACCTAATATTGCTGTGGGGGCTTCTAAATGTAAGCCCCTTGGCTAAAACAAACAAAAACTGTGGCAAAGATCCATTCAAGTGAAAATCTACAATGATTGCTCATAATTCCCTGCACAGATGTGGGTAAGGAAGGAGGCATGAATGCCAAAATGTAAATTACTAACGTAGCCTCTGAATTAGCAGAAAGCAAGTGTTTTCCAGCGTGACTATCTCCTAAGCATTTTGCAAGATTCTCATGAGCTAAACATTCATTTCCTGAAGAAAAAACAATGCCGACTTGGAATTCTCTGAAAATTAAAGACCTCAGGGAACATGGTTTACATACATGTGAGTTGGAACATGGAACCCATAGACTCCCCAGAGAGTAGTTGCTCTGTAAGGACAGAAGTGCGTTGGCATCATGATGCGGTGAAACCAGAGAACAAACCCAAGTGGATTAGCTTCCTGTGGCCACTCTTAACCAATTACCACAAACTGAATGGCTTAAAGCAACAGATTTTTTTTCCCTCACAGTTTGGAGGCCAGAAGTCCAAATTCAAAGTTCGAGCAGGGCCAGGCGCCTGCTGGAATCCCTAGAGGGAGATCCGTTCTTCGCTTCTTCCAGCCTCTGGTGGTTGGTGGCGCTATTTGATGTGTGGCTGCGTCACTTTAACCTCCGCATCTGCGGTTCCACCGCCTCCTCCCCTTCTTTCTGTGTCGTCTTCTTTTCTGTCTGTTACAAATCTCTCTGCCTTTCCCTTGTAAGGACACTTGCAATTTCATTTAGGACTCAGATCATCATGAATGATTTCCTCGTCTCGAGATCCTTAACTTAATTATACTTGTAAAGATCCCTTTTCCAAATTAACGTAACATTAACAGGTTCTGGAAATTAGGATGCGGACTGATCTTTCTGGGGGCCGCCCTTCCACCCACTACACCAAGTGATGGCAAGACCAGCCAAAGAGGACCTCCCCCGGGGGAGTTCTCTTTGTGAAAGAGCTGGTGTCACAAACCTCTCCTCCACCTTCACCACAAGCCCAGGAAAATGCTAACCGTGAAGCCGTGTTTGTTGTATCTGGATGAGTGCACGTGGTATCGGAGTGAAGGTACCGGGTTTGACGGAGTCAGTAAGTCCTTAAACAGCAATACTGTGTGTTCTATCAACTTTTCCTGTTCAGTCCTACACTAACACCATGATAGGTGTTGGTGCATAAAAATAAATAGAATAGGGATGCTGCCCTTGAACTGATTAGCATGTTGGGAATGTGGCATTAGATTCATTCAGGGAATACCCTGAAGGTTTGGCGTCCTCTAAGATTTTGTATTCCCCTTAAAGTGTTTCTCGTCCTATCAGACTGTGAGTTCCTTGTCCTTGTCAATTCTGAATCATCTGTCAGTCTATCATGGACCTGGAAATACTTGGTGCTGTGAGTCCTAAAGGCAAGTGTGTTGTCTGGATGCGTGAATGTTTGCCATTGTGATAGTCCTCCTAGCTGGAACTCAGAAAGGGGCCAGTCCACCTGTCAGAACACAGCTCAGAAGAAGGAATTGAATTTAAAAAGTCTCTTAGCATCAGAGTTAGATATGCTATCCGAGTATCATTATTTGCCTAATTCCCCACTGCTAGGCAAGCTCCCCAACTATTAATCCCTAGTTATTATTATTTGCATGTAATTCTAATCATCCTGATTTAGCAGTTTTCTGAATAAATGAGAAATAGAAAATTAAAGTGGACACATAGAGAGCAATAAAAAATTGCATGTATAAGCTTGACAGAAAATGATTAGAATGAGGATTTATACTTTGCATAATGGTATCTGAGGCTTTCGTTGTTAAGTAAGAACCACATTTTCATAAAACGCCTCGTTTACTTATCTACGTGCCTAATTATTTAATAAACTCTTGTTATAGTTCAGCAGATAGATACTGAAAGGTACATTCTGACTGACCATTGGAAAGACAAATGTAGCTTTCATCGAAAATAATGTGAAGCAATGAATATTATTATACACACCCATCAGTAGTAGCAGCTGACATTTATTGAAAATTCTGTGTTTATGAAAATAGCTTCCTATTTATTTCTCACAGAACGTTTATGTGATAAGTGAATCAGATAGTGTTATTACCCTCACTCTACACATGAGGAAACTGAGGCTCAGGGAGGGTGAGTGATTTGCCTGAGGTCACACAGCTGGGTAA
>NW_012142745.1:7721306-7722361 GCF_000956105.1 Propithecus coquereli
TGCACTACCTTAGTCCATTTGGGCTGCTATTAGAGAATACCATAGACCAGGTGGCTTATTAACACCAGACATTTATTTCTCACAATTCTTGGGACTAGGAAGTATAAGATCAAGGTGCCAGTGGATTCTGTGTCTGGTCCAGTGGACTGGTGGAACTGGAGGGTAATGTATCAAGGCAAAGTGGATGGTTCTCAAGACTTAGATTTTACGGACTTTTCCTTGTAGTTTGGACTTACTTGAGATCCATTACGCCTTTCTTCTTTCCTGTTTCTCCTTTTTGAAATGGAAATGTCTGTACTATACCTGTTCCACCATTATATTTTGGATGCACATAACTTGTTTAGTTTCACAGGTTCACAGCTAAAGAGGAATTTGCCTCAAGATGAATCATAACTTGAGTCTCAGCCATATCTGATTTAGATGATATTTAGATGACATTTAGATGAGACTTTGGAATTTTTACTTTAAAGTTGATTCTGGAAAAAGTATTGGAGCTTTTGGGATGTAATGAACATATTTTCCATGTGAAAAGGGCATAAACTCTGAAGGGACAGGGATGAACTGCTGGAGACTGAATTTTGTGTCCTTCCAATTCATGTTAAAATCTTAACCCCCAATGTGATGATAGTTGAAGGTGGGGCCTTTGGTAGGTGATTAAGTCATGAGAGCTTCACACTTTTAAATGCAACTCATGTCCTTATAAAAGAAACTCCAGAGAACTTCCTTGGCCTTTCCACAAAGTGAGGCCTCAGTGAGAAGATGGCCTTCTATGAACCAGGAAGTGAGCTCTCAACAGACACTGAATCTGCTGGCAACCTGATCTTGAACTTCCCAACCTCCAGAACTGTGAGAAATAAATTTCTGTTGTTCATAAGCCACCCAGTCTATGATACTCTGTTACAGCAGCCAGAACAAACTAAGATATGCACAAAACTTTGAAAAAAGCCAAAAGTGAATAGGTATAATTTCTGACCCCCTTTAGGATTTTATAGGTACCTTCTGGTAGTTTATCTTCCCTTGGTTCATTTTCTGCAGACCAAAACTTTTAATAACAC
>NW_012142745.1:7733507-7734692 GCF_000956105.1 Propithecus coquereli
TATTTAAGAAAAATCATTCAGAGACAAATAACAAAGCAATATTGCCTAAGGCAGCATTAAAGAGGTATACTCATACTGATATAATACACAAACAATACACTCCAGAAAAGGTAAATTTCACCAAGAAATGCACTGTCATTCCAAAGATCAAAACTTAACGTTCGTAACTCTATTACAATAAGCATATTATATATCCTGAAAAACACACAGAACTAGAAGCACTCTGATGAGGAGGACCATGAACATGCATGGATAATAAACAAAGAGATACTTCTAATATACAAGGTGGGAAAGATGCTGGCAATTTCTTGGCCTCAAAAGAGGAAAAAGATGCCAACTAAAATGGAAGGAAAAGCTTGCTGAGTAAAAAGTATTCTAGGACCCAGTTTGACTTTTAATTTAATGTTCATAATTTATCCACTGTCATCTAAAAAGAGTAATGCCTGCAACTTCAAATTTCTAGAGCCTATTTTGCTCAACTGTTACAATAGAAACTAAATTTCCTTATAGTAGAGCTGAATCCCAGAACTTACTTAAGTAAGATAAGTATTTGCTTCAATCATTTCTTAAGTATATCCATCAAAATTATTGAAATACCTCTTCCCACTGTTAATGATTCCCAGAAAGGATTTTATTTTCATTAAAATAATAGTATGGAAAATGTTATTTGAATGTCTTGCAGTACGTTGTTTTAGTTTCTACTTTAGCACCTCCTTATCTGTTTGCCAAAAATATAAAATGATTATTTTGTTTTTATTGTCAAGTGAAAAAAAAGTACTCTAAATGCCCCCAGTGAGAACAGTTTACAATGATTCGCTTTAAGTAGCTATTCTGAGGCCCATGCTTTTTCATTAGTATGTAACAGGCTAGCACCTTGAGATAAAAGACACTCCACATATTCTACAATATACAAATGTTCGGCTTTCTGTAGGATTTCTTTCTTTCTCTCTCTCTCTTTGAAAAGTAATGGATGAAGCCAATGGGACTTGGCCATAAAACCAGTATGGTTCATAATAATATAATCTATAAAAGTTCAGTAGAAATACATAATTTTCTTATAGGTTAGAGAGTAGTCTAATGTTAATATCTATCATGTCAGTACAGGTACAGGTATTTTTTTTTTCACAATTGGATGTGTTTTTTAATTTGTAACATGTGTTTATGGCCAAGAAGGTGAATGAACAG
>NW_012142745.1:7735552-7737566 GCF_000956105.1 Propithecus coquereli
TAAGTAATGATATTGTTTTCACTTTCAATTCCAATTGTTTATTCATGGCATATATGAAAATAATTGACTTTCATATATTAACTTTGTATCTTGCAACCTGACTATAATCATTTAGTGCCATGATTTTTGTTTTCTTATTGATTCTTGAGGACATTCTGTACAGATTGTCATGCTATCTATGAATAAGGACAGTTACATTTTTTCTTTCCTAATTTTCTGCATACATTTTTGTATTAGGGTTCTCCAGAGAACAGAAGCAATAGGATATATAGATATAGATATATTAATAGATACAGATAAAGATGTAGATTAAATAAGGAATGGGCTCTCATGTTCTCATAGTTTGTGCTGCTATAACAAAACACAACAAAGTGATTAGCTTATCAACAACAGAACCTTATTTTTCAAAGTTCTGTAAGCTGAGAATTCCAAGATCAAGGTGCCAGCAGATTCAACGTCTGGTGAGGGCCCTCTTTCTGGTTCATAGATGGCACTGCCTAGCTGTGTCCTCACATGGTGAAGAATTGAACAAGCTTCCTTGGGCTTCTTTTATAAGAGCACTAAACCCATTCATGAGAGCTCTGCCCTCATGACCTAAGCCCCCAAACCCCTAAAGGCCCCACCTCCTACTACCATCATCTTGGGGATCAGGATTTCAACAGGGGGAACACAAACATTTAGACCACAGTACATGATTATGGAGGCTGGCAAGTCCCAAGGTCTGCAGTGTGAGTCAACAAGCTGCAGATCTTGGAGACTCAGGAGAGCGGATCGTGTAGTTCCCATCTGAAGAAGAGCTGATGTTTCACTTAGAGTCCTAGGACAAGCAAAAGCCCATATCCCAGTTTGAAGGCTATCAGGCAGGAAAAATTCTCTATTAGGAGAGAATCAGCATTTTATTTCTATTCAGGCTTCAACTGATTGAATAAGGCCCATCCATATTATGGAGGGTAATCTGTTTTTCTCAGTGTTCCAATTTAAATGGTAATCTAATCCAAAAACACTGTCACGGAGACACAGGTAATATTTGACCAATTACCTGGGTGCCCGTGTCCCAGTTAAGTTGACACATAAAATTAACTATCATACTCTTGCTTACTTTTTTTTTCTTTTTCCACTCTTTAGGCATTCCAGTACAATGTTGAATAGAAGTCGTAAGAGAGAACATCTTTGCCTTGTTCCGGATCTTAGAATGAAAGTGGCCAGTTTTTCATCATTAAGTATAATGTCATTTATAGGCTTTATATAGATGTTCTTTATCATTTGAGAAAGCTCCCCTCTATTCTTGTCTCCTATGAGGTTTTTGTTTTTGTTTTTCATGAATGGATATTGGATTTTGTCAAATTCTTTTCCTGCATCTATTGACATGATCATATGATTTTTCTTCTTTAGCATGTTGATGTGATAGATTACATTGATAAATTTTTGAATGTTGAACCAGCCTTGCATATATAGAATAAATTCTGCTTCACTTGTTTGTGGTATATAATTATTTTTATTATATTTGCTAATATTTTTGATAATTTTTGCATCTCTGTTCATAAGAGATATTGGCCTGTAATTTTTCTGTCTTGTAACATCTTCAGTTTTGGTATTATGAGTTCTGTTAGTTTTGACTTCGTGTATTTTGATGCTCTTCCTTTAGGGATATACACATTTAGGGTTATATGTCTTCTCGGAGAATTCAACCCTTTGTCCATAAGTAATGTCTCTTTTTATCCTGGATAATCTTTGTTCAGAAGTTTCCTTTGTCTAAAATTAACATAGCCATTCCACTTTCTTTTTATTAGTTTTATCATGATGTATCTTTCTCCATCCCTTTACTTTTAATTTTTGGAATCTTTATAATTAAAGCAGGTTTCTTGTAGACAACATATAGTTATATCTTCTAATTAACTTTCAGAGTAATTTTAGTATTTTAAAAAAGCTTCATCATATATAAACTAGTGAATTTCTAACCTTCTGAAAAGTAGGGGATTTTTAACCTTCTGAAAAGTAGTTGTAGCCAAAAACC
>NW_012142745.1:7737616-7740071 GCF_000956105.1 Propithecus coquereli
CTGGGATTACAATTGTGAGCCACTGTGCCCAACCTACGTAAGAATTCTTGTCTTCTTGGATCATCTACTGCCCCATCCATTTCCTAGTTCCTCTCTCTTGCACCTCCCCTTCATGTCTTTTTACTCTGGGCAACTTGAATGCTCTCTTCTCGGGAATATATTCATTCCTTTCTAATCAAGCTGTTTCACAACAGCTATGTTCCTGGGTACTATGCAGCAGAGATGTTAAAATGATACAATAATATAAGGACAGGGTGCTGGAGTTCCTGCAGGATCATGATTTCAAAAACAGTGTTGTTTGTATAATCTCAGTTTTTGGAGGGCCGTATTTGAGGAACAGAAAGAACACAAAACTGAAGTCAGAAAGCCCAAGCTCTAGGTCTGACTCCCTCAACTGCTGCCTCCTTTGTTGTTGACAAGTTCCTTTAGTTCTGTGAGTTTCAGAGCCCACTTCTGGAAGGACAGTAATATCTACACGTGCAGCTTTTTGAGAGAGTGTAAGTGAAAAACCTTGAAAACATTGTAAGATCACAGAGGCATGTCAGCCATTTCTCTTTACACCCTCAGCACCACTTTTGGTTAATAAGTCCTGTGTCTGATCCTAAGTGTGTCTTGTGACAGAGTCCACTCTGGATTGAGGTTGATGAGCAAATGGGGAAAGCGTCAGAGTGATTTGTGCATCTCCGGGTGGTGCAGACTTCCATCATCCAGGATCTAAGAATCCAAACCAGCTTGATGTACCAAAGGGTTGTACTCACTTCTGGACCGCACAGTGCCTGTTTTGCCTTTGGCGTACACACAGATGCTCTTCAAGGAAAGATGTCACAAAGGCTCCCATGTGGGTTCATACTTGGCTTCCAGAGAGGATGTCCTTTCTCTTAGCTCTTTCAAGACACCCATTCACTTCTGTCCCTGAAAATTATTCCTCACTTTATGCTGTTTATTTTCTTTATTCATTCACATCTACTCTACCTACTTTTTGAAATAGATTTGAGGCAGCCAAGGTATACTTTTGGGGAAACAGAAGCCAAACAATTTCTAATGTGAACCACCTCTGAGTATTATGCTGTTGCAGCCTGAGTGTATTAATTCTTAGGACATAAAAGCAAAACCTGTCTTATTAATTGCCTGCCAAGTTGAAGAGGCAGTGTGAAATATTCTGTATTAGGTTGCTATCAGTTCAACTAAATATTTTAATGAATACCTTTATTGTGTTTGTAGCCTCAGGCTTTTTAAAGGTAGGGGCATATTGAAAAAATAATAATAAGAAAAAGTAATCTTGTGAATCTGATTACCTGTCCATGGGTGGTGGAAGTGGACTGTCACAAAGGTCACCCTTACTGAGAGAGGTGGGATCTCACCTGGCCTGGGCACAGCCAGACTCTTGTCCTGAGGCTAAGTAATCTGCAATATCAGGACCTTCCTGCTGCTTATTCTCTCAGAGAAATTTGCTATATACGTTCACATCAAAGGGCCTTTTGCTTCTGAGTATCTTTGAGAGCTGTCAGAAGATTACTATTCTCTGTCATAGAGACCCTCTTCGCTGTTCTTGCTTCCTTCCCTCCCTTCTTTCTTTGCTTCTTTTTTCCTTCCTTCCTTGTAAGAATAAGTGGCACATACTAAGCTCGCCATCTAGCATTCCTATTCTATTTAGGATAATCAGGCCTTATATTCTTAAATGTCTGGAATGACAAAAGATAAATTCATACACAAGACAGAAGTTTTATGTAATATGACAACAG
Source organism: Propithecus coquereli (assembly GCF_000956105.1). NCBI lineage: Eukaryota > Metazoa > Chordata > Mammalia > Primates > Indriidae > Propithecus > Propithecus coquereli. Next base: position 7,739,359 of record NW_012142745.1, read on the forward strand.
ATGACTTTTTTCCTGGGGGATTATATACAAAAAACAACTTTGTAAACACATAAGTGAATGTCGTCAATGCAGATATTTAAAGCAGAGTTTGAAAGATGATGGACTCAAGGGCAAATTTGAGCTGAAGATATATTTTATTTGAGCTTTAAGGAGTTTATGAATTTGAACCCAAACTGGGAAATTTATAGATTCAGTGTGCAAATCATATATTTCAGCTCCTTGTGTAAATATTAGAAATGGCAGCACTAGCCCCACATTAGAATGGCATGGCTATAAATTCTCTTTTCTCCCCAAATTTGACTATAGCCTATGATACTCATGCCACATGGGCATAAGATCTTAGTTATGGTCACCTCGCTAATCAATATGTGCATCAGCATTTGAGGTCCCCATATAAACTGTTCTATGAACACCAATGACAAAATATGTATGTTTGATGGCCTTTCGATTGCTGGTGTTTTTTCCTAAGGCACTCACAACATGGATCCCTAGGTAACAGTGTCATAAAGAGGAAGCTCTACTACCACTATATTATAAATCAATCTCTTGTATTTAGCCACAGGAAAGCATAGATAAAACATTCTTTTCCTAGTACATGGTACAGTTGACCATTATTAGTAATTATGCCAGGCTGTTGAATTGTTTAAAACCAAAACTAAACTCATAATCTTATTTCATTTTCCTTAGTGGTGCTCAGAATATAATTTATAAGT
>NW_012142745.1:7750116-7767349 GCF_000956105.1 Propithecus coquereli
TTAACAATATTAAAAAGAATCTCTTGGTTCTTTAGATCTACAAAAGGGAACAAGAGTGGCAGTGATAATGAATATGTAGCTAAATAAAACAAATTTTGCTTTGCATTTTGTCATCTCTTGAAATGATAATTGTTTAAAGCAAATATAATAACAATATGCTATGGGTTTTATAACATAGTAAAAGGAAGAGAAAATGGAAGTATGCCATGTGAAAGGATTCAGACATGAAATATTATACTGTGATTTCACTTATGTGCATTATACAAAGAGTAAAATTTTAGTGACAGAAAACATGTTAGTATTTTCCAGGGGATAGGGGTGAATGAGATAGATTGATTTTAATTGGGCAAGAGGGAACTTTTTGGGGTGATAGAATATTCTCCCGATTGTGAGAGAGGTCACAAAACTATTTAATACGTACATTTGCTAAGACTCCCCCAACTGTGAACTTACAGTATGCCAATTTTATTGTATGAAATTTATAACTAATAAACTTAATTGAAAAAAAGAATTTATGACCATCCATGTTTGGAAACCAGGAATGATTTCAAGAAGCCTTAATTTCTGTTAGATTCTTTCAGTTGTCAGATTTTTACACTTAGCCATGGATTGTGCAGAGGAGGAAAGAGCGAGTTATCAAAATATTCAGCTTAGGTAGGCGTTTAATAAATTATTTTTAATAAATGGGATGACTCAAAGGAGGCAAATTTGAGGTGGGGGCGGAGGTTAGTCACCACTAACTAATGTATTTTTTAAACCTAAAATGCCTCAAGCATTTGTCCTTTGGGGTACTTATTTTACTTTTTTCAAAATTATATTCTCCTATGCTTAGCTGGTAGAAACAAACAAACAATGGCAACTCTATTCCAAAAATTCCATATGGATGATTTGAAACCATTGCATACTTGAAGAGGTTATTTGGAAGAAGATTCCCGATACTGTGCAGTAATAAACTTACTTCTTTCCCCAACTGCTTTGCTGTTGCATGAGAGAGTGAAATAATTTCACAGGCATCTCTCATATTAAGATTCTATTCAGATGCTAGTAGGTTAGCACTGATTTGTGATTTGTTAATATTGTGGGTTAGTGTCACTACTGCGTAAGTGACATTTTTTTTAAAAAAAAGAGATGAAACTTGTACAAACATAAAGGATAGTTTGAGATAGTGTTTGAGCAGGCAATGAGAGAGTATTTTAAGAACTTGAACCAAGGATTATAAATGTGTGCGGATTACAAAATTCAGACTCTTCAAATAAATGAATTTTACTTATAGGTGGAGCTATTCAATAACATATCTGTTGGCTATTTGTTGCTTAACAGAAAATTATTAATGATGAAAAATTTGAATTTAATCCATAAAGTAATCAGAAACAGAAAATACAAGCAAATATAGCAAGTGGCTAGGTTCTCTCTGGTAATTTAAAGTCCTGGAATTCACACTTAAACTAAAATAAATTGTCAGAAGTGTCCCCCTGGGTGTCCATTAGAGCTTTATGGCAGATTTAAGGACTTGGAACAGCCTCACTCTGGCCCCAGGAGGCATGAGTGTCTCTTTGATCAATTATTGTACTTCCATTAAAATATTTTTACTTCGCTATGGGGGCATCTTGATCACCTTGCATCTTGCTACCGCTGTCAGATCATCTCAGTCTTTTACTTTTAAAGGTTATCACTCCTCTCTGCTAATGCGTCCAGTGTTTAAGGAGTTCAACATGAGGCTGATACAAATCTTTCTTGCTGAACTAAGAATTGACTTTTTGCAGTAAAAGATGTACATCATCAAATATCCTAGTGAATTCATGTGCTATCCTCTTAGCAATTTGGCTGATAGAGTAATATAAGTAGTAGCCTTGATGGCTCAGCTATGTTGATAGCCTTCTGTAATAATAGGAGTGCCTGATACATGTTATTATCCTGCATTGTGATACTGTAGTATTTCTTTGCGTTTCTCTGTTGATGTGAAGGGTCCACTTGGAAAATGGTACGTCACCCACTACAAAAAAAAAAAAAGAAAAAGAAAAAATGTTAACTATGGTAGTAAATCTGTTCTTTTGAGTATTCATTGGACCAGTTATTAAAAAGTCGCATCATACAAAGAAGTGAATGCTTGCTCCTTCTCCATATTGAGGGGAAGTTACAAAAAGTAATTAGAAATCTTGAAATATTTGATCTGTTCAAATCTACAATATACATATATAGTATTACTTTCATAGTTGGGCATTTAGTATTGTTAAATGAAAATTCCTTCTTATTGCTATTGGTGTATTCACCTTTACTTCTAATTTGTAGTTCTTTGTTTATTTTGTATTTGTAATAGCACTTCTATATAGGAAGTGTATAGATGTTCAAGTTTTGAACAACTTTGGATTCTGTTTGATTCATATTTACTGAGCATTTTGAACATCAAACATAATTGGTGTTCACATTTTGAAAAAATATTGGATTCTTATATATTCATATTTATTTATTCAGAACCCAAGTTAGTGGAAAATAGTCTAATATATAAAGAAGGTCAGGCTAACAACTTTGTCTTGCAAGTTAGCAACACACAAATACTATTGCCTTTGGAGGAAAATTCTTGAATCAATCAGTGTGTAGTTGGGTGGCGTAGATTTAGGTGAGTCACAGAAGTGAAACTTTATGCATACGTGTATTATATTATTTTAATGGCATAAAGTATACTTTTAAAAAATTAAAAGCATAACAATGTTACATAGTGGAAGGGAATGGTAATGGAAAGAGATGAGATATTCATAAATATTCTAAGAATAAAATCAAAAGAAGAGAAAGATAGGTTTTCAACCAAAATAAACTACCATTACAAATTATTAAGAGGACTGAAAAATGCTTGAATTATTCATCCAGACATACAAACATCATAATGTAGGTTAATTATAATGTAATAGTTGCATTCATGGCAGTTTGTTCTTTTCTGGCCACAAATATATACTTTGAGCTTGACATGTGAAATAATCACTAATTTGGACATTTGTGAATGCTATTTAACCAACATCGCATTAAGCCTCTCTCTGCAGCCATTACAATGACAAAACAGATTTATATTTACTGTCATGAAAAATGTTCATAACATGTGAATCAGAAAAGTAGATTATGAAACATTAACTACAGTATGAAAATATTGTTTAAAAAGGAATTACATAATACATATGTATGTATAAGAATTTATTAAAAAATATTCCTCAAAAGATTAGCAATGTTGGGATTGTGGGATATTTTTGCTTCTTTTACTTCTCTTTCTAAATTTTTTGTAATGATCATGTAACTCTTATACAATTTCAAATGAATTCTAAAAAAAATAAAACCTATGAGACTAAATGTTCATGGAAACATTCTATCCTTCCTAACTCAATATGATCTCAGATTAGACCAGAATCTCAAAAAAAAATAAAATGACAGTCTCTAGGTGTATTATATGATCAAAAAATGGAGTTATGGTGAACAGAGAACAGATTAACTAACCTTTATCTTGTTTCTCTGAGGTAGGAAAAAAGGTATCATTTATATATTATTTAAAGGATGGAAGGAACAAGAAGCCCCCCCCAAATGCAATGTCATCATAATCTAAATTTGATAGCTGAGGTGAAGGGGTATGTGTTTGTATGTGTTTGTGTTTTTAAGTTACTAATTGAAAACTTTTGTATCTACACACATTTATATAAAATGGCAGATTCTTATTTTCTAAAATTTCCATTAACTTCATTTTTGCCATATTTTCCTTTTGCTCTTCCCTGCGTGCTTTCTCCCGTGGTCATATGGACCACAGGAGAAAAGTATAGGGTTGAGTAGTCAAACATTCTGTTGGTTTCCTAGGGCTTAAAACTACAGAAATTTATTCTCTCATTGTTCTGGAGGCAAGAAGTTCCACCTACAGGGTTGTGTCCCTCTGGAGGTTCTGTGGGAGCATTTGTTCCTGCCTCTCTGCTACCTTCTGGGACTGCCGGGAGTTCTGGTGTTCCTTGATATCATTCCAGTGTCTGTCTCTGTCTTCAGGCTGCATTCTCCCCTGTGTGTGTGCTGTGTCTCTTCTCTTCTTATAAGGATACCCATGATACTGGATTAGGGCCCATCCTAATCCAGTATGATCTCATCTTAACTTGATTCTATCTATAAAGACCCTATTTCCAAGTAATGACACATTCATGGGTTTCAGGGGTTAGGATTTCAACATATCATTGTGGGGGGCAAAATTCAACCCACAAAAGCTATTTATAGAACATATAATTAGATGCATATACATATAGTTTCTTCATCTTTCTTTCTTCACAAAATGATACCTCATGGAAATCCCTCAAAGGCAATTGTTATGATTCTAACACATTTATGAATGTCTGTATAATAGTCCATGGTATGGATGCTCGATAATTTATTCACCTACTCACCACTGATGGTCATTCACTCTATTTTTAGGTTTTCATTGTTACAGACCAAGCTCTCGTAAGTACCATAGTATCCATGGTTTTCTCAATGAGTTCACTGTATCTATGTCATAGATTCCTAGGTGTGGGATCAAAGGGTGTGTGTGTTTTAAAACTCTCTAGGTGTCACCAGATTGGTTTCCAAAAAGCTACAACAGATTCTCTTTTCCCCAGCGGTAAACAAGCATTGCCCTTACCTTTCAGTACAATGGGTGCGAAGTGGTGTCTTATTCCTATGATTTAGTCCCTCACTGGGGGGTCTGACCACATTTTCATACTTTTTTGGCCATTTGGATTTGGTTTGTATTATGATATATGTCTTTTCCCTATCAATTCACATGAACTTGTCGGATTGTAAATATAGTTAATCTTCATTAGCATCTAGGCTATACATATTTTCTTCAACTCTATCATTTGCTAATTGATTGGCTACACAGTTTATAATTTTATATAATCAGGTAAGAACTATCTTTCCTTTCCTAAGTCCAGAATTAACAATTTTGATTGAGAAACTTTCCCCAGGAGCAGCTGATCCCTCCACATCTAGGAGCCAGCAATTGTCATGGCCACTGCTGCTTGTTTCCAGCATCCCTGCTCTACTTTTCATAGTGATAGATCCCCCGGATTTTTCTACACTGATGACTTTTCAGACAAGAGAGCACTGGACAGCCTTCCTTGTAGTCTGGTGTGTCCACGTTACTCAGCTCTGTTACATGAGATGGGACAAGGATTCTATCCTCACTAAAAATTGATTTGCCTCTATAATTCAGACTTTTTAAGAAAATAAAATATTAATATTTGTCCCATTATTTTTTGCATACTATTTAGTGATTCATTAATAACTCTGTATTTATTCAGGTACCTAGTAATTATTTTTCTGAGGCAGTGCTAACAGAAGGCCAAAGAAGTTCAAATAATAACTTTGTAAATATGAATTATAGGCTCAACATTCAGTTTGACATTTTCAGTGGTGGGTATGAGAATCCCTGAGGCAGCAGGGACAATTGGGTGTTTAATACCTGTTTGGTTTATTTAATAACAACATCTTCTGTACCTAGCAAGAACGGCAGCTCTTACCTTAAACTCTCTCAGCAAACATATCTTCATGCATGCTGAAAGCATCATTTGACCTAAAAAAGTATTTTGTTGCCTTAAATAGTAATCATCATTAATGTCCATCCTCTTGGTACAGAAATATTTAACTTAATAAAAGTTTAGTGGAAAGATAAATTTGGCATGGTCAAAATTTTATTTTTCCTATTCTTTCACTAACATGTCTTTCTCATCCTAATACTTCAAGGTTGGCTTTTTCCAACCACCTTCTCAGCTTCCTTTACATTTCCAGTTATGATAACTGTCCCTTTTCGCTCTTTCTGTGATCCAGATTTGAACTTGTTTTGCTCCTGTAAAAGAGGAAATGCTTTCCCCATTCTTATTGCATTCCAGTATCGGCCCATAGAAAAGAAGCATTCTGTCACTCTCTCAACTTTCTCAGAAATTCTGGAGAAAAACATTTTACCCTAAAAAGTAGAGTAGCTTAATCATGACCACCACCAAGACAAGACTGGATTAACGTCTCTTCGTTCCTCTGGAGCTGCTCTGCTCATGGCCGGGTTGAAGGGACTGTTGACTCTTCCCTCCCCATGACACATTGGAGTCAAGGCTGAGAACCTGCTTGCAAAGGCAGGCAGAGAGACCACACTAGGATACTCCCTACCTGCTTGCAGCTGGGTTCATGCACCAGAGGCTTGGTAAAGACAGAAGTGAGGACATAAAAGGGAATGAGAGATAATGAAAATGTGTAGAATCGGTGGATCAAAGATTCAGGGTGGTAGATGGATTTTCAGGGTTTAGGGACCAGAAAGAGTAAGATGGAAAAATAGGAAATGTTGGTTGGCGGATGTGTTGCTTAAAATGAAGATTGCATAGGCTGGGATGCAGTTACTGTAATGACAAAGTCTGTGGTATGACTATGATAAGCTGAGGTAGGGGTGAACAAAATTCACTGAGGAAAACCTGAGTGGGCAAGATGTAGGAAGGACTTTCTATGTGGATATTTAATATGACCAAGTCTTATGACAGGAGCGAGGATTTAGAGAATGATAATGAACCTGAATCTGAAATCTTTAAGGAATGAAAGTTAACATAAGTAGTAGATGATTGCAATCAGCAGGGCCGACAGTGGTATAGACTCATGATAGGAGATTCAAACTTGGGATTGTAAGAGATGACAGAGGGCAAAATGGTCTGCCAGTAGCAGCAAAGAGAAGAGCTCCCCTACCTCCGGGTAAAGAGGGGTGTCTGAGAGAAAAAATAGTTGCCCATTTGAGAGGTAAAGAGGTTTTAATAACAATAGGTAAAAGAAACATTTTGGAAAAAAGATTGAGGATATAGAGACTTTGCTAAGGAGCTAGGCATGCATACCGTTTCATACTCCATTCATACTCAGTTAATTATCATGCCTTTTTATCACAACATATATTATCCAACATAATTATTGCTGTGTGAAGTTGGTTGAATGGTGTCACCCCTAAAATATATGTCAGGCACCTCTGAGTACAACCTTGTTTGGAAATATGGTCTTTGCAAATGTCATTAAGGATACCGAGATGAAATCATCCTGAATTTAGCTTGGGTCCTAAATCCAATGACTAATGTCCTTATAAGAAGAGGAATGACACAGAGAGACACACAGAGGAGACAGACACACAGGGAAGAGCGCTACGTGACAACAGAGGCAGAAATTGAAGTGATGTATCTACAAGTCAAGGAAAGCCAAGGGTTGCTGGAGTCACCAGAAGCTAGGACAGTGACATGGGACAGATTCTTAGCACCTCCAGAGGGAACCAAAGCTCAAGAAGACTTTGGACTTCTGTCCACTTTGAACTGTGAGAGGATACATTTCTGCTGTTTTAAGCCATCCAGTTTGTGGTACTTCATTATTGTAGCCCTAGGAAACTAATACACGATGTAACAAGCCACCCCAAAACTTCACGGTTTAAGACAACATTCTCTCTCGTTCTCGCTCTCACTTTCTCGTTCTCAGGAGTCTTGGGCTGGCTGGGCAGTTCTGCTGATCCCGGATAATTTGCTGTTCTCAGCTTGGCTTGATCAATGTAGCTCCTTTAGGATGGCCTCAGCTGGGATGACGCATATTTTCTTTATGTGATCTCTCATCTTCCAGTAAAATTTTGAAGGCTTGTTCTCATGGTGGGGGTCCAGGAGAGAGTGGGGAAATGTGAGTGCGTTTCCAAGCCTCAGTTTGCATCACATGCTCTAATTCCAAAGCAAGTCAGGTAACCAAGACCAGAGTTAGAGTGGGAGGGCGCTACCCATGGGTGTGGACTCAGGCAAGTGTGAAAATTCAGCTATAGCTCAATCATTTTACAAAGAGTGAGTTCCCATTGATGGTGTTTGGTTACATTTTTTTCCCCAACTGCCAAGATATATTTGATATTCAGACCACTTGTGCAGATTTTAATATTTGTTAAATAATTCTTTCTTGGTTTCAGTTTGTGGGGAGGAGGGAGTTAAGGTAGTTAGTCTGCAATCTACTCATTCTCTCTACTGGGAACATACCCGGAGGAAAGAAAGAAGGCAAATGACCCCTTCCAATTGCCTTATCAATGTGACAACTAAACTTCCAGATAAATAGACTAATAATGTTCTCTGCTAAGCGAGTCCATATCTGTGGAATGTTCTTAATAGAATATCCCTGGTTAAGCATTGTTTATAGTAAATTAACATGCGATGTATGTATTTATGAGACATGGCTCCCTGGAAAATGTCATGTAAACTTGGGTATAAAATGAATGTGTTTCATAAACTAAATGTTCTCCACAGTGGGAGGTGATGACCTCCACTTAGAGACTCTGGGTCAGAGAGTGTGTGTCCGATGCAGGAAGGGAGGACAGGGAGAGATGCCCTCAATGTCTAAAACATCCCTCTGCTCCTCTGAACCTCTCTGTCATTTACGTCCTTAATTATTAATACAAGATATCCTTGATTACCTGTGTTAGTAAGGATTGATATCATGTGAGAGCTTTGATTTCTGGGAGTCAGTCAGCCACTCAGTCCTTTGTATTTAAGCCAGTCTATTAGCTTAAATAACATACTAGTCACATTTTTAAAATGCTTGAGAAGCATAATCTCCTCTAGTTTATCACTTTCAACTAGTAAAAAATAAAACTAATCTCATTTCAATTGAAGATGATTGTTCACTTAGTCATATTTCACATTTAGGTGGAATAATAACTGTTTATAGAAACTTTAATCTTCCAAACATAAGAATATATACTCATTTATCCTTTGCACGGATAATTATTTAGTGCCTACACTGTATTAGTCACTGTTCATGGGTCTGAACCGAGTGCTGTATTTCTCAAACTATTGCAACCATTGGGTATTTTCCCCCATGATCTGTTATAGTCTGATAATTTTGTAAAATACAAGGAACATATCCCTTGTTATTGCAACACCATCAACTTGCTGTTACAGTTTCTAAATGCCAATGCTCAATTTCTATACTTTTGTTGTAGATGAGTGTTAATATACAGAAAGTACACTTTGAGTAGCACTGTAGAGGGAGATATAAAACAGTAACACAAAAGGCTGTAAATACTATTTCACTAAAGAATTTATCAAGTAAACAAATAATTAAAGTATAATGTAATATCAATACCACAGGATACTATGAAACCTAAATATTTTAAAATAAGTAGGTCTATATTGTACTGACAGAAAATAATTTTATAAGCATGGAAAAACTCTGCAAGTCTAAATCCAGAATTGGTAACAATGGTTTCCCCCAAGAACAGAGACCGATTGGTAGGGGTGGAGGAGGAGGCATGTTGGTAACAATTCCTTCCTCTTTTAACCTTATATACCTTTTATTTTTTTCTTTTAATAATGTGCATCTAGTGCATCTATTACCTATTCAAGTTAATTAATTTTAAAACTAGAATATAATAAAATAATAGAGGCATAAAGGTCCAGATAGCTTATAGTAAAACAATATAAATATTGTTCGAAATCTCTCTTAAATATTAATAAATTTAATAACAATATTAGTCTTAATGCATTTAATCTTCCTTCTGTTCATGTATCTTACACCTAACCTGCTCCCCAGTACCACACAGCATCACACCCCCCCCACACAAACACACACATATATGTGATATATATGATATATGCTATTTACTCTAGTTTTTCTGCCATTGATTTTATTTATTCAGTTTTAAAAGGGTAGTTCACATTAGATATTCTAAGTACTTGTGAAGTAAAAATTTTCCTTAATTCTTTTGGGGCACAATACATCCATTTAAATAAATGATCAAAGGATCCAGATGTGGTGAGATTTGAGCATGGCTGTTTCTTTTGTTTCAATCTTGTGGCCTAATCTTGTGTGAATTACAAGAGAAGGCCAACTTGCACATGGATGAAAGCCACAGTTTTTCAAAAGGAAATTCCATGCTCATTATTCAACTTTCCCTGTTATGAAGACTTTTATATATTTGAGCATATTTTTCCTGAATATTATAGCCTGACAAACCAAGTAACATTAGTAATGAAGAAATCATAAGAAGACTTCCAATGTCATACTTTGGGTGATGTTATAAAGCAGATTCATAAGAATGAACTTGGCCAGTCATATACTGATGCCATTTCTGGACATTTGAAAATAGATAAGAATTACAAGAGTGTTAAAACAAGGGAAGGCACTGGCCACTGTTGCAGTTCTTTTTACCTTTCATTATTAACTAAATTAATTAACTGACTCATTCAACAAATAATCCTGGAACTGAACTTCTGTCCCCAAGACGACGCAATGTGCTGTGTGTGGGAGTACAATCACACAGACAAGATTTGGTCTATGTCTTTAAATATTTGGTATTCAGGAGCAGAGATATGTAAGGTGGACAAATAATAATAACAAAAGGTAAAATATATTATAAACCATAGGATATGTACTGAAAAATCTACAAAAAATATAAAATGAGGAAATATCAACTGCATTTAGAGCATCAAGGTGAATTTCACAAGAGAGACAATCCAAACAGCAAAATCAGATTGTCAAGGGAACGCACCCAACTCCATCGTCTTCAGAGACACCAGCAATACATTGTGTTGAGGTCTTTCTGTGCAGTCACCAGTTCCTTACTGGAAGCAGATTGTTTTCAATTGAGATGCCATCAGACAACTACATTAGCACCATTACAGGGTTATTAGGTGTTGAGCAGTCTGGTCTAGCTACAGGCTCCTTTGTGTGATTCAGTTCATGTCCTGGAAGGTGAGCTCTCTTGGGTTTTCTGAACATACACATAGGAAGGAAGCAGCTTTGTACTGAAAGTTGGGTTAAAAGGTTATGATCTGCAACTACCACTAAATGTCATCCTTTCATATTTGGGAGAAAAAGCTCTTAATTATAAAATCTTCTTTGGAGACTGTGAACAGTATTGCAAAAGCTTACAAAGATGAGGTTTGGGATTAGCCATGCTTAAGTTCAAGCCTCTACTCTGAAATTTATTAGCTGTGAGGCCTTGGATAATTACTTTACCCCTCTACACCCTTGATTCTTCACTTGCAAAATGAACATTAGGCAATATTTGATATGTATATGTCTGACATAGAGTAAGCATTCAATAAAATTTACTTATAATGATAATAGCATAATTATTTTCTAGTTGCCAATGATGAATGCTTCATATTTAAGACCAGGAGTATAGTTCCCCCTGCCTAGAAATATCTCTGTTAATTTTTCACTTACCCAGGTTCACCCCATTTTTATGAACCTATTTTAAGTCCAGCAATGCTTAGAATAGTTATAGTCTTCAAATCAATGCTTATTTGATCAAATGCAAATTAATGTTCACTGGTCAAGTGAGAGAGTTAGTAAGTAGTTAAAGACCATGCTAAAATTAACCTGTATCAGTTATTTCTGGAATATAATCTGAATACAGTAGAGACACAATTAATATGATTGAAAGAATAGTTAGGCTGCCTAAATTCAAATTATGGCTCCATCATTTACCTTGTGTGTGACTTAGCGCAATTTATTTCACCTCCTCCAAACTCATTTTCATCATCTGTAAAAAAGATATGTTAAGAACACTATTTCATAGGGTTATAATTCTTGATCTACAATCAGTGTTTTCAACTTCTGAATGTGTTGGTGACATCAGTTATCATAGCACCACCATTATCCATACCCATGAATTGTGCTGCAAAAAATGCATGGAGACTAGTTTCCTCTACAACACTGATTTAAGTATAGTAGATTCTCACTGAATATTTTAAGCTTTATCTTATTTGAAGAATATTTACTTATGTAAATATTACTTAATATTTACTAGCTCTGGAGTCAGCTGGCCTGAATTTAAATTTTGGCTCTACCATTCACTAGCACGTAACTCTCAGAGTTTTATTCAAAAGATAAGTAATTCCAGAGAGGTATCTGATAATGGGTTTTCTCAAGAATTTCTGAACAATATTGATGACACAGTTGCCAGTGGTACGTTAAAATTTGCCATTTCTCTTTCCAAGAGAGTGGAGATTAAGTACGTTAAGAAGAGAGGAGTGTTACTGATATGTAAACAGCGTAATTAATCTAACAGTGAACTAGGAATTTGAAGGCTTGGATATATAAAGCTAAGTTTTATCCAATTAAACATGCATGGTTGCATGCCTCAGCAGAGTTTTCTCATCACAACCATCACCCCAGAGTAATACTGATTACCAGGCACTCCTTTAAAACAAAATGAATTTGTTATTCCATACAGTTTTCATGAGAGTATGGCTGAAGATGATATTGACATTTAAATTTTCTTTAATATACTTCTTGAAAACCAACTGATTTCTCCAACTTCGAGCCAGTACATACCTACCACCACCATCTCTACTCATAGTACCTACCCTAAAAAAGTACTAGTGGAAATTAAATGGAAAGTAAAGGTGAGTTTTCAGAAACCCCATCAAGGCTATTCATCTACACCTACTAGACTGCATTGGATTTATGTTGCTAGTTAACTAGTCAACTATAAGGATGATAGGCTTATCTTATAGAGATTGCAGTTTTAATATATGTATTGAATCAATCATTTATTTAGTTACCCATTAACTTAATCAATTAACATTTACTGAGTGGTTATCACACCCCACACACTGTATCATATGATAGCAAATAAATAAATAAATAAGTTAATGTTGTGTTCTGTTTTTCTCTACTTTAAAGTTATTTCTGCAGCTGATGTAGACTGGGAAATTTTGCATTAGAGAAGTTCCACGTATGAAAAAAATAGGGATGGAAAATATTAATATGTGATCTACTTTCTGTTTATTACACAGTAATACATGAATAGATGCTTTTACTACCATGAATGCACTACCATGTGCATTCTCTAGAGTTTTTGTTATATTTACATACACTCCCGTATTCCCGTATGTATGATATACAATATAGGTTTGTGTATGTATATGCATATGCATATGTATAGTTTTAAGGGTTTGTGCATTTGTTTTAAACATAAATCCGCTCAGGCTATAATTCTTCAATGTGTTTTCTCTATAGGTGTATTTTGGGGATGTTCTCATGTTGGTGTATTTAGCTCTAGTTTCTTCTTTTAGCTGAAATACAGAAGATTAGTCAAGGGATATGTGCTTTAAAGTTAATCATTAACATTAACCCATAAAATGGATGTCATAATAACCAATTTATAAAAGATAAAATGGGGCTATAATATTTCCCCATTTCTAAAAGCACTTAGTATGGGAGTCTGGATAGGTCCTTTTGTGTCTTATTTTTGGTTATTTATTTCTTAAATCCCATTTAGTATCTCATTTGTCAGAATTGGAAAGAGAGAAACATTATAACCTGTGCATGTGTAAACTAAGTGGTCCTGGTCAAAAGTAGCAATACTACTTAAATAAGAATGCTCAACTTTTGGATGCATAGCTTTTAAACAGCCTTGGGTTGATCAACTTGGATTCATTTCAGGTATTTTTTTTTACTTTAAAAATTTTTGAATTTGTTATCAAACAACAATACAGAACTATGATGAGGGTTCTTCTGAAGGGGAGGAATGGGGTAAAAATTAAATAAGAGGGAACAAAAGTTAAAGAACATTGCCTAAGTTTGGGTTTCCCTGAAAGTAGGCACTAAGGCACATATTTGGATCCAGGTATTTGGGTGAAGATTCTAAAAAGTGATAGTGAGGAATTAGCGAAAGTGAGAGTCAGAAAATACAAACCCAATACCTAGTGGCTTCTGATCGACTATGGGTCGATCTTTCTGTTGACCCTTTGAGTTAATAATGTAGAAATTTCTTCAGAATTGTCTCACCAAAAATAGAAAGAGCCTTGAGCATTTACCCACAAAGTGTCACCCCCTACTGTTAGAAATTTCTCCCAGGGGTATTGATTTTTCCATCCTCCACTTCTGGGTGTGTTTGTGGTTGGTGGAGTGGCCTTTCCAAGCGTCAGAGAGAACCAAGTTGAGAACCCTTCAGGAGGAAGTTGCAAAGCACAGAGAAAACTTCACCACCATTGCACTAAAATCAGGTGGTCAGAGGAGATATGGTTTAGCATGTTGCAAGCATCAGCTTCAGGCTTTTTACCCATTAAACAGTAAACAGTTGGGCCTTGGCTAGAATTACCAACTAAAGGGAAACTCTCTGGGGATCTCCTATCTCTTAACTGGTAAACTCTCTACTACTGTTCCCCATCTACTGCTCTACACTAACTTCCACACACACATTATAATGCACATTTGGTGCATCAACAAAAATGTTAAAGTGGTGTTAATTGATATGCTGTATTTCACTGGCACAATTAAATTTTAACCAAAAGTCTTCAAAAAAAGGGGAAGATTCATAGAAATAGGTAAACAGAATGGTATAGGAAGGCTGATTTTTATTCTGCCTTGTAATGGGGACCCTGGTAATGAGAAATCTGAATGAATATGCTCATGGAAAATGTCTTCACTAATTTATTCATTTGTTTTTTCATTTATTCCACACTGATTTATAGAGGGCCTTCTTCGTGTCAGGCACTACTTAAGATACTACAGACATTGCAAAATACAGCTTAGAGCAAGACAGAGAAGGACACAAAACTCCAAAAATCTTTTTCTAGAAGAGATATGATGAATATGTAACAAATAAATTAATGGGATAGTTATTAATCCTTATACGTGTTATGAAGGAAAACAGCAAGGTGAAGAGTTACTGGATAGGATGGGATGGCTAGAGGAGTTTTACATATGGCTGTGAGAAATGGTCTTTTTAAAGATATAATATATAAGCTGAGTTTCTTAGAGTAGAAAACCAGGCCACCATGTTGCAAAACTTGGGAGAAGCCAATCACATCATAGTCTAAGTGACTATTGCCCCTGGAATTTTGTTGTATACAATGTATACCCATATACAGGAGCCTTGGTGGAAAAAAGGAAGACTTGGAAAGGAGCATTCTGGACACAAAGAATAGCAAATGTGAAGTTTATGAGCTGGAAAATGATAAGTTTAAGGCTAGCGATTAATATCTATGGGGGAAAAATGGGTTGAAATAGACAGAAAAGAGCCACTCATGCAAAACCTTGTAGAACATGAGAAAGGAATAAGATGAAGATGAGAGAACAGAAAAAAGACAAGGAGGAGAAATAAGGGGAGTGAGAGAAGAAGGAAGAGAAAATAGCAGAGGAGAAAATTAAACGAGTGATAATATAGAGAAGGGAAGAGTAGCAATGCTATTTAAATAATACAATTAAAGACCACACTGATTTAGAAAAAAATACTAGGAGGTAGAAAATCAAAAATGGTAGAACTTATCAGTACATCAGAGAGGAAGATACCTGAGAAACACTGGAGATAGAGTGGGTACACTTGCAGACATATAAAGAATTATAATCTGGAAGGACAACTGATGAAGAGTTAGAAAATGTTTATTTTACTTACTGACATTTTAAAGCCAAGCTCATCCAGTAATTCTTATGGAGACAAGTCTGAACAGTCTTATAGGATCTATAAAGAAGATCCCAATCTCCTGTGCTATATTTTATTTACACCAAGTAACCCCAGGAGACAGATTTTCCTAGCATATTTTTGTGTTGACTTAATTTCAAATATGTCTAAAAAAACCTGAAGCAGTTATAGAGCTAGACAGGCACAAACAGGTTTTGCTCTGCTACCCACATTATCTGTAAGATTGTCATTCTTTTTGTCTTTCTGCTTGGCATTCACAATGTACAGTACCAATTATTTCATTGTGAAGAAATTCCTGTGTTGTTTTGAAGTGAGTTATAATCACTTATAAAATTTGACATGCATGTAATTTAATGTCCAAAGACATTAGAGCTCTTGGATATGCTTTCTGTTTGTAGTGGTGAGAGGAACAAGATGAGAATTTAATTTTGTTCTCACCCATCTAAAAGGTGTCACCCTTTGTTCTTGCATTATAATTTTTTCTCTTCTCTCTTAAATATCTCTGTGGGTGAATGTTTTAAAAAAAATAACTTTGAATTCTGACCTGTTATCTCATTGTGTGTCATGTTTGATTTAGTGAACAGAATTGTAGATTGGGGCAGCACCCACTACAGTATGCCTGAGTGCAATATATGAAAGCAGATCTTGCCAAGAGTCGCTGAGCTTGACAATGGCTTTCTTGGTCAAAGAAGAGTATAACATCCAGATCAAGTGTCTAGTATGTTAAAAATTATGTGCAAAGAGAGGATTGCCTGACCCCATGTGTGCTGTTCGTGCCACAGAATAGCTAGTGTATCTCAGTGCCTTATACATACCTGGTGCTCTGTAAAGTTCAGTACAAGGAACCCAGACTGCTCCCTAAAAGAGCACTTACAGGTGGAAAGCACCTGGGTGTTATTGCTTGGCCACATCAAAAAGTAAAGCTTCAAATTCCATAGAATCTTATATCCATACCATCAACTGTTTCCTTTTTATTCATTCCATTCAATCATTTAGTCAACAAATTATTGGGGGGCACATACTTTGTATCAGGCACCAAGAAATTGAACGTAGACAGATGCAATCCTCTAAGATTCCCTCTGAGCAGTGTGAGACTCCACCAAATCAGCCTGTTCCAAAGGTTGCCCCATAGTGATCTCAAATCTTTAATAGTATTGTAGTCGTAAGGGTCCTATGAGAGGGTTAGATGTGATTTCTTACTCCTTGTAACGTAGGAAATCAAATGTACAAATATACAAAATCTCATGAGACTGAAGCATCTGGCAAGCCTGAATACCTGAGGTTGGATGGTGTGACTGTCTCTAGTTTGTGAACAAGAGAATGTCATGTTTAAAAATACTCAATAGGTGGAAATATTAAGTATGTCTTGGAAAAGTGATTTGATTCTTAGGATAACTTTGATTTGTTAACTATTTGATATGAATGCTCTAGTTCAAACTGTCAGTCTTTGAATAAAGAATGATCTCTGTGCTGATGCCTTCAGAAAATAAGGGTGATCTGGCCACTTGTTTTGAAATCTAAAATGTGTAGTACTTGCTGCTGGAAATGAATTGTGTAGAGGCTTAACTCTGTCTGGGATGCTGCTTATAGAATGTGTCAGCCAGAATTTCATCTGACTCAGGTTTGAACTTTGTTGTGCAATGCAATATACCTATAACTTGGCTGTGTCCATGTATTTATCAATCTTAATTAAATGACATATTTTCCTAATGGAATAAACTATATAACTTAAGGCTTCATATAAAAATAAAAGTATCTGTTGAAAATTATATACGTATATATGTATGTGTATACACACATACAAACACATTTGCAAGCACATAT
>NW_012142745.1:7767769-7777589 GCF_000956105.1 Propithecus coquereli
CAGGCTCAACAAGTACCTTGGAGATAGAAGTGACAGGGCTTGATGAAATGTTAAAATACTTTATGAGATTTCTAGAAAAAAAAGGAAAAGAAAAAGTGAAAAGAAAACAAAAAAATACTTCATGAGATTCCTCATGCTATCTAGATTTCTGTATCTCTTATGAAATAGAAAGTTCTGACAATATTGACCAATCAGGATCTGAGGGGTAGGGTCCCCTTCACTGGAGTTTTCAAAGTCCTATTACACATTTCTCCTTTTATGCCTTGACAGTATATGTCTGGTTTCTCTTTTTAAGCTGCCATGGTTTGAGTGTGCCCCCCAAAGTTCATGTCTTAGAAACTTAACGCCCAGTCAATAGTGTAGGGAGATGGGGCCTAATGGGAGGTGTCGAGGCCTTGAGGGGTCCACCCTCCTGAATGGATAAATACTTATTATAAAAGGCCTGAGGCCATGAGTTTGATCTCTTCTCGTCTTCTCTTAGCCTCTCAACTTCTGCCACAGGGTGATGCAGCAAGAAGGCCCTTGCCAAAAGCCGACACCTTGGTATTGGACTTCCCAGATTCCAGAACTGTGAGGTATAAATTTCTTTTTAAAATAAATTACCCAGTTTGTGTTATTCTGTTATAGTAACACAAAGTGGACTAAGCCATGACGTCTTTGTGAGGTGCCTAACAAACAATAGCCCTTTTCTGTGATATTATTAAGAATTTTTATAGAAGAATAGGAAGAATATTGGGCTTTGATCCAGAATTGCTGAGTGTAATGAATGTGCCACAATTAATGCACCAGTCACAGTGGCCCTTTCTGAATCTCCCAACCTGGAACAATGAGAATAAAAAGCATCTATTCTGCCTCCTGTAGGAGCTGCTGTGAGGATCAGATGGGGTGATCACCTTCTTCTCTGGCTCTGATGCCATGTAGAGCTCACGCCTAACTTGATTCCACCTTCTGTTCTAACATCTTGTGTTGTTTGAGTGTTTTTCTTCTCTAGGAGGTTACTAATTCCTTGAGGACTGGAAACGTGCCTGATGCATCTTTGTATGTCCCACGACTTGAATGTGGAGATTTGCACGTGGCGGCACTAAGTAAGAAATTAAGTTTAAGCAATGTATGTGAGATATCTTATAAATTTTAAATGGATCCTGACACCGGAAAATTGAGCATATCTCTGGGTCGCTGTGTCCTGATTCTCTGACTGCTACACTACGACAGGATCAATGCAGGTATGTCCACCTTCCATTCGAATCTACAGACAGGTCCTGATTGTAGTAGTCAGTTGACCTTATCAGCAATTTTTGAGAAACCCAACTCAGAGGGACTTAAACGCTAAGTCCCGGAGAAGCCGGCAGGTGGAGAATGGCAGGTGGAGCTTAATTCAGGTGCCGCTCTGTTCCTCTCCGATGCTTCTTGTTGGCTCTGCTCTCTGCTGTTCCTGTGGTCTTAAACTGGGTCGCCTGGTTATGAAATTATGTTCACAAAGGGCTGTAACAATCTTAGGCTTCACAACCACTCACCATAAGAAAGACAGAGAACATTTATGTCCCATGATTCCCCAAAAATGTCCTGAAATCCATGCTGATTGGACACAGAGTGTTTGGCTAAGGCCTACGTTGCTCCCCATGTGGCAAGGGGAGCTATGCTACCCTGGGTGATGCTCCTCAGGGGAGCTGCTGGCTTTTTGGATGTGACAGTTCTCTATTATGTGTAACTGTTTGCGTTTTGGCTTGCTGCTACTCAATGTCGGTGGTACCCTCTAGTCACTGAGACAGCTGCAAATGTCTCCCTCCGATTGGTTCCAAGGGGAGGGCATCAATGCCGGTTAAGACTACCGAGGGTTTGTTCCTAAAGCTGGTGTGGAATCAAGTGTTGCTCCACTGTGAAGAGATAGCGGAACGGCCCCTGGGACTGCATCGCACACTGTCAGGCGGCCCGAAGCCACAGCGAGACTTTGGCCACGTCCATTGCTTAGGATCACAGCACAGAGACCAGGAAATGCTTCTCTCCTCCCCATTACAGCGAGAATAAGAATGCCAGCCATTAATTGCCATTATGCTGGGTACTTTATGACACCTCCCTCATGTAATATTGACAACAACCTATATTCAGTATTCATATCCCCTTACGGATGAGAAAGCGGGGACTCAAAGTGTCTTAGTGAATTACGCAGTATCACAGCTGATAAGGGGCCACACCAAGCATTGGCAAATATTTTCTTTAAGGGTCCAGTTAATGACTATTTTAGGCTTTGTGGATGATTTAGGCTTAGTTTCTGTAATAACCACTGTCATCGTGGTGTAAAAGCAGCCACATACAATATGTAAACAATGGGTGTGCCATGTTCCAATAAAACTTATTTATAGCCACTAAAATTTCAGGCTAACACGGTGGCATCTTGTAGTTCTTCATGACTCTGGACCATCAGCTCAATCATCTGCCTGAATTCAAGGCTTTGGTGGTCACCACCACATGGCCTGTGAAACACTGGACCTTGTATAACGCCACAAATCCCACTAGTGGCGGCAGCTCTTTGTTTTGCTACAGTTGTCCATAATTTTGTTTTCTTCAAAAAAAGGTATTTTTTAGGCCTGACATGGGCCTATATTAATCTTACCAGTGTATGCTTTTTATTTTGAGCACAAACATTACAAAGCTGGATTTGAGAAGCAAGCATTCGATGGCGTTCTTTCCCTCTGTAAGCACGATGGCGTGTTGTTGAAGGCAATCGGGAACCCACACCTGTCACTCAGCACCAGCTGAACTTGCTCATCAGCGATTCATCCTGGATCACGTTCAGGACCAGCCCGAGGCAGAGGCAAGTGAGGCAGCTGCCCGGGGGGAGAATCAGCACAAACTTGAACAGGTGCCTGGAGGCCTGAATACCTCAAATATTTAAGATGGGAACCTTGCCCAAAAGTAATTTTAAACACACACATTTATCTTTTGGTTTTGCCTCCAAGCCCATTTTGTAAAAAGCATTCGAGTTTCCTTCTGCAGGTTCTCTGTTCATTTTAGAAAGTTCCATGTATTTTTCTTTTTTTATGTGGTAAGTCAATATATTGTCTCACACTTAGGGTAATGATCTGTTTTATATATCCAGCTTGTTAGAGTATGAGTGAATAAAAACACAGATCTCCAAAATGAGAAAAAACCCAGCCTGCTCCTTACAAAAAACTTCCAGCATAAAAATGGAAGATGCACGACAGCTTTACCTTTAATTTTAATTTAGTTCTGAATTCAAATTGTAGAAAGAGGAGTCACAGGCAAGAATCAAGGAGCGTACTGGCTTCAAGACATCGCCATATGGAAGCCATTTGTTAGCATTTGTGAGCAGTGGCTGCGCTGGACAACCCTTTATCTCATGAATGCAACTTAAGGTGAGAGGTGGGTGTCTAAGATGCTTGGTAATCACATATGGCCACTTCCTTCACTCTCAGCTCCCTGGAGTGGGTTCAGCCTCCAAAGCATGTGGCTCTGGGAGTTGTTTCTCATGGCCTCTGGCAGGAACAAGGCTGCTGGAAGAATGTCATTCAAATGTCTTTCTTTGTGGTTTTTATTGCTGTTCTTTGTTGTAGTTGTTTTTCAGTTTATTTTTGTTTTCCTGATTAGTGGTCCTGGTTTTAACCATGGTAGTTCACATTTTTATCTCAAAGGAAATAAATACTAATTTGGCACATCGATAACCTAAGTATTTGTCAATGCCTTTGTTTTTCCATTTGTACAGTTTGGATTTTATTTTACACAGTTCTCTGGCTCGCTTATATTGCTTCATTCCTTGGAAATGCTATCATTATTATCCCATGCCTATTAATGAAGATGTATTTGCTAGCACATGGTGTCAATAGAGATTTTATACATAGTAGGAAAATCATTTGCTCACTTTTCGTGACATTATACCTCCTTGAATTCCAGACGTGCTATGGTTACTGGATACAGAGTTTAGCATAGGTCAGACACATTTTTCCACCCTGATGCAGCTACCAGTTTAATGGGAGATAGGCGAAATAAGAAATATTCAGATATGTTTTAGAATACAATATGTGTTATTGCATTAAAATGCCATTAAATACTAACTCTAATAATGTTAAATGTGCCACTCTCCCCAAATACATATGTGATTTGGAATAGCAAGTATGGGGACAGGGTCCAGCTGACACTTGAGTGTGGCAGTATCTGGAGGAGAGTTGTTGGGCATATCTGTGCTGGGAGGATAATCGTAAAGACTAGGACCATCAGAAAATATCACATACATCCTGACAGTGGTCACTAACTATAGATACTGTTCTTGTTTTTCATCTGAAGCTCAGAGAGGTTAAGTGCCCCAGAGGATCTGACCACTAAGCGGTTTGGCTAAGATCTGGAGAGCCACCCTTGGGTACGTGGTGGTGAAGATCACAATTTCCAATCTCACCTCTCAGGTCCAGCCTCTGCCACTTGCCGGGCTTGTGGTCCCCGGTATGTTGCTTATCCCTTGTGTGCCTCAGTTTTTTCAATGGATGGGGAACCTGCTGCCTCGAGGATGCTTCTGGCCTTCTAATTCTTTAATTGTGGCCTTTTAACTGAATCCACATTTTACAGAATAACTCCTTTATTAAAAGGGATGCTGCAGAGAAAAATGCCTCCTTTGGTGCTTAAAACGAACAATTTTGAAATCAGAAGGCCTCAGGTTCCCCACCCATTAGCTGTTTAGAACTGTGCCTGGGATATAACTAGTATCATATAAGTGTTTGCTAAATGAAATAAAATTTAAAATATGAGCGCCAGTTCTGTTTGATTCCAGAAGCTGCTGTCTTTATACTGTCCTGCGCTGATTTGGGGGATACAGCTACAAGTACTAGGTTTACTCCCCTTGTTTTCTCTCTCCCATCAGCTGTAACTTTCTAAGGTCAGAAGAGAGAAGTCAGAGGTTGGGTGGAAGTGAGAAAACACGAATCTTCCATCCTGTCTGGATTTTTTTTTCAAGGAAAATCAGACAGACATATTATCACTACAGGGCCCACATGAAGCAGAAAAAACAAAACATGTAAGTAAATAAACAACAGCTAAAACCCTCTCCTCCGGTCTGTTGACGCATGACATTTCATTAAAGGAATGATTTCTTTCATCTTCCAATTTATGTTTTTAGATAAAACAGTTGAGCTCATATAAATATTTTGAGGCTTCTTCCCAGAGGATATATTCATCAAGGTATCACTGCAGGGTAGAAGTTGAATCATTTAGCATCTTTAGTCAAGAACTGAATAAACTCATGGTTATGCATTTTATTTTAAATACACTTAAATGAATACAAAATTTTTAACCATTAGTGACACAGTAATATTACTGTGATGGCTTTGGATACATCTAGAATGATTTTATACCATAGGGCACAATTATATATTTGGTTACAAAAATTCTAAAGGGAAATAGACTTATTTATCAACTGAACATGAGAACCATCAAATAAATATCAGTTTGCTCTGTTTAGTTATTTATAACCTCTTCTAAAATAAATAAATCTGCTTAGCAACTATCTCCTCCAAGTATAAAAATGCTATTTTCTTGATTAAGACAACAAAAATGTGTTAGCTTATCAACACTCCAGAGACTGAATAAATCTTATAATTAATTCTTCACTAATAGCCTGATAGGTACAATTCCTTAGGTGTAATTTAAATCAATCTGTAAAAATGGCCAAGCAACAAAACTCAGGTTGATATTTTGTCAAATGACGTTAAATATTTGAGAATTGAAAAGTAACTTACGCTGACCATATTTTTTCTAAAATTCTATTTTATGCTGGCTTCAAGAAAACCAAAACAGATTAAATTAAAAAAAAAAAAAACTTTTAAAAATATACATATAAATATGTTTTTCAGGGAACAATCCAAGTCTCTAGCTTTACTTTTATAAATGAATTAAATTGATTTTAAATTTTGCCATTTCTCTGTTATTTTTCATCTTCTGGAAAAGTTTAATTTCTCTAGCCTTTACACTGTCCAACTGCTTGGTTAGGAATACCAAGTCTTTCACTTACAAAGCTTCGCTACTTTAGTTTAGTCCTCTTAGCAATGGAGAATAATTGTATCTGTCCCATGGAGTTGTGAGAATTAAGTAGAATTCTACATGTAAAGCTCTTAGAAAAGTTCATGGCACATATTAAATACTCAAAAATGTAGGCATTATTAATAATAAAATAATGTATATTAAAGCATCTACCCAGTCATAAGAAATTTTTGTTTCTCTTTCTCTGTTTTTTTTTCAGTAATTTCTTGTTTCTAAACTCTACTTCCAAGAAGATACTATGCATTTTTAAAAATTCCAATACATAACAGTTATATACTTCAAAAAAAATAGGTTAGTTAATTGATGTGCATGCATTCAGCAAATATTAGCAACTTCTCTCTGACAAAGACTATGCTCCATGTTCAGGATGTATGAAAAGGCTAATGCAGGGGCTGTACCTCTGAGTCTAAAAACTTCATGTCTTGGAGAGAGATGGGGTACAAAACGGTTTTACTACTTCACCATTCACAATAAAATATTATAATGGGAGTGTTAGATAAACGGTGGTAGAACCCAGAGACTGGTGAGTTTTTAAGCCAATGCCAAAAGTTTCTTAAGCACATTGTCAATGTCATTTAATTGACATCTGTATTGGTTGCTTATTTATATCCACTTTTATAAGGTCTAGAATTTTTGTTCCCTACCCTTGTAGTACTAACAATTTGGTTGTTGAAATAACTGTAAACAAATAGTAAAATTGTTTAGCATTGAGAATAAAATAATAATGCAAACCAACAATATAAGTAATGTCAAATTGCAGTGACATAGGATTTCAAAGAAGGGAAAAGTCAATAAGAGTGGAATTTTCTACAAAGGCTTTGTGGTAGAAAAAAGGGCTTAGTTGGTCCTTGACAAATAAATAGGACTTAAATACCTAGAGACCACAAAAGGGAAGATTTTTTTTTTTTAGGCTTGTGTAAAGTTTTTAGGCTCACAAAGGCACAGATATGAGAAAGAGCAAATGGTGTGCTATGGCCAACAAGTGCTACTTCTTGGCTACACAAAGGAAAGTTTTATGGGAGATTCAAAAAATAGGGAATGGATTTTGAAGTTCATTGAGTACAATATAAAGGGACTTTTCTCCTATAAGTACAAGAGAAGGTTATAATACCCTGGACGTATTAGATATTCAATAAATAATTCAAAATAAAGAGTGTATACAGGCTTATATCTATGCTTTCACAAAGTACATTTTGAAAATGGAAAGTACTAAAGCAGGGACCCAGTTAGGAATTTCACTAATAATCCAATAGGAAATAAGGAACAATTAAAAGTACTTAATGCATATGCAGTTAGAAAAACCATACTTAATATACTATAAAAACCACAGTATTTCAAAATGGCCAAATTATAGATGACAAGTATAAAAATATCAGTACCATGAATGGTGGTAACCACTGATTATTTTTCTCAGATCTCTGATAAGCACTATGGAAGCAGGATGAACACATAAGAACTTCTTTTCTGATTTTTAGTTATTGCATTCAGTTTGCTAATAGCATTAAGAGAAAATATGCTATAGGGAACTGATTTTACTGTGAATCCCACTGTCATGATATTCAATTGTTTTCATCTGTGTATAACTCCTCTTTTTAAAAGGCTTACTTGCTAAATATCTAAATTTTGTAGTCTTTATTTTCATTAAATTTATTGCATATATTTTTTATGTTGCTTTGGTATTCATAATTACAATTGCAATGGTTGGGTAATATTTTTTTGACTTAATGTCTCCTAATTTAGGATCTTTCTATTATTAGATTTTTAGGTGATTTTCATTTTTATACTGGTAGAGTTAATGCTGTAATTAATAATTTTATGCATATAGTTGTGTTCGTCTTTTGAATTATTTCCTTAGGATAAATTCTCAGGAGAGATATTACTGGGTCAAAAGGTATAACTATTTTTATAGCTTTTCAGACAAGTTGCCAAATTGCCTTTTGAAAGGATTTTACTACATCAATTTATAATACCCCAGGTACCTCTCCTGATAATAATACATGTATTTCCACTTACTTACTATCCCTTACTATCCATTACAGAACCTGCTATTCAAGCTGTGGATCACACGGATCATTATTATTTCATGTCTACTCTCCTAAAGTAATCATGTCTTCTTTTGTTGCTTTAATTCTACGAAGGAACTCCTGCTCCCACCTATGAAACCCTGAAGAATCATTAATGTACAGAATTTTTCTCACAGATACCAGTGGATAAGCAGGGTTTTTGCCTTATTGAGGGAGATGTTTTAAGATACTTTGCAAAGAGAAGATAATGGATTAAGGCAGAATCAGTGAAACCAAGTATTTGTTTAATTAACTATTAGATTCTCCTGCATTTCCAAGGATGTTGAAATCCAATTTAGTATTTTATATTTTCAATCAATTATTTATAGATATGTGATTGCTTATGATTTTGTCCATTCCCTCCAGTTCAGGAAGGCATTAATGTTCTAGCATTCACTCTCCAAATACTGCAAACACGAAGATGGTAAGAGCTTTTGGATGGAGCTAGAGTTGACCTCAGATTCTAACTCTACAACTTACAATGGCCAGGGAAGTAATCTGACTTCTCCGAGCCTTAAACTTCTCATTCATTAAATGAAAATGGTGCTAACTCCCACTTTATCATACCGTGAAAACTGCATCAGATAACACATGTAGAGTGCTTAGAACATGATATGCCTCTAATAAATATTAACTTTTAGAAGACATTAGCAAAGATTAACTATGTTTTAACTCTTAAACCATTTAAAATATATCAAGAAGTCATGTTAGGACAATCTAGCATTCAAAGACACTGAGATTATTCTAAGCATTTTTTGAGCCATGGGTTTGTTTGAACATTTGTTGAAACCAGTCAATCCTCTCTCCCTGGAACACTTGGATCCTGTTCTTCCAGGTTCTAGAGCTGAGTCCACTGATCTCAGATTAAAGCCTCCACTCTTGTATATCTCATTTCCAGTAAGGAAGAACTAAGCCTCCAAGAACTTAAATGGTCTGTTCAATGTTGCATAAATATGTAAAAGCATAAATAACTATTCTTGGTTCTTTTTTCTAGAAATTTATATTTGGTAATGTCCGGTAGCAGCTGGGACTCTTAATTGTTAACTCTTTTAAAATGATAATTTTATGTAAAAATATGATAAAAACTGCACAACAAAAAGTCATTGCATGAAAAAAATGTAAAATAGAAAGTCATTATGGCCATTTCGATTGCTTCTTTGCTGCCAATATTAAGGATCCCACCCACTAGTTAATATAGAAACTTTACCAAATTATGTTTTCTAATTCGTATTTTATAGCACATTGTTCCTAACTGGCCTCCTTATAGACCAGAAAGGTTCATCATATTTAACTGTGTGCTATTGGTCTCAAGAATTACTAACTCAGAGGCAAGTCACAAAAGATAATCATTTTCATTGGGGCTCATATATTTGTAGTGTCTGATTATATGCAAGGTTCTGTACATCCCAATGTTTCAAAATTTGAAAGAAAAAAAACCACACAACTAGTCTTTGCTTAAAAATCAGGGAATGAGGTGTACATATAAAGGAGCATGGCTGATCCTCAAGCATGCAAAAGATACACCCCTCCCCCCAAATCTCAGCAGACTAGCAAAGCGGCAGTGCATAACCCTAACGAAGTTTGAAACCTGCCTCTGGTGTGGGGAAGGTGGTATGTGACACAGGAAAGTAAACTTTCTGTGGCAAATAGAAATTGTTTAAAAACAATTGTTTTTAAAAGGCAAAAAAGGAAAACTGGACTAAGGTAATCTCCAA
>NW_012142745.1:7778464-7790368 GCF_000956105.1 Propithecus coquereli
CAATTTGAGACACTCTGACTTTCATCTACCAAGTGCAGGAAAATGATACAGGACAGCTGAGACAAATATCACTCAGAAGTTATGAGCATTCAGTGATTGTAAGGCAGTCCCTCTATAAGGGTTGGAGAAAAATATTAACGGGGGAAATTGGAGAGGAAAAAGAACTCTCCAGTGACCGATAAAGCAGGCTTTCGGGTCATAAAGCACACAAAGATCTCTGAGATCTTGTCAGTGCTTAGCACCTAAACCTTGCTCAGGAGAACATCCTGACCCAGTCCACAAACATGTGAGTCTAGTGATGAACTGAATCAAACTAAAGTTGTAATAAATTCCTCAACCCAGATCAAATAATCACCCATTTGGCTGATTGAAAAAAAGTGTCATTTTTTCTGGGGACAAATGTTTTGACATGCCATAAAATAATTAAAATAAATGAGAAAATGTGAAATATGGTTAAGAAAGGAAATAGTCCACTAAAGTAGATCCAGAGATTACATAGAGGTTGGAATTATAAGACAGGAACTGTAATATAGCTATCACAAAATATGTTAAGTGGTGTAGTAAAAATGACTGACACAGCATTCATGAAAAACTAAGAAAGCCCAATGGAAAGAGTAGAAATATGAAACACAAAATACAAAATAAAACATGCATTAAATAGGCTTAAAAGCAGAGTGGATACAATCTAAGATTGTCCAATAGAGACTGCCTAACTGAGACCTAAGAAGAAAGAAGAGTGAAGATGATTTAAAAACATGTCCACAAAATCTTTGACATTCCCCCATCAATAGGAGACTTTGTGGTTTCCTTGGCAAGTAGAATGTGGTTAAAGTAACACTTTTCTGACTTCTGAAACTAGGTTAGGAAAGGCCACGATGGCACTTCTGCTCATCTCTGTAGGGTTATTCACACTTGGAATCCAGCCACTGTGCTGTGGGGAAGCTTGGGCCAAACAGGGGACCCGTGCAGGTGCCTGGCTGCTGGTCCCTACGGAAGGCCCAGCTGACAGCCTGCATCCACCAGCAGACTCGTGAGTGAGGAAGGCCTACGACGACTCTAGGCTGATTATAATCAAATGAGACATACTTTTGACCTTCAAAGAAACTTTGTGGTTTCAGAGCCCCCATGGATCTGATCGGGGTCCTCACTGAGATATTACCACAGCCCAGCTTCTCCCTGTGCCCACTCCTGTTCCTTCCCGTTCCTTCCACAAGAAAAGACCCCCAAAGTAGTCCCTGATAAAACTTGTGCTTGTTAATCTTTGTCCTAGAGTCAACTTCCCAGGGAATCTAGCCCATGAAAGACCCCAATCTTAAACTCTATTTGTCAATTTATAGGCAAAAATAAATGAATAAATAAATAAATGAATAAAACCAATAAAAGTACGATAAGAATATCTAGAAGACTATATTAGTATTTACCTATCTAGTGATGAGAGAAACTTTTTTAATCAAGACTAGAAACCCAGGAGATATGTATGCATACACACACACAGATGGATGTATAGTAACATAGTTAAACTCCTTCCATAGAAAAATTACTTTTGCTTATTTTTTTTATCTTTTCATATCACTTTAAATCTGTTCCAATGGGCTTTTGGCATGTCACTTACTAAGTGCTCAATAAATATCTGTTTAAATAATGAATAAATGAATTGGAAAAGATAGCAAAATTAATTCTATTGACAAACATTTGCTTTGGGGAAAATATTTTCGATGCAGAGAGTTCAATTTATGATATTCAAAGACTCTCACTTTTTTACTAATGGAGATAACCCAATAAAAAATGTGTAAATACAGAAGAGGAAACCTAAACAGATCATAGACATATGAAAAAGTGCTAACGCTCAATAAAATCCAAGGAAATGTAAACAATAATAAAATTAAGTTTTTTATACCCATTACAGTAACTTAAACAAAAAAAGAGAAAAAACTCCTATTATTGGTAAAAACTTTGAATTGTTAGAGCTTTCCATACAACATTCTTGAAATACTCCATTAATATGGATTAAAAATAGATATGACTTTGGACAAGTAATTTTATCTTGGTATTTTATTTGACAGATAAAAAGTACCAGAACAAAGAAACACAGGAATCTAGAGCAGTAATGTGATTGTGGTGACAATAAATAAATAAATAAATAAATAATTTAAAAAAACAAGAAAAGAAAGGAAAAAAAGCAGGACTGCCCTAATGCCCTTCAGTAGGAAAGCAATTTAATAAGTTGAAAAAGTTGTAGTGAATTCTTATAATTTTATGTTGCCTTGGCATCTGTTTTGAAAACAGGTTTAACTTTCTCATACCAGAAGCAGGGCTCATTCACTCATGGCGGTTTCCATTTCTCCACCTCCTCCCGGTTCCTCAGTGTGATCCATCTACCTTATAGCACTGACTGCTGGTGACCACCTCTCTATGGTGCAGCTATCCACATACAACCTACCTGACTGGCCTCATTATTCCCCACACCCACATGGTCAGTGTAGATATGCCACAGTGAGCCCCATCGGTCACAGTGTGACGCCGCTGAACATGTGCCTGTTTGCTTTCAACTCTCCAGTTACAACTCCCTGCAGGAAACCTGTTTGGGTAATACCCTAGACCTCGATAAAGACCTGGGCTCATAGGTCCATCTCTCTCTGGCTCCCCACCTGCTGGTTGAGCGTTTATGTCCCAGAGGGCTCCCCAGTTCATTTGGGCCCAGCAAAGCATGCTACCCTCTTTTCGCTGGGATCTGTATGTAATAAACTGCTCCTATTGTTTCATTTGCTTTCTTGAGCTCCCTCCTCTGTGTGTCACCTGACCGACACACTCAAACCTAACGTTTTTCAAGGTCAAGGTTCTCCTAGACGGTGGCTATCTTGGTAGGAATAAACTGGACACAGACCAGACAAGAGCCACATGGATATTTGCCAGTATAAAGAAGGAGAGGTGGTGAGAGCAATCCAACTAGATAAAGACAATAAGGAGCTTGATGTCTGTACAAAAAAATCACCGAAGTAGAAGACACTACTTTTTTTATATCGCTATATGCTACTGATAATTCTAAACAATCTCACTGATAGTGTACTTCTCCCCACCTGCCTAGATCCCTCTTGCCACTCCCCTGCCCTTGGCAGCCCTCTGTGAACCAATGAACTTGGAGGGATTTTTCACAAAGAACTGTGGAGTGAGAAAAGAAAAATGCAAAATGTGTCCGTCCTATTATCCTATTTTTCTTTAAAATGATGATCTAAATCCTGTATCCATATGCATATTTATACAAACATATAAATGAATATTCATACTGCTTATATGTATATATTCATATGTATAATTAAAGTGAGCATCTGAGCAGGAGAAAAGAGATGGAAGGCTACTTCCTCTGTTAACGTGGGCTAGGGAGGGTGGATGAGAGGGAGCAGTGAGGGAGGACAAGATAAGACAGAAGGTAAAGCAAAATCATATTTTAAATATCACATTAAAAACATATATATGATTCGACTACATCTATACAGTTATGGACATATAAAGGTGGAAATGTAAATCACTTTTAATAATTTCAAAAGATTTTGAAATTGTTTTAAACTGAAAATAACAAAGTTTAGCACTTGTAAGCTGTAAATTTGGGATCTATATTTCGAATTTTTATGTTGTGTGATGATATGAGGGTCCGAAATCCTCTGTGAAAGAATAGGAGAAAAGCCCAGACTTGGGAGAAAGTTGATAAACCCACAGCCACTCCTGAAACCCCAGATTTCGGAAGCTCTCACCATTAGTTTAATTTGCAAGTTGAGAACTGACTCTCTCAGTACAACATAAATGCATAGATACAGCAGTCACCTACCGCTCCAGTGCAGAGTAGTATTCAGAACGAAGACTAGCTCTTAAAAAACCCTTTTCCTTGGGATAAACTTAAATCAAATGGTTAACAAAGAGTTCCAATGATTTCGACTTCATCCTGTCCTAGCTTTGTTTGCTAGTTTATT
Organism: Propithecus coquereli; assembly: GCF_000956105.1. NCBI lineage: Eukaryota > Metazoa > Chordata > Mammalia > Primates > Indriidae > Propithecus > Propithecus coquereli. The sequence continues at coordinate 7,782,430 of NW_012142745.1, forward strand.
TAATTAACCAGAAAATTGTGATAAAAATGACTTGAGGTTTTTACTGTAAGCTTTGTAAACACAAAAACTCAGTTTTCACTAGTTCCAAGAAAGCAGAGCTGGGTGGGTGTTGGGGGTTATACTTTGTACCTGACACAGAGCAAACATTTTAATTGTATCTAATCAGAAACAGATTTTGTTTTGAATTCCAATGTCAAATCCAGCAGCTCACATTGAGAAATCTGCAGAGGCACCATAGATTTCTTTATTAGTCATTCAGGCTGCTTTGTTCATGTCACTGTGACCTTGCAAAGAACATCGTGTCCTTAACAGACATTAAAATGAGGTTCTAGGTGAACCTCATGAAGTACATTGTGGCTATAACTTTATCCATGCAAAGGACTGTGAGTTTGCTAAAGGATATAAAAAGTCTTTTTTTTTTTTCTTGTATCTGGATTAAGCTACATGTTAGGATTCAGGGCTCTCTTGTTTGTGTCCACATGACTAGATTTATAGCATCATCAACTTATTACAAATAAATAGGAACAGGTTGATATCTTTTAAACAGTTCTTTCAATTTTAGGCAGAAAGACAATATAAAAAAATCAGAGTGTGGGCAAGCAAGGCCTTTTGTTTGCAGTTGTACTTTAGTCGCTAGGTAGCATTGGATTCTTTCCAACAAACAAAATAAATATTACTTTTCATAGAGCATCACATTCAATCTCTGCAGTCAAAGGGAGTTTCTATGAAACAGATTATTGTCTTTTTCTCATTCAAGAAATAAACACTGAGTTTGACAAAGATTTCGTTCCAAGTTTTGGACATTTGCTGGTAACGGATAGACCAATAAAACACAAGCCACAAGCCGATTCTCAAGATGTTGCAGGTTCAAATAGAATACAATGTGAAAGGCAACCTAATTACCTTTGTACAAGAAATCACATAAGCATAGAAAATGATATTAATAAATAACATGATTGTGGTTAAATTATTTAGATATCTTTGTGTAAGGAGTTCCAAGATGAGGATCATGGCTACACATTGCTCTAATTAAATACTTAAATCCCAAGTCATGGAACCATCTACAAGGTCTTTGAGGTTATCAAGCAGCAGAACACATATTAGCAAGGCATGACTGAGACCATGTTTTTCTTCCAAATTCTACACCTTAACAAATACAAGTTCATTAAGTCAAGTGCCATCTTGTATTTAGAGGAATTAAACTTGTATTTCTCAGACATGGAAGTTTCATTAGCAATTTGGATCTATTTACTTTGGAATAGTGTATGTCACTTTGGAATCTAATTTCTTGTTCACATATGAAAAATGGATTATTCAACCCAAGATGACATTCTGACCGGGGCCTTTCTTTCCAACTCTCTGTTATTAGATGATGAAGAATAAAGGCAGTAAAATATTTCCTGAAATTGTAGGCAAATAGCCTAGAACTTCCGATGACTACTTAATAAAGAATTTTGGCTTGCAGATTTTCTTAGCAAGCTGCTTATGAAAATATTGAAGTTGCAGGTTTGAGAGATGTTTCATTTGTTTTTATCCTTTATTTTTAATTCAATACTCAAGGTATTAGTTTAAAGAACAAAAGGCCAGGATGACTTATTAGTGATTTATTTTCACATCCATTTCCCTTAATAACTATCAATCTCCATATGAAGCTTTATTTGGATACAGAAAAAAATGTTGTAGGCCCCAAAGAGCCTTTGGAAACACTAATTTTTTGGGATGAACTATAATGCTTAGATGTATTTGAAAAAAAAGAGTAATTCTGTTTAGTTTGATACTCTGACTTTAACTTGTGAAAGACAGCCAGGAACTTAAGCCTTGACTCCAAATGGAAAATTTTAATGAAATTAGTCAGTTAAAAATTTATTTAGACAAATAAATCCCAATAATCTTTTGGGAAAGAACTGGATATGGTTTGTTTCCTTCCTGTTCGACTAAATGCAAATTTCCTGGATATAGCAACTAACATTTATCGCAGGTCTTATTATATGCTGGGAACTCCATTAAGCTCTTTGTATGCACTGTCTCATTTAAGCCTCACAACAAACCTATGTAGGGTGCATTTCTATTAATTAAAAGAAAGCTGTCTGCTCTAACATGGAAACCCCATCATTTCAGTACCTTCGAACACAAGACTTTTTTTTCTCACCCCACATAAAGTACAATTAGTCACCGTTGGGAGCAGGGGAAGGTATCCTCTCTGCAGTCATTGAGAGACTCAGGCTGAAGGAGGCACAGGCATGTACAGTTATGTGGCTTCCGATGACCACTGCAGGAAACACAATCCACCAAATGGAGGAACGGAGAGTAGAGAAACTAACGGGGTAATTTTATTTGCCAGGCTTGGAAGTGGCATACGTTGTAAGACACAGTCACATAGCTGCAGCTTCCTGCACAGGAGGCTGAGAAGTGTTGCCCAGCTCTGCACTCAAGAGCGATGGGAAAACTAGTAGGTGTGGTGCGTAGCTAGCCAGTCTGTACCCCGGTACAAGTATATATCGTACTTTACTGCTAAGGAAAGTAAGGCATGAAGATGTTTCAACTCTGTCATATGATGGATTACAAGGCACATCTGTTAAATATTATGTGTTTGTGAACAGTTTAGTTTATTACTTGGTTATGTCATTAATATGTTGTATTCTCAATTTAAAAGTCTATGCTTTCTGACATAATACCTAGTTTGCATACAACAGATGCTCCCTAAATGGTTTAAGAAGTTTTTCAAATAAACATTAATTTTGTTTAGCAGTAGTTTAAATCTTTGTAGGTTTTCAGTAGTCAGATACATGAAGACCTAAGGGCATAATAAAACTAAACAGGCAAAATGATCTTGGTGGAATAATGGACTCTATTCAGTAAGTCTAAACTGCCCAAAATTATGGAGCTGGTAGGAGAAAAATCAGAAGGTGATGTAAAGCAACTGGATGATAAAAGATGTCCAACATATTAATACATCCAGAGCTGCACATTCTTTCCTCCGTATACTGCAGTCTAAGAAGTACCTAAGAGCCCAACTCGCCAATGGGCTGTGAACAGCTGTCCCACCATACTCTCTTCCCTGACAGTTTGGATCTTGACCTAAGCAAAAGAGGAATAATAATTTAAAAAAATGGATGGAGCTGCTGCTTCTCAAAATTGAAAACGTTAAGACTGTATCCATTAATTTTTGCTACCAGGATTCTGGGTGAGATCCAATTTCTTGTTCTCTCTGAGCTTTCAAGCTTTAAACTTCATAAGGCAGTCTCCTTCAAATATAAATATTCCCGGTTATGGAAGACAGGAAAGGTATATTTTCAGCAGGCCTTCAGAGCAGCATCTAAGCAGATTTTTGTAAGTGCAGAATCTCTAGGCCTTTTATTCTATTTAAAAAAAAAATTAGCAGATTTTCATATTCAGGTCTATGAATATAGCCATGTTTCATTTTTGTTTTTATTATTGCTACTGCTATTTTTACATGACTTTGGGCAATAGTCATGCTCCAGAGGACAGGTAATGTTTATTTCATGGCATGGAGAAGCCCCTAGTACATTACCATGTTCTCCTAAGGGTACTGATGAAGTAGTCATGTTTTGAGAAGGATCATTACCATAATCACTTGCCATTATGAGATTATTGGTTGAGCTACATGTGCCATATTCTCACCATACATACTTATTTCATCCTAGAAATTTTATATACATATATATATGTGCTATACATATATATATTTACATATTCATTCACTAGAGGTAATCAATATGTTGAAAACAAATAAAATGTATGAATTTATTTATTCATTAAAACATTAAAAATTATCTCTTGAGGAAGGCTGTAATTGGAATTGGGGAAACAATGTTCCAGCCTTAACGTCGGCTCAAGAATGTGAGACCAGAGCTGCTCAGAATTTGACAACGCTACAGGCTGTATCCCAATCCTGTATCCGCTCAACACAGCTATCTGGTGACAGTATGTAGTGGTTTGCTTTGCAGACATCATCTTTCCGATTGCTGGTATACAGGATCATTTTGATCCGTATTCACCTGCTGACCTGTTGAGAATAGGTGTGGGAATGGTTGGGACCCCAGCACTTAGATGTGAAGATACGAAGATATTTCAAAAGACAAATAAGGGCCCCAAATCCTTTCACCGGGAATGTGGACAGACAAGGGGAAGACACCAAAAAAATGTTGCCATGAGGAAGGGATTTGATTTCCTTTTATGTAAACTGCTTGTGCTTCTGCTTTTGCTTCTTCTTCTTCTCCCCTTCCCACTCCTCCCTCTCCCCTCTCCCTCCCTCACTCCCTCTTCTTCTCCTTAATAATGACCAGAGGCTATTTCTTGGGCCCGGCTTTCCTGTGGCCTAGCTTGGCAAAAACAAAAAACAACCAATAAGAGCTAACTTTCTAAGTGTCAAACCACACTGTTTTGCAATTTAATGTACCCCAGGACCCTAAATTCGACAGTCAGTGAAAAAAATGGTCTTGGCATCTGCTAATACTTATTTTGTATGTTACATAAGGATGATCTTTCATATTTCTATATTCCCAATCAAAAATTTCCTTATGAGTGCTTCAGACTCCTCATATGTTCAAACTGAGTTGGCACCAGCCTCTTTCCACATTCACTACCCTTTCCTTACGTTTTCTTGATCAATGATACTGTTATTTGTATGTTCCTTTAACTCCTTATAGGCTCCCAGACTCTTTTGTCTCCTTTTCCCCATACTAAATGTAACCAATTATCAATTTTCTTATTATCTCCCTCAATCTTTCTCAAATTCTGCTCTTCATCCGTCTTAGTCCATTTGTGCTGCTGTAACAAAATGTCACACACCAGGTAATTTACAAAGAGTAGAAAATTTTGTTCTTGCAGTTCTTGAGGCTGGCAAGACCAAGACCAAGGCTCCAGAAGGTCTGGTTGCCTGGTGAGGGCTGCATCCTTTGGAGGAGAATGCCATGTCCTCACATGGTGGAAGACACAAGGGAAGCCAGCCTGAAGCTGCATGAAGCCTCTTTTAAAAGGCCTAGTCCCCCCCCCCCCAAAAAAAAGGCCTAGTCCCATTCAAAAGGGAGACACCCTCATGGCCTAATCACCTCTTAAAGGCCCCATCTCTTAATACCATCACTCTGGCCATTAAATGTCAACACCTGAATTTTAGAGGGGACACATTCGAACCATACCATTATCCAACCTCCATCCACTCTCTTCCTTCCCTAACGGTGCTTTGGTCCCGCAGTTATCATGCCTAGCTATAACTATTGAAATAGCTTTCAAAGTAGTTTTTCTTGGTCTTAGGCTTCACTAGAACAAAATATGATCAATTTGTCACAATTCACGATCTTTTATGGGATGAAGTTCTTGCTTTTGATGATGCAGTAATCTCTTTTCTGCCCATCTCTGCAGCTACATTTGGAATCTCCTCTTCAGGGCCCTGCCTCCAAGCCATATTCAACCACTCGTAGTTCTCACACTTTGGACATACCAAGGATAAAATGTCCATGATAGGGGTGAGCTGAAGCCACAGCATATAGCTTTTCTTTACATAACACAGTCTCATGCAAATTAAGCATCCAATACTACGACCACTGACCATCATTCCCACCTTCCTGCCTGGGTGCTGGCTGTTCTCTAGATGTACCCCTAGAATGTTCTACTTTGGCCACTGGGCAGACGTCTAATTATAGTTTTTTTGTTTTTTGGTAACTCAAGAGATTTAGCTATTATCATTAGACCAACAATATTAAATTTACCTTACTTATCAAATATCATGCAAACACAGATAATTGTCTTTAGCTAAGTTTATAGTTTTATAACCTTTGTTATAAGGTCAAAACCTTGACACCTTGAAAACATAAAAATATCTAGTAAATTCAGGCAAAAATGTATGTTGACAATTTGAAAACGTTTTTACTATTACTTTACTAATAATACCTTTTTTAATTTTTAATAATCCAGCTTATTTGCCAAAGATTATTAAATTTACTTGATTCATTTGGGTTTGTTTAATTTATGAGTGCTCCCTTATTTTTAAGCCAGAATGGAATCATGTAAGCACAAACATGTATTACATGAACATACACAAAACATACCTAAACATACACACTCACACACACATACACACATAAGGACACAGAGTTCTAGTAGATTTTACCCTAGTACTCTAGCCATGAGATGGTAACACAAACTCACCAGTCTGTAAAAGACAGCTGGATCCAAATTTCTTGTGATGAAACAGGAACTTGTTCACATGGCAAACTTTAGTTGTTTCATGGTGAACTTTAGTTGCCCTGATAGGTAACCTAATTATACCTGTGGATCAAAGTTTCAGGTAAAGCAGTTTCCATGGCAGTTCGATTTTTAAAAAACCTCTTTACCTTGTTTTCCTTCAATTCAAAATGAGTTTTCAATGTTTGCATTTTAGCTGGAATTGGCTACAGGATCTCCAGGTAGCCTTTCAATTGTAAATACCATAAATGATGAGTTATCTTAACATCAATAGAAAAAGTTAGTAGGTTTTAGAGTAGCCAGAAAAGACAGAAATAGCTTGAGAGACACCTTAACTCTATAGTGGTAGGTCAACCATTTGAGTTCTGAATTTCCCTTGATGTAATTTCCCCTTTCGTAAAAACTTGTGCACAAGAATTAGGTATAACCAGCTGGAGCCCTAGAAAAGACCCGGCATGGCTTTGAACCTTTTCATTTACACAAATACTTGCAAGTAGAGGTGCCACAGACCAACTGGAGTGCCCAAAGGGGGTCATTCTCCAAGTCTTTCCTCATTTTAAAGGATTTTTCCCCATTTTTCTTTAAAAGAAGTAACCGAACTATAATCTAGAGTTTAGTGTCATGGATCAAAGTGTGCTGATTGTGGGTGGGGCTCCTCAGTGTTTCACCACTGAGTCCGTCCCACCCTCTTACGTGTCTCAGTTTCTGTCTTTGGGGGTCTAGTACCTTCGAGAGGGCTCAAAATGTGGAGTGATCAGCTCTTATATGTGTTTACTGGATGAGACTTCTTTTAATTAATTTGTTGGGCAGTTCCCTATAGGGCCACTTGTGACTTGGTGAATCACCCCAGGCAACTCCCACTCAGGACCCCGGTCACCCAGGGGTGCCTTTTGGCTGGGAGAAGTAAAATGCCCTTTCTCTTCAGAGCTGGGGAACTCAGTCTCTCATTTATCCACAAATGAGACAGTTCAGTTTCCTCTTTCATAGAGGCACAGAAAAGCCAATTGAGATTAATTTTAAGATGAAAAGATGATGGAGAAGACCCTTTAGAATGCACCTCCAAATCTAAGTTAGGATCCCAAACACTAATTCCTAGGAAAAGAACCAGCTCAGAGTAAACCAAGACTATCAACTGGTCTGGAGCTCAGGAGAACTTATCAGTCCCACCAAAGGAGAAGCTCAGAGTCAGAGGGCCCAAAAGGGCCATGCCAGTATCTGGCACAGAGTTCGGGCTATCCTCTGGGGATCCTGAGTCTTCTCTGAGACCCACTTCTGGGCACCAATCTTGTCAGTGGAAAAGAAGCCAAACTCTGTAAAATAATTTTAAAGAGATTTATTTTGAGCCAAATTTGAGGACCATGACCCAGAGCCATGCCCAAGAAGGCTTGAGCAAGTGGACTCGCAGAGGTTGGGTTATAGTTTGGTTTTATATATTTCAGGGAGACAGGGGGTACAGGTAAAGTCATAAATCAGTATGTGGGAGGCATACATTGGTTTGGCCCAAAAAGGTGGGCCGTCTTGAAGCAGGGGCTTACAGATTATAGGTGGGTTTAAAGATTCTTTGACTTATAATTGGTTAAAGACATGAAGCTTTGTCTAAAGGTTTGGAATGTTTTAAGATAAGGAGGTTTGTTAATTAGAGACAAGCCACTGGACATATATTTGTTGTATAAATTGAGGACCTGCAGGTTTGTGTTGCATACCCTTAGGCCTGTTAATGGGTTACAAAGGATTT
>NW_012142745.1:7790749-7791931 GCF_000956105.1 Propithecus coquereli
AGCCACTTTATCAAAGAAGATACACAGATGACAAAAAAGTGCACAAAATGCTCAATATTATTTGTCATTAGGAAGATTAAAAATTAAAACAACAATCAAATATTGACACATACCTATTGGGATGGTTCAACCCCAAAATTTAATAATAACAATCACTGACAAGGAAGCAGAACAGTAGGAATTCATATTTATTTTTGGTACAATGCAAAGTGGTACAGCCACTTTGGAAGATAGTTTGGCAGTTTGTTACACAGAAAACGTAGTTTTACTACATGATCCAGCATTGTGCTCCTAGGTATTTACCCAACTGATTTGAAAACTTATGCCCATACAAAATCTTACACACAAATGTTTATACCAGTTTTATTCAAGATGTTTTTCAATATGTTTTCAAGATGTTGTTCAACAAACAAACTGTTACACATCTATACAATGGGATATTATTCAATTATAAAAAGAAATGAGCTACTAAGTCATACAGAAATATAGGTGAATCTTAAAAGCATATTGCTAAGCTGAAGAAATCATTCTGAAAAGCGTATATACTGCATGATTCCATTTTTATGACATTCTGGAAAATGCAAACTTATAGAACCAGTGAAAATGTCAGTGGCTGTCAGGGATTTGGGGAGAAGGAAGGGCTGAATAGATAAAGCACAATGGACTTTTTAGATCAGTGAAACTGTTCTGTACACCATAATGTGGGCACATGACAGTATGTATTTGTCAAAACTCATAAAACTTTTCTGTAAAAAGAATTAACCTTAATACATACATATTTAAAATATTATTTAAGAGATTGGGGCATCCCAGGATGGAAGGCAAACTGTGACAAAAGTATGGAATGCTATAACAAGTGTATTAAATAATCTCTGAATAGGTTGTGGGGGAAAGTTCTAAGTAACATTGAAAATGAATGGAGACTATAAAACAAGAGCAAAATGTACTATACATAAGCATTGTGCTTTATTTGGAAAAAATGTTTCTCGTGGGGATATCAGTTAACAATTTTCAAACCAATGTGCATGTATACTGGAACTGAGCAATTAGCTAAATGAATGGCACTGAGAATTAGGTCTCTCATGCTGCATTGGGAAGTTACAGATGAGCAAGGGAAGGAGGCTAGAATGATCCATGTGGTAATGAATTTAAGTTGAAAACATCATTATAAACCTATGTTTA
>NW_012142745.1:7792516-7793518 GCF_000956105.1 Propithecus coquereli
GACTTCTTTCCAAAGAGTACAGTACGGAAACAGGATTAAAAAGTGTTATGATTTGAATGTGTCTCCCAAAGTTCATGTGTTTGAAATTTGATTCCCAATGTGAAAGTATTAAGAAGTGAGATCTTTGAGATGTGATTAGGCCATCAGGGTTCTGCCCTTATGAATGGATTATACAAGAGGGGGTTCCTTATAAAAAGACACGTGCAACCCCCTTTTGTCTCTCTCTTCCTTTCCCTCCTTCCCCCTTCTCTCACCCTTTTTCGCTCTTCTGCCTTTTTCTGTGGGATGATGCAACAAGAAGGCACTTTCTATATGCTGGCACCTAAATTTTGGACTTCTCAGCCCCCAGAACTGGGAGCCAATAAATTTCTTTCCATTAATAATTACCCGGTTGGTGGTATTCTATTATAGCAGCTCACAACGGACTAAGATAAGAAGTAATGTTATGGTTGACAAATCTGACAAACTCTGCCTCAGTCGGTGATCAAGATTAACTTAAACTCTCTCTCTGTCAGAGATCAAGATTAACTCAACAGTGATAAGTCAAGTTGATAGTATGATAAGTCAAGTTGATAGTATGTAACAACACTTTATCTTTGCAGTCTTATTTTTTAAAACAACGCAGCCTAAACATGAAAAAAAAAAAAAAAAGCAGACAAAATCCAATTTAAGGACTTCCTACAAAATACCGAACCAGTACTCCTCAAAACTGTCAAGGTCATGAAAAACAAGGACAGTCCTAGGAACTGTCAGGTGAAGGAGAGATTAAGGAGGCATGAAGACCAAATGTTATCTTGTGAATGGGATGCATAACAGAAAAATAACATACGATGAAAAGCTAGGAAGATATGAATACAGTATGGACTTTAGTTAATCATAATGTATCGATATTGGTTCATTACCTGTGAAAATATGATAGCTTAAGATGTTAATAATAAGAAAAACTGTGTGTAGGGTATGTGGGGCCTCCATACTCTCTTAACAAATTTTCTGTATACTAAA
>NW_012142745.1:7801423-7802865 GCF_000956105.1 Propithecus coquereli
CCCTGCGGGTGAAATGTTCTTTCCCTCTGCTTACCTTTATCTCTTCTTCTCACCTTTCAGACCTGATTCAAGGATCCCTAGCTCAGAAAAATATGGCAGGTCTACCCAACTTGGTCAGATCATCCAAATATAAAGCCATGTGCATTTTCATAGTAGCTATTGTCACAGTCACAACTTATCTGGGTTTTTTTTGGTGATTATTTGACTAATATTTTTTTCCTCTACTAGTTTTTAAGCTCTGCTCCTGAATCTATATGCCTTTATCCATCTCCTCACTTGACACACAGTGGGCTCTTGCAAAATATTTTTGAATAAATAAATGAAATGAGAAAGCAAGAACACCAGAGCAATTTGAATAAAATGCAAAGCCCTGTAATCACGCAAATAGACAAAATACCTCTGGGTAAGTAAGTAGCTTCAGGCATTTAGCAGAAGGTATATTGGCAAAAATAACACATCTCAGCAGTAAAATTGACAGATTTGATGGTAGTGAGGAGGTAAAGAATGACAATTATCTACTATTAACAAAATTGTGTAAAGGGAAAACTGTTTGTCATAAACATGCTAAGATAAACAGCAGCTAAACTATATAGAGAAAAAGAGAGAGAGATAAGGAGGGAGGGAAAGAGAGAGACAGATTTGGATTTTCTAGATAATAGATTGAAGACCATTTTCTCAATCACGTCCTATTAACAAATTAACCAGTTTCTGAGTGAGAGTAATTTTAAATGATCACGACACACCCTCTTGTATAATCTCCTCTCCTTGAGCTTAGAGGAGACTTGTCACTTCCTTCGACCAGTAGATTACAACAAAGGTGATTTTGCAGATTTAATTAAAGCCTCTCATCTCTTGATGTTCAGTTAATCAAAAGGGAGATTATATTGGGTGAACTCAACCTAATAAGAGGAGCCCTTTAAAGGAGGGTCTAGAGGTTTCAATATGGAAGCAGTCAGAGAGTCTCCGGCTGACCTTACAGAAATAAACCTCTCTGCGAACTGCTTATGGAGGGAGCCACCTGGCAGGTAACTGTAGGTGTCTTCTAGCTACTAGGAGTCTCAGTCCTACAACCACAGAGAGCTACACTAACCAGCATAGGGATTCATTATTGAACTCTATGAAACTATCATTATTTTTGCATCAAAAATTGTCAAACATCCAAAAGTTCATATGGTTGAACCAGTGTGCACAGTGAATTCTAAATGCTATGGTAGGTGGTTTGTATTAGTTATTCATTACTGCATAACAAATTACAACAAACTTCCTGGCTTAACTGAGCATGCTTTTGTTACATCACTGTGTCTCTAGGGCAGAAAGTCCAGGCAAAGCTCAGCTGGATTCTCTGGTCAGGGTCTCACAGACTGAGATCAAGGTATGGACTGGCCTGAATTCCCCACCTGGCCCTCTGCCTTCTCACGTGAATCTGTATTCGATTACTATCT
>NW_012142745.1:7802915-7807881 GCF_000956105.1 Propithecus coquereli
TGAGAATCCCTATATTCAAGCAACTGTGTTGAGTAATAAGAATAAAAAATTGTAGGCTTGTCAAACCCAAGGGGCTTATAAGCCAGACGGGTAAATGAATGTGTGCACAAAGGCCAAAGTGCTATGGGAGTTTAGAAGAAAAGGCAATTCCTTGTGAATGTTGGAACCGGAGGCAATTTCCCAGAAAAGACAAGAGTTGTGCTAGGCTTTAAACAGAGACGTAACACGTGGAGAATTGGTAATGGAATTGGTAAAAGAAAGACTGCGCATAGCAGTATCACATAACAAGAAAGCGTATGATGTATTTCGGGGAAGGGCATATTTTTGGCTTGGGGATGTCTTAAGATATATAGCCAGAGGATACAAAGGTAGATTTTTAGACAGCAGATGAAGTGTCTTAAAAACCTTGTTTCCTATTTCTGTGATATTGAGAAGAATTATCTAAAACCATAGATAATGGGGAATTAGAACTTTTCCCAAGTAAGTAATCTGGAATTTGGGACCTGAATTATAAATAGAAGGGAGAATGGAGGATAAGGCTACATCACGAAATACAAATTAAATCGCTAATGCTACTGAGATGCGAATACGAATGTGTCAAAATATAAAGAGCAAATCTTTAAGTAACCAGGAATGCTATTTTAGAGTGGATACATGGAGTTGGAGATGAGAGGAGGCTTGGTGGGGAAGAGTTTAGGATCCTGGTTAGGATGCACGTCCTTGCTGAGGAAATGTAACTGTGATAGTGCGACAAAGGCAATGAGCAAAAGTGGTTTATTGTACACATTAATTTGGGCTTTTTATATGATAATATCAATTAATAAAACTAAATTGACCATGGGAAAAAAACCGACGACAGTCAGACATCTAATTTATAGTCTACCTTATGCAGAACCACACCTCTACTCTCCTGGGCATATCAAACCCTCTTCTGTTCATTTACGAAGACCCCCACTGAAATAGATTACACCTTTTCCCTTAAAATCCAGTTCCAAGGTTAGCAGTCTTCATTGTCAGGATTTTTTTGTTGTTGTTTTTCTTTTAGCAGAAAGGCAGCTGCTTTCTTCTCAGGCTTGCTGGTTCCCGCATCATAATAACTGGAGTGCTGTGATCATTGTTCCTTGAAGTCACAATCTCCCACGGACTCAGGAACGCAGGAGGCGGACAGTTTAATTTTTCTTAAATAAATTAGGAAAGTATATTTTGTTGCCGCGTATCACTGCATGCTCTGTCTTTACATATCTGTGTTCCTTCTGTTTAGATTTTTCTAAAAGGCTTCTTCTCAGGTTCTCAGTAAAGAGACTAGTAAATAAAATCCCTATGTCTTGGTGTGCTACCTGTAGAGCTGGAGAAAAATTCCCACGTGGTATTTTGAAATCCTGAATAAAAGACAAACAAGTCACGAATGCCCTGGTAGTACTCACTGCCCTAGAATGATGACAGATAAGGACACACTAATAATCGAAACCAGATGTGGTGCTCAGCTGGAAGAAATACGTGGGACATCGATATTCACTTAGAAAGGTCACGGTATTCAGAATATTCCAACAAGCACAGCTCAAGCCATCTTCCATGGTCGTGCTCTGTGCTGAAGCCATTCAGGGGGCTGAGCGTAGGGAGTCTTAGTGATTTATTCTGTGCCATTTGAAACATCATCGCGTTTCTTCCCCTTCCTATTATCTACCCTGCCTCCCTCCACACCTTCTTGGGCACCTCTTCCACCTGCTGGTTCTTGAAATCACACTTCTGTCTTTCAGAGTTAATCAAATTAGAACGCCCTGTAACCCCATTCCTCAGTCTCCATTTGCATCTCCAGAACTTCTAGTATTTCAGACAACTGATATTGTGAAAAGAATTTCCTTTTCTAGTTTTCTTACAGATTATTATTTCTTATTATTTCTCCCAGATTCATCTGGAAGAACTTCCTACCAGGATATTTAATATTTTATTAACGTTTTGTTTTGGGGTACTTGTAGATTTACATGTAAATTAATGTAACACAGACAGTCCCTCATTTACTATTGTTTCACTTATTTTTTTTTAACTTACAATAGTGCAAACGCAATATGCTTCCATACAATATTCAATAAATTACATGAGATAGTCAACACTATTATAAAATAGGCTTTGTGTTAGATAATTTTGTCTCTCCATAGGCTAATGTAAATGTTCTGAACCCATTTAAGGTAAGCTAGGCTAAGCTATGATGTTTAGTAAGTTAGATGTATTAAATGCTTTTTTGAGTTACTGTATTTTCAACTTACGATGGGTGTGATTAGGATATAATGCCATCGTAAGTCAAGGAGCATCTGTACAGAGAAATCCCTGTGCCCTTCACTGAGTTTCTCCAATGGTAACTGTCTTTATTCAGATTTCACCAGTTTTACATAAACTTTGTGTATGTGTGTGTGTGTGATTTTATCACATATGGAGATTTGTGTAATTACCACCACAGTGAAGATCTAAGATTTCAGTTTTTTTAAGCTGTCTGTAATCATCCTGACAAGTTAGTTCATCAAAGGAGATGGGAAAATTTATTAGTGTTAACCACTTGAAGGGATAAAGAGAGAGAAAAACAAATGAAATGAAGAAAGGACTCGCCTGCTGGGGAGTAGAATCAGTGACTGGATTAGAGGCCTGAGTAAAGGGCCACTAAGCCTTTCTGGTTGAGCCGTCTTCGAGCCGTCCTCGAGCCGTCCTCTTCTCCTTCCTACGAGTCGCCACAATGTGAAAGGGGCTATTCTTTGGTTTGCAGAGATTCCCAACTTTTCAATAGAATGCAATTTATTTTTTCTTATTTGGGTCTGGACCTTTCTTTAATAGCAAACTGAACAAAATTAACTACTAGGTAAAATTAACTACCAGCAAACATATGTCTTTCATACTTGATAAGAACGTTAGCTCTCTATTCACTGATTTCTCCTTCAAACATTTGAGTATCACAGACGAAACTTACAGAGATCTGAGTTTGAAACTCTACTCTGCAAGTGTGTATTAGTGTGCTAGTCTATACCTTTTGGACTCCCAGGCTACTTGTCGCTAAGATTGTGATAGTCTAATAATTATTTTAATTCATGAAAAAATGCAAGAAAACGCCTTGTATATGTCTTGCATGTAGAAGTCCTCAGTAAACATTCGCTCCCTTTCTGCCATCTTACACACACACACACACATACACACACATATACATACACACGAGATGAGTCATCATATAGGTTAAATATGTTATGTTTGGGAACAGGGCTGAAAAGGCAGAAATAAATCAAATAGAATTTGATCTAGCAGAATTTGTACTGCCGCGGCCCTCGTTGATCAAGACAGTTCATCAAGATTAACTGCACAGTCTGCACACACATCACCCCCACCCGCTTCGGGTCCCACAAATAGCCATCGCTGTACTGATTGCACCATGCTGTGGGACTTCCTTGCAGCCCCTCAAATTTTCCAGCAGATTCTTGCCTCAGGAATTTGCACTTTTTTCTTCTCTAATTGAATGCTCTCTCCATGGGGTAGGCTAACATAATTCACTTGTTTCAGAGCTTTGCTCAAATGGTTACCTTTCTGGCTAGGCCTTTCTTGGGCACACTACTTAAAATTACAAAGCACCTCCCAACCACTACCACTCTTGGACATGCTCATTGCGGGGAATCATTTCCCACAAATCTCGTTGCAATCTGACACACTACTTATCTGTGTGCCTATTCCCTGGCCTGAGCCCCAATTAGAATGTCAGCTCCCTAGGTTTAGTAGAAGCTCCATAAAATATGGACTGACCAAATGAATGAATTACAGTTCACTGATAAGAGAACACTAAATGGTTGAACAGTAAAATACAAAGAAGTTACAGGCTTGGAAGATGTTTATCAGTGTAACTGACGAAGTGGCTCAGTGCCCTAGCTTTCCCCAGTAGGAGATATTAATAGCTTCTGGGATCGTTCCCTCTGCTCCAATGGACAGACTCACTTTCAAGCTTGATACGATCATTCTTCACTTTCCCTTTCAGGGTGACCAATTCATTCAGGTTTGGCAGGGATTTTCTCAGTTTTAGCACTGAAAGTCCTTCATCCAAACTCGCATCCCATGAACTCCCTCAGTGCCAGGATAACTGGGATAGTTGCTCACCTTACATCCAACCCATCAACAAATCTGTCAGTGTTTCTTCATAGAAATGCCTCTATCCTAGTTCCACCGACCAGCACTTTTC
Source organism: Propithecus coquereli (assembly GCF_000956105.1). Taxonomy (NCBI): domain Eukaryota; kingdom Metazoa; phylum Chordata; class Mammalia; order Primates; family Indriidae; genus Propithecus; species Propithecus coquereli. The sequence goes on from NW_012142745.1 coordinate 7,807,120, forward strand.
ACACAGGGTCTTAAACAGCCTCCTACCTGTTCTAGGCAGAGCCACCCTGCCTGGCCTCTAATTTCTTGCAGCACCCAGCACAAAACTATATTCAAGCACGCTCCTTCTCCTGCTGAAAACTTTTCAACGAATTCCTGTCATTCTCAGTATAATCGAAGTTAACATGGCCTTGTAGGATCTGGCCCCTAACTTCTCCTGCAGCCTCATCCTATGCCAGTCTTTCCCCTCTAGCTAAGCAGAGCTGCGCTCAGGCAGGCCCTCGTCCTTAGCACGCTGCCTTCTACCACAGGGCCTTGCACTCACAGTGCCCTGCGGGTGGAATGTTCTTTCCCTCTGCTTACCTTTATCTCTTCTTCTCACCTTTCAGACCTGATTCAAGGATCCCTAGCTCAGAAAAATATGGCAGGTCTAACCAACTTGGTCAGATCATCCAAATATAAAGCCATGTGCATTTTCATAGTAGCTATTGTCACAGTCACAACTTATCTGGGTTTTTTTTGGTGATTATTTGACTAATATTTTTTTCCTCTACTAGTTTTTAAGCTCTGCTCCTGAATCTATATGCCTTTATCCATCTCCTCACTTGACACACAGTGGGCTCTTGCAAAATATTTTTGAATAAATAAATGAAATGAGAAAGCAAGAACACCAGAGCAATTTGAATAAAATGCAAAGCCCTGTAATCACGCAAATAGACAAAATACCTCTGGGTAAGTAAGTAGCTTCAGGCATTTAGCAGAAGGTATATTGGCAAAAATAACA
>NW_012142745.1:7809046-7811223 GCF_000956105.1 Propithecus coquereli
ATTTGCTATTTAATGGCATTGGATATTTAATAAAAATTCTGGGAAAACTAATTGAATCATTTTATAAAACATATGACTCCCTCTGGGTAAAAGAATTAACTATAATAATATCTTTAGTATTATCTAGAAGACATTCTGATACATAAATCTCAACATTTTTTCTCTCTCTCACCTTAGAGTGTTGCATAAAAATTCAAATTTACCGTATTTTAAAGACGGTTAAAAAACTAAATTGAAGGCTACCTGCCCAAAATCATGTGCTTCACCAATCCCTTGCACAGAGGCAATGCATTTTTATATAAACACATGCCATGAACACAGCTAAATCAGAGTGTGTGAATAAGGGAGTATATAAGAAAAGCTGTCTTAGTAGTTGCTTAAGCATCTGACAGAACAAGATCAATAATCATGGTGTTTCAAGTTAATTTTTTTTAGAAATATTCTCTGGCATTATATATAAAACATGTAAAAAGAAACTGATTGCTTAGTAAAGATAGCTATATCTCAACTATAGAAGTAATTTAGTTTTGATTTCTTTTTAGGCAAGTATTCAGAAAGATATTCAAATGTAAAACCAATTTAATTGTAAAAAAAAAAATCAAAAAAGCATGCTAAAGTATTGTGGAAAATAGGGATCATTAGTTTTATGTGGAAGCATAGAATTTTCTCTTGTTCCAGAAAAATACACTGAAAAGAGATTCTTCATTTTGATTCATTTTGATTCATTTCATCTTCTTCCCTCTTTTCTTCCTTCTTTCCTTCCCTCCCTCCCTTCCTTCCTTCCTTCTTCCTTTCCTTCCTTCCCTCCTTCCTTCCTTCTCTTTTTTCCTCCCTCCCTTCCTCTCTCCCTCTCTCCTTCCTTTCTTCCCTTTATTTCACCACAAATATTTGTCCAGCCTCTACTATGTGCCAGGAGCCTGGAGAAATAGTGAAGAAAACAGTCAGGATCCTTGCCCTCATATAGTTTATACTCCACTGGGGAAAGCAATTAAAAAACAATAAGATATATTTTGGCTGGATATAGGTGTATGGGTTGAGAAGTCTTTTCTTTCAAATATTGAAAAACATTATTTCACTTCCTTCTGGACCTTGAGGTTTCTGATCTATTATCATATGAATTGTTTTCCTCCTGAAGGTAAGGTGTTATTTTTCTCTGTCTGCTTTTTTTCTTTTATTTTTTTTCTTTATTTCAAATCAACACATTCTCAGATAAAAGAAAACCAAGAGATTTTCTCACTAGCGCACCTGGCCTCCCCCCAAAATGACTAAATGAAGTTCTCGGTATAGAAAGAAAACAATTTAAAAAATAAAACTTGAAACATCAGGGGGAAGTAAAGACACAGACGTCAACTAAATAAAAATGAAAAGCTAAATAGAAAAAAAGCAATAAAATATAATATGACATTTAAATAAATAATGTGAAGAAACGCTTACGCAGTTAAGGGATCTGGGATGACAGGGGCTGCTATTTTAGATCCTGAAAGAGACACCTGTTGGAACATTCTGGGGACCAAGGGAGGGCACACACACTTCGGCTTTTTCAGTACACTGAGCACAGGAAGGCGAGTGCCCTGGTGGCCTACACTAGGGGTGGTGACATTTTCTCCCTTCTCAGCCTTTCAGGCTCCCCTTTGCTCATTCTAATTAGGGTAAGAAGTCTTGAATTTGCAGAGGACACAGAGCAGTCCTGTGCCACCAGTTGAGGTGGTTCTAAGAGTGTCTTCTTGACTAGCTGTACTTCAATTACAGCAAAACATTCACAAAATGTCCTCATGGAGCCAGGGTAAAGGAGAGGATGCAGGGATAGTGCTAAAACGTGCACCTTTTACGCTAGCCAGCAGGAGTGCCTGAGGAGAGGGACAGTTACAGGAGGGCATTGGAGAGCACACTGGAAAACTCAGGTAGAGAAAGAAAGGCAAAAGGATCTCAGAAGCTAGATTCCCATACTTTGCACTGGAGCCCACTAGTGATGGTGTTTTTTAATCTCTGCAAATGAGTGTAGGTTACTGGTCCCGCTCTATGTGAAGCCTTAAAGTGTTGCACACATGAATTTGTGCTAATGGAATTTTTCTAACTGGGGGGCCCAGTACTAGCCATATTTTGAAAACTTGTTAAGCTTGGAAAAAGCACTTGGTTTTAGCTATAGGAAATGTATTTCTTTTTCTATGATTTATACA
>NW_012142745.1:7812125-7815165 GCF_000956105.1 Propithecus coquereli
AGTGGAGTGGAGTGGCTATTCATAGGTGTAATAACAGTGCACTATAGCCTCGAACTCCTGGGCTCAGGTGATCCTCCTGCCTTAGCCTCCTGAGTAGCTGGGACTACAGACACATGCCACCACGCCCGGCCACATAGTTTATTTTATAATGCACACAAATAGTATTTTTATCAAGTCATTATAATTTTTCATTGTCCTAGAAATTGTTAAAAGAGGCATCTATCTTTTTTTTCCGTTAAAATTTGCCTTATTTTCCATGGGGTTCCCTAAGAATGTATTTTATTCTTCATATGCTTCTCAAACCTGTATATTTAATTTACATGACCTTTTGGTCATCGGTAAAAGGCAATATGAGACAAGCATTAAAGAAATAATGAATTCCATATAGGTGCTTGTGGATATGTTCTTTTTCTCTTGACAGCTCAAAGTCATGAAGACAATTTTCTGAGGTTAAAAAAATGGGTCCATTTAAAACTGGGATTGCATTCATCATTGGTGTCAGAGCTGGCAATGGAGTGTGACAGGCAGCTGTTAACTCTGGCAGCTTGTCATGTACCAGCTGTTTTGTCACAATCCAAAGGACCCATAGGCAAATTCTGAGCTGAAACCAATAAATGATAAAAAAACAGAATCATATGAAAATAACAGCAAAACCCAGATGACCTTCAAGTTTCAGTAATCAATAAATAAGGCGAATCTTCATGGGGAAGTGGTCAGCGCAGAAGAGAGGGAGACTCGTTTGCCTTCAATATCTACAAAGAACAAAACCAAACATTGGAATTCTTCGTGACAGCCTCTAGATTTTATTTTGACAAAATTCTTAAGCTAATAAATATTTTGTTCTTTTAAAATTCCAAACAGAATGCTATAATACAATAAAATTATTTCAAAGATATCCCTTAAAATACAATTTCTAAAGAGATATACCTAAATTATCATAGTTACAATATGGAATCTCTACTCTTTAAGAATTGTATGGTTATCACATGGAAAACTGGGCAGAATTTCAGGTCATATTCTCGGACATCACACTTTCAACACAATTCATATTCCAGTGCAAGTTGTATCACTTCATGGAATGTGAAGGTTTTCTCTTTCTTCTCCTTACTTCCGCTTGAAACTAACGGACTCGGCCTCATTTGGTAGGGCACTCACCACTACCTTACTCCCCATTCACCCGGCTTAGAGCGGAGGTGATACTAAGCAGTTAAGACAAAAGGGTCAAAGAGTATAGATTGGGTACCTGTCACACGTGGAAGAAATTCCCACTTGGAATGGGTTTCATGGAACCCAGGGACGACTGTTTGGTTCTGTGACGGGCCAGTTCAAGCTTTTGTAAGGCATTGGTCCTTGTGGGGTCACCTCTACTTGGTCAGCGTTGCCAGCATGAACATAAGTCTGTTAGGACGGTCAGAGTGGTAACCCTAGGACAGAGCAAACGAGGTCAGGCTTCTTCCTTTGGACACCGTAGATCCCAGAACAGGTGAGTGTGGGACACACAGTGGAGAAGAAGGAGCACTAGACCAAGGCAAAGAGACAAGACCTGGAGTGAGCGCTCAAGCTCTGGAGTGAGGTAAACCTGGGTTTGAATTCTGCATCCTCCGCTACCATCTGTGGGGCTACGGACGAGTTATTTCAACATGCTGGGCCGCAGCTGTGCTTGCCCATAATGGGAAGAGAGTATACCTCCTCTTAATGTTATTATGAGAGATAAAGCACATCATATTCACAGGATTATTAATAGAATTTGTGACTAACACTTTAATAAATATTCCTTATTTTACCAGTTTCTATTTTTGACTATCATCATCATCACCATCATCATCATCTGGAGTTTTGTATCATAGCTTCAAATTTCACAAAATCTGCTTCAATATTTATTTCATCCACGACATACTTTCTGATCTCCTTCCCTGACCAAGTATGACATCCTCCATCTCAAAACCCATCCCTATCTACCTACGCTTGCCTTATCTTCAAAGACAGTGCCAACTCACTGAGTGCAAAGATCAGATTTTATCTATCTGCCCCCATCCTATTTAACATGGCGCTTTTACATATTAAGAGCTCAATATCAGAGCTCAATATTGTGTGTGGAATTGAATTGCTTACAGGTCTGGATGGAACAAGTGACTGGGTTTAGTGTTTCCTCATGAAAAGTTTCAAAAAACACTACAGTCATGTGCCATATAGTGACATCTCAGTCAGTGTCAAACTGCAGATATGACAGTGGTCCTATAAGATTATAGTGGAGCTGAAAAATTCTTATCACCTAGTAATGTCATAGTGCAACACATTACTCATGTGTTTGTGGTGTAAGCATTGCTACTGCACTGACAGTCATACGAAGGTCTAGCATATAAAACTATGTACCGTACATAAAACTTGATAATGATAATAAATGACTATGTTGCTGGTTTATGTATCTACTATACTATACTTTTATTTTAGAGTGTGCAGTGGTGTATAGAAATGCCCTGGGCCTTCACGCTCACTCACCAGTCACTGACTCACCCAAAGCAACTTCCAGTCCTACAAGCTCCATTCATGGTAAGTGCCCTATACAGGTGTACCAAGTTTTATCTTTTATATTGTATTTTTACTGTATCTTTTCTATATTTAAATATGTTTAGATACACAAATACTTACCATTGTGCTACAATTGCCTACAGAATTCTGTACAGCACGTCCTGTACAGATTTGTGGCCCAGAAGTGTAGCAGGCTATACTAGCTAGGTCTGTAGAACTACACTCTATGATGTTTGCACAACTATGGAATTGTCTAAGGATGCATTTCTCAGACTGTATCCGCAGTGTTAAGCAATACATGACTATACAGTTGATTCTTAATGTATGTTTGAACTATGTGGGTCCACCTATACATGAATCTCTTCCTCCTCTGCCATCCCTAAGACAGAAAGACCAACCCCTCCTCTCCCTTCTCTTCTTCAGCCTACTCAAAATGAAGACAACAAGGATGAAGACCTTTATGATGATCCAGTTCCATTAAATGAATAGCAAATATATTTTCTCTTCTTTA
>NW_012142745.1:7816225-7818420 GCF_000956105.1 Propithecus coquereli
TAACAGAAATATTCTTCATAGATGATATTTTGAACCATACAGAGCCCTACTTGGGGAATAGGAGGCATTTGTATTGCCTTGGTCCCATTGAATCTTTCAAATTAAAGGTTCAAAAATGATTTAAACTATATGAGCATATTTTTTGTGTGCTAATTTCTTGATGCTTCAGGGTGAATACAAAGGATGAATGTTATAGAATAAGGGTGCCATGCTCTGAAAAAGAGCAGTACTGGTCACCAACACTATTATAGAAGTGCTGGAAATCTAATCTCAACTAGATATAAACATTAACATCCTTCTACTAAGACCTTAATCATGGAATGAAGTGTCTTAGATGATGGAAGCATAGAATGCTAAATCTGAATACAGCCTAATCTATTATCTCCTTCCCTCCTCTCCCTCCTTTTTTTTAAAACAGAGGAGTAAATATAGACTCAGAATAAGTTTCTCAAAATATGAAATATGTATTTCAAGCTGCAAGTGTTGAAAGCTCACATCAAATTAGTTACGGAAATAAGGACAATATCTCAATAACTGGAAAGCCCAAGAGGAGTGTTGTCTTCAGGAATAGCTTCATTCAGGAGCTCGAACATTGTCACAAGGAACTTCATTCTCTACACATCTCAGATCAATACTCCCTTCCTCTCCATGTTGGGCTTCACCCTTGAACTCTGAGGATGAACAAGGTGACTACAGAAGCTTCTGCTTCACATCCTTTAAGGTCCAAATTGAGCAGAAAAGAATTTTCTTTCATTTTGCCATCCACCTGTGGTTCCCACAAAAACATGGAGAGTTTCTTTAACTAGACAAGCTGTAGATTAAGTCCCCAATTCTGACCTAATTTTTGTGGCCAGAAGAATGTGAAGGAGTGATTGGTTTAGACCTTGTATAAAGTGGGTATTCCACTCTTAAAGATGGAGATGGGACTCAGATCTCATGGGCTGACAGCAGAGAAGGAAGGCCCTCCACAGAAAAAGGATGACCTATAACCAGGAGAAAGGAGATTTAAATTAAGGGAGTAAACAACTGTTAAGTCAAGAATTAATCCAGACCAGGTGCCAGGAACCTTCACTCTATTGTTCCTTTCAGTAAAATATGGTATCCCTTAGACACTTTATATAAAAAAATACAATCCATTTACATGGTAGGTGGTATTTATTACTGTCCTATATTTGGTGCTCATCCTAGCGAGAGGACTGTACTCAGATGAAACCATGGACTCATCATGTGAGCAGAAATGACATGTGACACTTCTGAGTTCAAGCTGCAAAAGCCAGCACATGGTCCACCAGGCTTGCTGTTTCTGCCAACACTACCGAAGTACATCACCTCGGAGACTTCTCCATTAGCTTGGTTTGCAGAAGTGAAGAAGAAACACGGCAGAGCCACTGGGAACCTATGAAGCACATTGAACACAAGAAAGAGAGATATACCTTTCTTGTTGTATTGCACTAAAATTTTAGGATTGTTATCACAATATAAAATAAATTATCCTGACTGATACAATCTCATGAAAAGAATCAGTAAATTCATTTCTTTTTTGGCATTTGTAAACCAAGGAGAATTTTATCGTCTACTCTTTTTCTGATCTCATTTTTCCCCAGCAAAGCGAGGCAAATCAAAGCTCACTGGAATTTGATGTAATATTATTTTTGTTTGGTAAAACTGTCTCTTGCTTGCAGGCCCAAAATGGTGGCAAAGAAGCAAGCTGGCCTCACCACATCAACAGAAAACCAAAACCGAATATACAGTGCCAGGATGATTACCAGCAACATCCAGAACTCAAATACGAGGATGGGACAGTTCCTGGGGAAAAAAAGCAGTGAGAAAACTCTAAGCAGACGATAAGAGCCTTGGATTTCCGTATCAGAGATGCCCCTCCCTCCAATCTCCTCAACAACAAAGATAGGAGAGAATGAAGGGAGGTTGATTAATGTGCACAAACATACACTTACATAGAAAAAATATGACCTAGTGTTTGACGGGTCAGTAAAGTGACTATAGTTTACAATAATCAGTTACCTATTTCAAAACAGCTAAAAGAGAATAATTTGGATGTTTCTAACATGAAAAGGCAAATATTTAAGGTGATGGATATCCCAATTACACTGATCTGATCTTTTCAAATTATATGAATGTATTAAATTACCACATGTACCCTGAATATGTACCTTTATTATGTATCAATTTAAAAA
>NW_012142745.1:7821105-7822500 GCF_000956105.1 Propithecus coquereli
GTTCACTCAGGTGGATGTGATCAAATCTACCCCTTCTTAAGGAAATTGAAGACCCATTACTTGCTTCCTTGTCTCAAGCCTTCATTTAGATTTTGAGGTCACTGAAAGCAGCTGCTGTGACTTATTCCTAACAACATTGTTTGGCTTTCAATAAAAGTTGGTTGAAATAGATTGAATTCTATTTGCCAATCTACCAGTTAAAGGAATAGCTACAGCCTACGTAGTCAGCGGAAGACAAGACGGCCGGCTCTGATAAGATCCTAATGAGAGGTAGGACCTCGGTGACAAGGGAGAAGGAGAGGGACTGAGAGGAGTTAGTGAAAAAAGACAGAGATTAGAGAAATGCAAAAGAAAAGGAGGAACAGAGGGACAAGGAGAAATAGAATGAGCAGCAAGAAGGGTAACTGGGCTTCCTCTTTCCCCTGAGTGGTATTGTTTCCAGGATCTTCTGTCTTAGCCCCTCTCATCTTGCAATCCCCAGCTTACTTCTTAGCAGTTCACTGGGCAGGAGTCAGTCTTTGAATCCACCCAGGAGTCTACAGAGGATCAGTCCATGCTGTGCAGATCCGGGGAAGTGACAAGGATAAGACAACCCCCTCATCCCATGTTCTTTGCCTTGCACCATGTGATATTCTAGCATCTTCAAAGGCCCTTTTTCCTGAAGAGGTACCTACTTCTCAGAGCAGAGCCTGAGGGCTTGGTCCATGGAGCAGCTGAAATTCCCTAGAAGACCATGTATCATAATCCAAGGGTTTACATCTGCATATAAAACTGGGAAAAGTATTTAAATTTTGAATCAGTTGTAATCTTGGATGATTCACTTAAATTTTCTTGGTCTCAACTTTCAAACTCTAAAGGGATTTTCGAATTCTACCCTAGAGTTCTCGTAGAACTCTTTCAAGTGTGAGGTCCTATTATTCTGTTCTGGAAATAAAAAGGGGTCATTAAATCTAATCCTCTAATGGTAATGGCTCAATAAAATTTTTTCTCTATTACTAATGTAATAATAATTATATGTAGACATATTTATATCGCAGATAAGTATTGATACAGTTTGGATATTTGTCGCCTCCAAATCTCATGTTGAAATTTGATCCCCAGTGTAGGAGGTGGGGCCTGGTGTGAGGAGCTTGGGTTATGGGTGCAGATCCCTCATGAATGCCTTGCTGTCACTCTCTCGAAAAGAGCCTGCACCTCCTCCGCTTTCCCTCTTCCTTCTCTTGCCATTGGACACACCTGCTCCCCCTTCACCTTCTGCTATGATTAGAAGCTCCCTGAGGCCCTCACTAGAAGCAGATGCTGCACGATGCTTCTTGCACAGCCCGCAGAACCATGAGCCAAATACACGTCTTTTCCAGCTTCAGATATTTCCTTTATAGTAATCTTAATCCATTT
>NW_012142745.1:7822550-7823976 GCF_000956105.1 Propithecus coquereli
AATCTCTCTATGTCTAATTTGATGTTTGTCATTTACTAGCTACGTGTCCTTGGACAAATCCTTTTATCTCCTTAGACTTTATATTTTACATTTGTGAAATATTGTGTTTGATCACTAGATAACTTCCAAAATCATGCTGTCAATGGAAATCTACGGTTCTGTGAGCTCATATTCTGTTTTCCTTCATTCCCATAATTGGTAATTATACATCCTGTTGTTGTTGTTGCTTTTTAAAGTCTCTCTCTCCTCACACTAGATTATAAGCTCCATGAGATCAGGGACCATCTCCACCTTTTTCACCTAATCGTCCAGCAGAGTGCCTCATACATAATAGGATGAATAAAGTTGTTATCTTTTTTTTTTGCAAATATTATATGTGTCTTTGATTTGAATAAAACATTATCTAGATTAATAACTTTAAACAGGCATTACATTGCATTTTTCCAAACTCAAATGTCTATGTGCATGTGCATACGTAATGCATAATGTGTATTCTATAAGTAAATACTTTCTGTGAACCAGAAATATGCATCTTCTTTGGTGTTAATAGTATAAAATCTATACAAATTATTCCAGCAAATCACTGCAAATTTTAAAGAAAACTGTTAAATTCACACGTCTGGAATGATGGAAATTAAGGCATGTCAAGGCTTACGAGTTGAACAGAAGGTAGTCATTCAGTGATGAGTACATAGACTGTTAGGACTCTTTTTTTTAACTCAAAAATCGATGTATATCAAAACACTGAGGACAGTTGAATTCTTAAGCAGTTCCACCTTTTGCCTCTAGATGTCTCACCCGGAATTCCCATTGTAGAAGATATTCTGATGCAATACCCCACTGTAAGCTTGGCTGAAATGTCATCTTGGGAACTAAAAGAGCAAACCATGTGAATTTCACTGCAGTCGGGTCAAAACATTCCATTAGTATTTTTTTTTTAATTTCTGGAAAAATGCAAATAACAGATGGTGGGAGAATAGGCAGATTTATGAGAAAAGTGACTTTGTATTAGTCATTCTGATGAACCACATCCCAAGGAGCCCTGCCTTTTTGGCTATGATGAACAGTTTCCAGGTGTAACCCTTGCTGTTGAAAAAGTGATATTTAAGACAATGGCCATCAGTCCATCTTAACAGCTTTTTTTTCACTTCAATAATAGTTCATATCATTTATATCCCAGTAGGTGAGGTATGGAATTCAACACAATAATATATGTCATCAGGGTATGACTTATGTAACAAAAATATGATTTTTACCTAGGAAAAAATGATTCTATGAGTTCATTCAAAACAAAAGCAACAATTTTACTTCCTGAGAGGATAAGAAACATTTTGTCAATGAGAAAAAACAGAAGTTTATTAAAATTCTTGAACAAAAATCATGAGAAATAATTCTTTTGTAAATATTCCTATTAGTAAAAATGTTT
>NW_012142745.1:7829236-7847165 GCF_000956105.1 Propithecus coquereli
GCATTCCACAAGAGTACTTCCTTACGGTTCAACACAACATATATTAAATTTATGTCAACTATTTGGTACAGTTTGACCAATTCAGCACAACCGGCAAACCCTTCGTAAGAAAGGCTGCAATGTCACGTTGGCATGAAAATAGAATCTGGGCTGAGAAGTGGAGAGAAAAATAAAAGTTCTCTTAAGGTCAAGGGCAACAGCTGAGTAGCTCTGGGGCTACCTGCTTCAAAGGATACCGTGTTTTATGTTTATAGATAAAATGTTGGTTTCTATGGGGGGAGGGTGATCACAGGAACAAATATCCCTGACACCCAAACAAAATAATCCCAAATAAAACGGATGATGTAGTCCATAGTAAAAAGGGAGATAACTATTCATGGGAAAAAATGCATGACCTCACCCTTTTAGAATACACAGTGATTCATCAGCATTTCCCGGCTTCCTTGCCCGCTTGCTTTCAGTCTCATAGCTCAGTCCCTCTCTCCCGTTGCCCCTTTTGTTCACTCATTGAAGGTGGAAGGGGTTTGAGAAGAACAGCCAAATTTAAGGAAAGCTCGTGGTTTGTGGAAATATTTCTTGTCAATAATTTAGAGACACTATCTCTGCTGATGACACATTTTTCTCAAAAGCTAAATGTGATGCTTGTTTCTTTACTATTTTTTTTTTTGGTCTCAGAAAAGCTGCATATTAACTGAGTTGAAAAAGAAGCCTCTGTGATCATGAGGAAAATGTTATGGGAATAATATGGAAATATATTTATAAGCAGGAGGAATCAGCTAAAAATACCATTACGTGCAGGCTAAGTTATAATTTTCAATTGTGGTCCTTGCAAAAGCCTTCCAGTGCTATCAGTCCATCTCAGAAAAAAGGCACCGTGGTTTAATCAAGTAACTGTGAAACCACTGCCTCAAAATTGCAACCAAATTGTTTGTGCAGTGTTATGTATCTAAGGAAACAAACGTGGACTTCTAGAATTACATTATTATTACAGTTTCTTTGGAACCACGTGCCCTTTGAAGATTTTTCAGGGTCTAGTAATGCTGTGTCGCATAGGAGCCAATAAATTACCCCCTGGGTGGAAGGACAGGGCCTCTTGCTCGTCCACTGTCCTCTTCTACCTACTTCCTGGTTAATTCTGAATTTTGGCTCCTTCAATGTGGAGGAAAAAAGAGCAAATCTCCATCTGGTTTGTTCTACCAGACATCTACAACTTAATAGAGAGGACGAGAAAGCACTATTTGTGGAAAGACTTTTGACCAATCTACGACTTTCCACCACGCTCTACCAGTGATTCCCAGCATACACAGTAGCCTGGATTCCTGTCAAAATGCATCTGTCTAGGCCCCACCTCCGGAGATTCAGCAGGGCTGGTCTGAGATTTACACTTGACCTTGGGAGTCCCTAGGGCCCGAGGGCTACACTTTTGAGAAACACAGCACTACATTTTCCCGTGTCTAAAGCCTGTTTTTTTAGAAATCAAATCAAGCCAACACATTTTTATCTATGCCAACTGAACAGTTTCCAGAAGAATCATTTCACACTGCTCAGAAGCTGATGCTGCAGTCCCCCCAAGGTAGCAGGTACAGCCCTGGTCCTCAAAAGTTTCAGGTAATCTCTTTAAACAGCCCATTAACAAGTAATGTTTTGAAGAAGGTGGTTGGAGATAGCTTAAAAATTACATATTAATATTGTCCCCTCATTTGTGTGTCGTGATGCTCCAATGTGGATGAGACTCTCTGGTTGTGAGCATCACCTACCCCTACCTTGAGGCCAGAGCAAATGACAGTCACCTCATGCTGTCCCCTCATACCTTTGGAACAACCATAGGTGGCAGGGGTGCAGGGTTCTGCCCCAGCCCCTCTTATCTAAGAGGTGTCTGTGCTCGCCTACGTGGTCTGTGGGTCTGGATGACCTGTGCCCACCCACACTCACCCACATTTGTGCTCGGCTCCTGGCCTTGGCGTTGCTGGCTGAGCAGATAAATCATTTTGTTTTCACGCTCAGAGCTTTCCTTTCTGCTTATTTGCACTTCTATCATTCTGTACCCTGATGATAAGCCCCATCTGATTCAGCCTGATCAATGACACTTTATGCTGTCAGCACTACATTCATTTATTCGAGTGGGCTAAGTATAAATGCCTTTAGTTCTTTGCACGAGATGGTTCAACCAACCAAATTGCAAGCTACTTATTTTCTTAGAGAAGTTATACCAGGGGTCCCTCCAATAGCTGATCAGTATAACCAATTAATTTACTATTGAGAAGTTAATGACAGTGATGCTTATTTTTTCAATCAGTATCAATTATTTGAGGTATAATTCACATACAATAAAATTACCATGTAAAGTGTACAGGTCGATGACTTTTCTTTAATAGACTTTGTTTTTTTAGGGCAGTTTTAGGTTCACAGACAAATTGAGCAGGAACTATGGAGATTTCCCACATACTCCCTCAGTGGTAACACATGTACCCATCTGATGGAAGATGTTGATCAAGAGGGAGACTATGCAATGTGGGTGTAGGAGGTATTTAGATGATTCATTTAACATTTTTTAAAATTTTGTAAAAATTGTAGATTCACAGGAAATTGTAAGGATAGTACAGAGTATTCTACATATCGAGTTCTCCTCAATAGTTACATCTTCTATAACAATAGTATAATCCTGAAAGCAGAAAATCGATATTAGTATGATGTGTGTGTACAGTTCTATGTCATTTTGTCCCTTGTGTAGATTCGTGTAACCATCACTACAATCAAGATACAGAACTGTTCCTTCACTGAAAACATCTCCCTCGAGCTACCCCTGTGTAGTCCCACTCCTACCCCTCCCGCCACCACCCTAATCCCTGGCAAAGTGTATCGTTTTGTCATTTCAAGAATGTTATATAATGGAATAATACAGAATATAATTTTTTGTGACTGGCTTTTATCATTCAACATAATGCCCTTAAGATTCATCCCAAAAAAGTATTCATCCAAGTCATGTGTTTGTTCTTTTTAATACTGAGTAATATTCCACTTTACACCCTTTTTGTATTGGATTTATCTATATGCCATTCCTTTCCAAAGGCTTTAAGGTACATAACAAATTACATATCAACAAGGCTAAGAAAACACAAATACAAAATTAGAAATATTAAAAACAGAAAGGTATAGTATGCTAACCTTTGTGAGTGGCCAACATAGTCACTATGGTTGAGTTTCAGAACCAGCTCTGAAATTCCTGGCATCGGAGTCAAAAGTAAACATAATAAATGGCATAGTTTTAGAAAGGAGGAGGCCTGCCAGTTATTAAATGGAGAGAAGTTTTCCTCTGGTGTTAAAAGTAAAAGAAATAAGTCATGAGAAGTTTCACATAGACCATACTGATGTGTGTGATGAATAACAATCTCAACAACGTCTCTACAGCCAACGGAAACATGAATATTTCTTAGGCAGCTACTTTTTGTTATGAGCATCAGTCACAAGGGAAAAAACAAACTATGAAAGCACAGCTCCCTAAAGCCCAACCAACAAGACATATGAGCCCAGCGCTTCAATGCAGCATAAAGAAACATCTGGGTGGGGCTTGTAAGGTCAGTATTAGTGAGACTCAACACATATTTCTGGTTTGGAAGAAACCTCCTTGTGAGTGGATGAGACCATGTGACCAGTTACAGCCAATGAGTTGTGAGTATGTTAGTTTGGATTTTCAAAGAGAGGCTCTTCTTACAATACGACACTAACATTCCCCCATCAAGAGACTGTTTTTAGCTTTCCTTCCCTTCAACATAGGTGGGCTTCACAGAAATGATGCGTGTGGATTCCAGTGTTAGCTTCTGGCAATGTCTGCCTGGCCTTCAAAATCCCTCTCTCTCTCTCTCTCTCTCTCTCTTTCTTTCTCTCTTTCTGTCTACATTTTTGGATTTTTGAAGTCCTGGGACAACGTGTAAGAAGTTCAACTATCCTGAACCTGCAACGCTTAAGAGAAACTACATAGCGATAAAGAGTTTTATTCAAGGAGCCCCAGCTGTTTCAGCCCGCAGCTGTTTGTGTCATCCCAGCCTAGGATTCAGATATGGGAGTAAAGTCCTGGAGATGACTGAGCCCCACACACCTTCTCACTGCCATCTCAGAAAAAGAGGTTAATTTAATATTTACTTTTAATGATATCTGGAGCAAACAACTTAGGCTTCTTAGGTCTAGGACAGTGATCAAATTGCAACTCCTACATTATTTTCAAGAGCTGACGAAAAGTGTGAGAACATTCTGTATGCTAGAATCAATTTTGAATAATACTATAGATCAGGTTTTACCTGAAATATTAGAGAAAAGAAAATCACCAGTTATTATAAGAGGTCCTCTTTGGAATAATTTTCATGAGAGAAAAAAAATACAAAAACATTTTAATAAATACTTTCAATAACTTCAATTGTAATAAATTATTGGTGTTTCTTTTCCAAAGTTTGCTTTCTTCATTTTTTTGTGTCTTGTTTCTTCTAATGATTTCTCCTTTTTTTTCTTTTTTTTATTTCTGCATATTATGGGGGTACAAATGTTTAGGTTATGTTGCCCTGGCCCCACCGCAGTCAGAGTTTCAAGCATGTCCATCCCCCAGACAGTGTGCATCACACTCATTATGTATGTATATACCCATCCCCTCCTCCCCCCTCCCATCTGCTCGAGACCCGATGAATGTTACTATTATATGTGCACTTACGTGTTGGTCAGTTAAGTCAGTTAATACCAATTTGATGGCAAGTAAATATGGTGCTTGTTTTCCTATTCTTGTGATACTTCACTTAGTAGAATGGTCTCCAGCTCTATCCAGAATAATACAAGAGGTGCTAGATCACCACTGTTTTTTGTGGTTGAGTAGAACTCCATGGTATACATATACCACATTTTATTAATCTAGTTATGTATTGATGGGCACTTGGGTTGTTTCCACATCTTTGCAATTGTGAATTGTGCCGCTATAAACATTCGAGTGCAGATGACTTTATTGTAGAATGTCTTTTGTTCTTTTGGGTAGATGCTCACTAATGGGATTGCTGGATCAAATGGTAGATCTACTTGTATCTCTTTAAGGTAGCTCCACCTCCTTTTGTTTTATCTTCTAGAGTACAGTAGATTATAAGCATCTGATTGATCTTAAAAGAGTATACTTCTAGGACTATATAGAACTTTAATGTGGTATATATACACAATGGAATATTATTCTTCCACATAAAGAATGAAATCCTGCCATTTGCAACAACGTAGATGGAACTGGAGGTCATTATGTTAAGTGAAATAAGTCATGAACAGATATATGTTGCATGTTCTCACTCATGTAGGAGCTGAAAAAATTGATCTTATGGAGGTAGTGAATAGAATGGTGGTTGTGACAGGTTCTTATTTACATTTATCAATATGTTTACCAAACTCTATTTTCCATCATAACTTCTTACATCACACTATAAATTCAATTTCTTTCTTAATAAGTGTATTCTTGAACAGTTCCTTCAGCAAGGGTCTTTGAGTCATGAACTTCCTCTTTGTCTGAAAATACCTTAATTTTGCATTATCTTGAATGATGATCTAGTTACATGTATATAGATTTCAATTCGGTTGGAATACTTTTTATTTATTTATATAAATATATCTCCTTTTCCTGGAATATAAGTCTCTTAAGGGCTCAATATCTGCTTCATTTTATAGTTGCCCAGATATTCTAACTTAGTGCTGTGAACACAATAGGTATTCTATGAATTCCTGTGGACAGAATGGCCAAGGTCCCACTTCTTACATAAATGGCAGTATCTTGGATAAACTTCACTTTAATTTTTTTTTTTTTTTTTTTTTTTTTTGGGGAGACAGAGTCTCACTCTGTTGTCTGGGCTAGAGTGCCATGGTGTCAGCACAGCTCACAGCAACCTCAAACTCCTGGGCTCAAACAATCCTCCTGCCTCAGCCTCCCGGGTAGCTGGGACTACAGGTCCCAGCTAATTTTTTCTATTTTAGTAGAGACAGGGTCTTGCTCTTGTTCAGGCTAGTCTTGAACTCCTGAGCTCAAGCAATCCTCCCGCCTCAGCCTCCCATAGTGCTAGGATTACAGGCGTGAGCCACCACACCAGGCCCATTTTAAAGGAAAGTTATGACACATATTTCATTCTCTCTTTTGATTCATAGGTAAAGGCAAATCCTTGTGTTGCTTTAGAGACTTGGGGAGTAACTCTTGGTCACTTTTTAACTCCTTCCGGGAATTGTGTTGAGTTATTACAATGTAAAAGTTTTTATTTGAAGCTAATTGTTTCATAAAACTAGCAGTAATTGACCACAGGGCAATTAACTATTTGACCTAAGGACTTTTAGGGTTTTTTTTTTTTTTTTTTTTTTTAAGTGTGTCAAGCGGTCTTCAAAGATACAATAAGGAAAAAGCAATCTAATTGCTACTTTTCAACTTTTTAAATTCAAGCTACTTTAAGATTTACAGAAGAGAGCTTCTCAATTACTACTGATATTTCCTTTACTCACCTAAAAAATAAATTCCAGATTGAACTGTGCCTTTGTAAATATGCTTCAAGAACAGTATGTGTACAACCAAGACAAGCTAAGCTGGAGTGGATCTATCTTGAAAAGGAAAATGACTTTTCCTTTCCTCTAACACTGAACATTTAGCACTTTAAAGATGATAGAACAGGCATGTTTAGCTGCCTTTAAAATGAGAAGTCACAGAGCACATTTGCAGAATCTTCATAGAATGGATGTTAACTTTCTCAGTGTTAGATTAGAGAAAATAAAAAGAAATATATTAGGCCCTATCAAGAGGGGAAAGATGAGGAGTGGGGAAAAAAAGTGGCTTTTTAAAATAAATTATCACCCATACAATTCATTCATTCATTCTTCCATTTATTATTCATTGTTAGGGAATTCATTCACAATCATTTATTGAGGACCTACAAGTGTGTCAGAGACTGTACTAGCTTCTGAGATTATGAAGACTATTAAGGGTTGGCTTATGCCTCAAAAAGTTTATGGTCTAAGTAAGCATATCATGTAAATATAATTTGATAAATACTACACTAGATGCATGATGACAATGAGGAAGGGTATCATATTAGAAGGGTAGTCCCAGTGTCAGTGTATATCTATTTACCCAGAAAATATAGCATGAGGACTGTTTGGGAGAGAAATGCATAACTCCAGTGGAGTGGCAGGTGCACCCCTGTTGTGAAGATGGCCATATATTGATGCTAGAGTCTGATGCTATTAAACATCGGAAACATCACCATGACCTGCTTTGCATTAATTCCAAGCTTATCAAGGTCCCTTCACTTTACATTCGACTTCCTCTGTGGATATGCTTGCGGAAAGAGAATGGAGCTGGCCACTGAAACAGAGTAACACAGTGCCCTTGACATTGTATTTTTGTTGTAAATTTTCATTCTTTCGCCTAAATATATTTCCAGGAGCTTGATTACTGTGCATGTCCCTCCCCTGCTCCTCCCCAGAGAGGTAACCCCTCTTCATCTGCTGAATAAATCAAGCTTCTGTGATGAAAGCAGAGTTCCAACCCCGAACCCTGGAGAATTCATCAAAGCAAATGCCACCTTGTTTCCCCGACGACACCTCTGATCTCACAGCATGTCCTTCTTTTTCAAACATCTACAGGTACATGTGTTTATCATGAATATTTTACTCACAATTCTTTTACACCCTCCATTTGAGGTCATGATTGAAGTGAGCAGATGCCTAAAGCATTCTTGTTTAGGAACAAGGATGTTCATTATTCCCAGATACCACTGGCACCTCAAGGCCCTCTGCGCTGGCCCCCATCCGAACTGGACACCAGTTTCCAGGCTCTTCACTCTCACCACAAAGCATTCACCTACAACAAAGTCACCTTCAATCAAAACAGATTTTATCAGCGACTTTGTGGAGGAAAGCCGGAGGAGAGTCTGTGTGCAAACCACACAGAAAAAAGTACTTGCTATTGGACTTGTTCACTATTTTCATACCTGTTAGGCTTTAACTTCAGCTGTGCCAAAAGAGGCTCTTATGCTTTCTCGTGGGATCCTGCTACTCACAATACTCTGCCTTCGAGAAGTCAGTTCTCCTGACTGTTCCCCCATCCATTGGAAGGTGAGTCCAGTCCCTGTTTCTCCTGCCTGACCCTTCATTCTTCCCTAGATCAAATTTACTATACTGAACAAAACCCTCCCTGTCTCATGTTGCTGTGCATACTCACTCTCATGCCCCAGTTTTGCTTGTATGACTTCAGACCTCTCCAACTTATAACCTACCTCCTAGGCCTAATTCCTGCTAAGAAATACATTTTGAAAATTACCACAAACTTGGCAGCTTAAAATAGCACAATTTTTTTTTTTATTTCAGCATATTGTGGGGGTACAGATGTTTAGGTTACGTATGTTGCTCTTGCCCCCCTCCTCCCCCCCAAGTCCGAGTTTCAAATATGTCCATCCTTTGGGAAAATAGTACAAATTTTTAACTCACCCTTTCTGTAGGTCTGAAACTTAAGCATGGTGTGGCCAGATTCTCTGCTGAAGATCTCTCTGGGATAAAATAAAGGTATGCATGGAGGCTGAGGTCTTGTTTGAGCTCAACGTCCTATTTCAAGCTCATCGATTGTCAACGGAATTGATTTCGTTGAAGCTGCAGGATTCAGATCCCCATTTTTCTTTTAGTCATTGGCCAGAGACAACTCCCGGAAAGGGGAGACTGCCTGCACTTCCTTGCTATGTGACCTTCCTAGGCAGTCTACAACCTATGCTTGTTTTCTTCCAGTGAACGTCTCTCTGACTTTCCCTTCTGTGTCTGGCCAGAGAAAACACTGCTTTTAAAGGGCTCATGCAATTAGCTCAGGCCTACCTAGATAATCTCTTTTATCTCAAGGTTCACTGATCTAAGATCTTAATTATATCTACAAAATCCCTTCACAGCAGTACTTAGACCAGTGAACTAATTAACTGGGAGAGGGAGTGTATACTAGTGGCCGAGAATCTTGGAGAGACCATCTTAGAATTCTGCCTGTTACAGTCAGGTTTGCTGTGAAATGAATAAAAAGTAAGTTTCAAGATCTCCCATTTGTGTAACTTTACGCAGGACTCTGGGAGAAGCCCTACCTGTGTGTTTACATGGTCTTATGCTTACACAATTTTTGCAAAAGTAATCTATTTTCTCTATATTTAATTACAACAATTGTTACTTTCTGCTCCAAATTCCCTTTTTTTTTTGTTTGGATATACTATTTTGGAGATTCAGCTAAGGGGAAGTTAAGTTAGGGATATTTTAACTTCTGTTTAGTGGGGTATTTCTATGTGGTCTCAGTCACTTCTGTGCACCAGCTAGGAGCAGTCTCCAGGAAGAGACCCACTGCTCTCCACTCCCGCTCACCTGCTGGGGTAACACGAAGCCAGCGCTCGCATCGCTTTACCATGAGACTCATGGGACCCCGTTCTGGAAGCATGTGAGAAGGGGAAAATGAGTTTTAAAATGTATGGAGCCAGAAGCTAATCCATGCAAAACTCTTCACAAAAATCAGATGTGGAAAATTATAAGCAAAGAATTTGTTTCTCATCAAATTATGGTTGAGAGCAAAGTTTTTTTTTTTTTCCTAGTTTGCTGAGAGGTTTTATTATGAATAAGTATGGAATTTTGTCAAATGCTTTTTTATATACATATTATCATGATTTTTTTCTTCTCCAGTCTGTTGATGTGGTGGAATATGTTGATTGTTTTTTTTTTTTTTTTAAGTTTTTGACTTTCAGGAATATAATAAGGCAGCATATTCAGTTAAAATTCCACAGTACAGTTTTACTGGGAATGGAATATTTAATACAGTTTGAATGCATCATTTTACTTCCCATTTAGAAAAATGTTTAAGAAAATTTTATGAAGAAATTATAGAAATTTGACACATCTTTGTCAAATTTAAATATTTTGGTTAAAGAGTTAAAGGAAAATTCTGATAAAATGAATATGAAACAAAGTAATAAAGATGAGCAATGAAATCAGTAGAAATGATTCTCATATTGAGAACCAAATTATAGCTACAATTCTTTAGGAGGAAAAGATACATTTTTAATAGAAGTAGTTAATAGTTTCATGGAAGTTTTGGTAATCTAATTAATGAAGAAATGTATTATATATAAATATTGGGAGATTTAAACCTCTTGGTGATTTTATATAAATCATTGCCATCAATGAAAAATAATACAGCAAGCACAAGCTGGTTAATATTTCACTGATTCAAAGAGTAATTAATATTGGAGACTGCAGAGAAAAACTTGAAAACCTCTGAAATCTTGCAGCACATATAAGACAGAAACTTGATGGAGGTCCAGCCAATTTGAAAATAATTTTAAAATTTACATGACATTAATAATTAAAAATAAAAACAAAATTTAACCACCTATAGAAATTGTTACACTTTCTATTTTATTTTTAGAAAATATTTCAAGTTTGTCTCATGAAGATGTGTTCAAAGAAAGTGTAGCCAAGTCCTATAGAAAGGTCTTTTATTATTTTATGGATTTTGTTAGATTATAAATTTGTCAGCATTTCAAAATTTATAATTTTCTGATCTCTTCTTACTCTGAATAACCATTCACATTGTTTCCTAATTTGATATTGACAATATTGCATTCAGTTTTTAAAGAAGGCCTCCCATGTTGTATGCACTTCATGCAGTAGAAAATCATGATCCCCAACCCACTCCCTCCTCTGGGGTATCATTGTATAGGATATCTGTTCACTTAGACACACAAAGATTGCCTCACTCTCTCCTCTTGGGGAGCACAAGATCCTAAATGGGCCTCATCTCCTCCAAGCCCTATGTCTTCCTTTATGGGCTTAGGACAGGGACAGGGAGAAGCCACTCAGAGCTGTGAGGTTGCTATTGGAACAGAACGAACAGCATTAGGATTTAGAAGCGACCTGGAACATGAGCTGATTCATTTATTTATTATTTTTAGCTAAAAATCACATGGCACGTAATCAACCCTTTTAAAGTGTACAATTCATTGACATCTAACACATTCACAAGGTTATGCAACTTCCAATTCTTCTAAAACATTTCATCACTGCCAAAGGAGACCCTGTACTTATTATGAGTTTGAATAAGTTTACCACCTCCCTTCCTCTTTTCCCCTGACTCCCAGTTTCTGGAAACCACTTATAGGCTTTCTTTCTCTATGGATTTACCTGCTCTGGGCATTTCGTATGAATGGAAGCATACAATAGGTGATCTTTTGTATTTGGCTTTTTCATTTAGCATGATGTTTTTAAGGTTCATTCACATTGTGGCATGTATCAGGACTCTATTTCTTTTTTTATGATTTTATTTTTTATTGATGCATAATAGATGTACATATTTTCAAGTACATGTGATAATTCAATACATTCACATAATTTGTAAAAATCAAATAAGTGTAACTGGGATATCCATCACCTTAAATATTTGTCTTTCCTTGTTCTAAAAACAATAGAATTATTCTGGCTATTCTGAAATATACAATAGATCATTGTAAACTATAGTCACCCTACTGATCTATTAAACACTATGCCGTATTAAATCTATCAAACAGTATATTAATCAATCTGTCTTCATCCCCCACTCTTCATGGCCCCTGCTAACCACCAATCTCCTAGCTATCTTTATGAGATCCACTATTTTAGCTGTCTCATATGAATGAGAACATATGATATTCATCTTTCTGTGCTGGGCTTATTTCACTTAAAATATTGACCTCCAGTGTCATTGATTTTGCTGCAAATTACAGGATTTCATTCTTTTTTTAAAGCTGAATAATATTTCATTGTGTCTATATACCGCGCTTTCTTTATTCATCCATTGAGGAGCACATAGGTTGATCCAATGTCTTGGCTACTGTGAATGATGCTTCAATAAACATAGTTGTATAGATATCTCTTCAATATATTGATTTCCTTTCTTTTGGATATGTACTCAGTAGTGGAATTGCTGAGTCATATGGTAGTTCAATTTTTAGTTTTTAGAGGAAACTTCATAAAGTTTTCCATATTGGCTGTGCTAATTTACATTCCCACCAACAGTGTACAGCGGTTTTCCTTTCTCCACATCCTCACCAGCATCCCTTGTTCCCTGTCTTCTTGATACCAACCATTTTAACTGGGGTGAGATGGTATCTCATTGTGGCTTTGATTTGCATTTCTCTGATGATTAGTGATGCTAAACCATTTTTCATAACCTGTTGGCCACTTGTAGGTCTTCTTTTGATAAATGTCTATTTAGATCTTTTGCCCATTTTATAATTGGATTTGGTGGGTTTTTTGTATTTTTTTTCTTTTGCTATTGAGTTGTTCAAACTCCTTATACATTTCAGTTATTAATCCTTTGTCAGATGGATAGTTTCTAAATATTTTCTCCCAATCTGTGGGTTGTCTCTTCACTTTGTCAATTGTTTCCTTTGCTGGGCAGAAGCTTTTTGGCTTGATGTGATCCCCTTTGTCTATTTTTGCTTTGGTTCCCTGTGCTTTTGAGGTCTTACCCAAAAAATCTTTACCCAGACCAATGTCCTGAGCATTTCACACATGTTTTCTTCAGGAGTTTTATAGTTTTAGGTCTTAGATTTAAGGCTTTCATCCATTTTATTTGATTTTGTATATGTGAGACATAGGGATCTAGCTTTATTCTTCTGCATATAGTTATCCAGTTTTCCCAGTACCATTTATTAAAGAGACTGTCCTTTTTCGGTTCTAGTAAAATTCAAAGTGCTTCCCATCCTGAATGGGGTACACCCCAAATGGGATATCCCAGTAATATGGGAAAGCTGACTGGGTGTTTATGTCTAGGGGACCTGTGGAACCAACCTCCTACAGGTGCTGCTGGCCAGTCACTCTGATTTGGTGTCTCCTTTGGCTGAGTTACAGAGCGGAGTTTCCAGGGCTGGGGATGGCACTCCCACTTCCCTCCCCCTTTGTCTCTGGTTGTACTCAGGGATCTTTCTCCCTTCAGCCAGTCATGATGCTTCCTGTGGGTTTAGGCAGGGACAGGTCTCCTGCTAGGGAGCTCCAGATGGTGGAAAAGTGGGCTGTCTACCTCAATCTCATTTTTTCCAGTGTAGAAACCATGAGTCATGAGAAAATTATCCGTGTGCTCGTTGCTGGGCAGATTGGGTGAAGGGGCACTGCAGATGTGGAAGTCCAAATGTCTTACCATCTGCTCAGAGTTTTTTCATTTCTCTGTGGCCCCGGGAACGGTGTCACGTCCTATTTGAGTTCTGGAACATTGTTGGTGATAACCTAGGTATATTTGTTTTGGTTTTCTGTGGGGGCGGGAGAGTAAAACCAGCTTGTTTCTATGCCTTCATTTTGTGACCTGAAGTCTACTCCATTTGTTTTTAAGGTTAAATAATATTCTATTGTAAACATGTATGACATTTTGTTTATACACTCATCTGTTGATGTATTTGGGTTGTGAGGAGCTAGATTTGGAGGCAGGATCCTCTACTAATCTCTCTTCATCCTCATTGTCAGAGCTTTTTTCTGTATCCCATACAGTCTAGGACCATCAATAATTGGTGGATACCTGCTCACTTTATCCCTTCCTCCAGGGCTCTATCTCCTTTAAGGAGTGGAGTGCCCACAGAGATTATCTGTTTCGGGAGCACAATGGCTAGTAACACTCAGTTTCCCTCATACACAGACTTTAATTTTGGAGGGCACAAGGCAGACATCTCTTCACACATACAGAATCAAGTCACAGCCCACTGTCAGCAAAACAATCCTTAGAAACAAATGAGTGCATATTTTCACACTGTCCTTTCTCCTTCAGACTTCTGGACAATAGTTTGTTTCTTCTGTAATCTTCCTGTAATCATTTTGGGGCCTTATAGACATATTCTGTTTTTAGTACTTGTTCTTGTGCACCTCCCTATCCCATTCCTCACTTGAGTTAATGCCCAAAGTCTTCAACTAAAGCTTCAGGTGCATTTTTGGGAGATGCCTGAGCAGAGGCGAGGGACTTGAATTCTCCTGCTGCCTCTGGCATGTCAGAATGTGACATGTGGGAGATGAATGAGTCTTATCCCAATCACTCTGGTTCTCCAGGTTTGAATCAGTTTCCAACCTCAGCAGTTTGGTCCTACACCCTGAGTGCATTATTGCCTCCTTCTCTTTCTTGTCTCAAATTTGATTCACTAAGATAAGGCTTCTGAGAAGTAATCCAAGTCTCTTTATTAAATTTTCAATTTCTAAAATTAGGCTTTTCCATAAGGTACTTCTTTAGAAAAGAGTTTCAGCCAACCTAGTTTTCCCAAATGCCTTTCTCAGCATTTTGTTTTATTGAATCACCCACAAAAAAGAAGTAGATAAAAATTCTAGATGACCGTACTTTGTTTTTATTCCCTACTATATCTCCTACAACTACAACATTGTGTATCATAGAGGACGCTCAGTACATAAATGTCTGTTGAAGTAAGGAATAAACTTACATGTAGGTCTTTTCTCTCTCGTGATGTAGTGGTCACAAACTTGATAGAAACCACAGCAGCTCTCTGTGTAACCATGTATCAGAGAAGTGCTCCCCACAGAGAAAGAGGCATTTGTAGCCACATGTCCACATACTATTCCTAAAGATGAAACCTGTGAACATGACATTAACCTCCACTGTTTCTCTGTCTCTCCTGCAGGATTTCAGAAGTGCCCTCCTATAATAACCACTACAAGCTTTGCAAATGGCTCTGGTGTCTGGTAGCAAGTCTTGTCCAATGGGGCTTCCCATACACGTTTGATGGCCAATTCTACATTTCAGCTCAGACTACAGGAAATTCTGTCTGAGCAGGTGAAGCAGAGTCTCAGTTCAGAATCCGTAACAGATATCTCTTCTGCTTCTAGGAATCATTTTATCTTCTTACAAAATTAGATATCTGTCAAGGCTGGATGAAACACTGACTATTAGCCAGTGATTTTACAAGACATTTTAAGACATGCTCACACAACACGGCATATGTCCTGCTTTCTCTCTGAAACAAACAATCTGGAGTGGGGTAGTCCCAGAAGAGAACATGGTGTTTATAGTTAAAAATACTGTGCTTAAAATTTTTGTGCACCAGTAGAGCAACAAATAGCTTGATGGTGACGATGAAAGTGCACCCACGGCTCAGGTAGAAAGAGAAGATTTAATCAAAGATGGAGCTTATTATTGCATCTTAAATTAAAAGCCTGTTAATATGAGTGACCTTATACATATCCTCCTTTCTCACTTGATACCAACATTGAAAACAGACTCAATACTTCCTTACATTCAGCACGAAGAATATATCCATACAAAAACATTTAGGAGCAAAGTGGGTTTTACTAAAGATTCAAGGGAGACAGGAGCATTTACGCTACAGAGCAAAACATTGATCACAAACCCCACTGGATGATTCAGTTCATCCCAGCATCCCTCTAACAACTGGAGTTACTCTTTCTTGGCCCTTTCACCATTTTTCTAGGTTTGCGCTCATGTTCCAGTGTCTTCACAGAGACGTACTGAGAGTGGAGATCTTCATTGTTTTATGTCATCCCTGGAAAGCATAGTAATTTGGATTTTTTTTTATCTGCTCCCTTCTCCTCTTTGGGATCAGTGCCAATTGGTTATCTATCTTTCCCCAGCCTTCCTAGAATTCCAATAAATTGAATATTTTCCATATTGTTAAAATTTTAATCTGGAGAGAATGCCAGACTATCTACAGCTATGAAGAAAGACACAGGTCCAAATCCACTAAAGTCCCAGTGCAGTTAATTTTATCTTATCTTTCCTATAAGAAAGGAGTTAAAATAAACAAGATTTAAAGCAAAATCCAAAAATCCAAAACTATCATACCTTTATTAATTCTTTCCAGGAGACATGAATTGTTCCTTTTTTGTTGTTACCTTATCCTAACTAGAATTAAACTACTGTACATATTAGACAGTTGTGCTATGTCATCAAATTTCAAAAGTATTATTCTTGACTACTTACTCACTAACCATGGGTTCAGATTTTATAGTCAGCTTTGTATGCTGGCTCCCTTATACAAAAATTCAATAGTTTCTGTCATCATATGAATGCTTCTAAAGGTATTTACCAATATTTTTCATTTTTATAGGGAATTGAATTATTTTAAGAATTATTTTTCACACAAACTGTGATGGAATCTAAATGTGTCTTGCATCTGTTCAGGGTGAGCAGTAAAAGATGATGTACAAAAGAACAAGATTGGTGAGAAAATTTAATCAAGTTATCCAGCACTTAAGAATTTTTTTTTTTTTTTTGCTAAAATTCTCCCACTTTTTGTTTTTAAAGAGCATTATTATCTGTGATAGTTTGCCATGATCAAGAATCACAACATTGTTTGACTGAGCTGTTACTACTACCTGTCTTGGTTTGCCACCATCCAGAATTGGAACATTGTTAAAGTGTGCAGACTTCCCACTGTTTACTGAAACGACTTTCTTATTAACGATGGCAAAATGTCCAGCTCTGAAAATACTCTTCTGAGAACCCCCATGAACTCACCACGACTCCAGTGTAATGCACATTTAGAAAGATTTCTGTGAGCCTTTTAAAATTTTGTGGTTTATCACAAATTGCCAAAACCTTGCCTGCAGTGCTGTTTATCAGCACTAAATTATTTCAAGCGCTCTTCCTGTTAAAGCTTTTAATGTACTGTGCGACGCCGTATGCTAATGTTATACGTACCACTGGTATTTCTGCTCACATGAAACAAAGCACATTCATAAACTCTGGATTCCACACAAAGGTGGCTTTTTCTTCAACATCACATTTAAATTGATTCATTCTAAGTATTTCCTCTATATTCCTGTAAATCTGATATGGAGACTGCACGGATCAGTCACTGAAATGAATCAGATAATGCGTTACACATTAAGGCAAAGTAAATTTAACCCACCGCTAGTAAAAATGGATTTAGATGTGTGTGGTTTTTGTAAAACATGCAATCTGTTGTGTTTGATCTCCTCTTTGGAGGTGGGGATAGAGGTAGTCTATGCACAAACACACTAAATGAATATATGTTTATGCAGGCAAATAAATGATCCTTTTCTCTTCCAGCAGGCTCCCAAACCCCCCTCTCATTCCAAGCAAGGCCACAAACTCTGGGTGGAGTTCACCTACACTACTGGGCACAGCCCCTTTACACATAATCCTAAAAAAGATATTTACTGTATAAGTTTGAGAGAGAAAATGCACAGTTGATATCTATTCTTTATAAGGTCCATCATGTAGGATGACGTTTGTATTCAAATACAAACGATTTGGGATACATTTGAAGACTGAATACATAGATAATTTTCAGAATTTTAAGTATATCTTCCTTAAGAACTAAGATATCAAGTATAAAAATATCATTAAGTATAGAATTATTGAGTTATTTAAATATAAATATGGTTCAGTCGGTTACACCAACTGAAGAGGATGTTTCAATAACTGAACTGGTCAAAGCAATGTTCCCAAAAAAGGAATTGTTGACACTTAAGTTAGTTGCAATGGACTGAATGTTTGTGCTTCCCCAAAATTCCTATGTTGAAGTTCTAACCTCCAGTGTAATGGTATTAAGAGGTGAGGACTTTGGGAAGTAATTAGGTCACGAGGCTGGAGCCCTTATGAATGGGATTAGTGTACTTATAAAAGGGACTTCAGAGAGCTCTCTCATTGTCTTTCTGCCATGGGAGGATACAATGAGAGGTCAGCAGTCTGCAACTCAGAAGAAGACCCTCCCTAGGACTGACCTTCTTGGTACCTTGATCTCACACTTCCAGCCTCCAGAGTTGCAAAAAATAAATTTCTGTTGTTTCTGAGCCACCCAGTCTATGGGACTTTGGAACTAAGACAGTCAAAGTGATAAACTGTTTGTGTATGAAGAAAAAAGCAGAAAGACTTTGGAAATTATATTTCATCATCATGATCGTTCTGTCTTTG
>NW_012142745.1:7848670-7849742 GCF_000956105.1 Propithecus coquereli
CAGCCCAAAGAAATGATGAATGTTTGAGGTGATGGATATGCTACTTACTCTGATTTAATCATTACGTATTGTATACATATATTGAAATATCACTGTATTCCATAAATATCCTTAATAATTATGTGTCAACTAAAATTCTTTTTAAAAGTAAGCTTCCTTTGATTTGTAATTTGGTGTGAAAGATGCTACATAGAACAGAATGAATTACATGTCTATGGAAAATGAATGCTCTGCTAAAGAATTTGGAGATTTATTTCTAAAATATAGATCCCAGATACAATAAATTGTTTGCACACACCATGCTTTTGATACATAAATATAAGCCCATTTAATTTTCTGTTTTCACTTTTCCTGTATGTATGATTCTGTGTGTACTTGTGTGTGCATGTGTTTGGCTTACCTAGTGATGTATATGCATGTTTTAAGAAAAAGTCCAACATGTCTAAATTGCTTTCATTAACACATTCCTCTGATGTCATGTCTCTTTTGGTGGAAGATATTTTTTCTCTTTACTCATGTTTCCAAAATTTTTTTTATCAAGCTATCTGTCATTAAATTCATAGTTTGAGACAACTTTGGCAATACAAACCTAGAAAATACAGACTATAATAATTATGTGGCCAGAGTCCAGAAAACTGGCAAATTGCACAACCTCCACGACAGACAGTTATAAAATTGAGCCCATATCTTTAATCATATTAGTTTAATATCACTGTGTTTTTCACCCACCCCCAATATATAAGCTCAACTTCAGTGAATGGTCTATGATTTCTGAAATCACAAAAAGGAAACAGGTTAGGTAGCACATGGTCAGTATCTTAAAAACCATTGTTAGAATTCGATTGTCTCTAATCACTGTCCCAACTTCTATGGGACTATATTTCATACTGAAGAATTGTTGATAACAGTTTCAAAGGATATACCTTTATTTTTCAACAACTGTGCAGTTCTTCTTAGGTGTCAGGCTCTATGCAAGATACTGAGAATGCAGCAGAGAGAAAGGAAAATGTGATGCCTTCTGTCATGGACTGAATCGTGTCATGTTGAATCCCTAAAATCCAATGTGACTATT
>NW_012142745.1:7850237-7852596 GCF_000956105.1 Propithecus coquereli
GTGTGTGTGTGTGTGTGTGTGTGTGTGGTATGTGTATGTGTTTGTGTATATAGACAGACAAGAGAAAGGTAACATGATAATACAATGTGGTACAAATGGGATGCTTTTTGGACAAAACATCACTGTAGCTCAAGTTTACCTGTGTGGATATTGGCAAGACCTCTGTTTTAAAAGTGGATGTCCCTACAAATTGAAATATTGTCATTTGTCCTAAGAAAATGTCAGAAGACATTTTTAAGGATGCTCAGAATTCCATGTGGGACAAATTCTAATCAATGGAGAAATGGAAAAATCTCTAAAGGAATCTCCTACTTGACCTGCCACTTTTCCAGGGACTATTTTAGAATCCTAATATTCTTCCTCATCTTCTCTCACTCCAAACACTTCAGCAGTATCACCTCCTTATACCTTAAAAGCAAAGTCATACCATTCTTGTCTTAAATCCTTGGAAGAGTCTTAGCTGCTATAGTTATTATTTTTTTTTAATTTCAGAATATTACAGGGGTACAAATGTTTTGGTCACATAAATTGCTTTCGTACCATTTGAGTCAAAGTTATAAGTGTGCCCATTACCCAGACAGTGTGTACTGTACCCGTTAGACAAGAATTTACTCATCCTCTCCTTTCCCCGACCTGCTTGATTTCCAATGAATGCTATTTCCATGTGTGCACATAAGTGTTGATTGATTAGTTTCAATTTAATGGTGAGTACATGTGGTGTTTATTTTTCCATTCTTGTGATACTTCACTTAGAATAGTCTCCAGTTCCTTCCAGGTTAATATAAGAGGTATTAGTTCACCATTTTTTCTTATGGCTGAGTAGTACTCGATAGTATACATATACCATATTTTATTAATTCACTCATGAATTGATGGGCACTTGGGTTGTTTCCACATCTGCTGTAGTTATATCCTCTTGGTTATCCCTCATTCATCAAGAGAACACCCACCACAGATACCATACCTTGATTAAAGCATACCTGAAGTCAACTACCTACCACCATTAAAAAAGAAAAAGGGCGAGCACAAACAATGCTACGAATTTACAAAAGCATTTCATTTCCCTTGTGTGTACACAATGCTACATTTCCCAGCCCTCTTGCATCTGGCCCCTGGAATATGAGAAGAGATAGTGATTATTTCTTTTCATCCAGGTCTGGCCATAAAATATCCTGCACAATCTTCCATGCTATTTTCCCCAAACTGTGTGGCTGGAAACAAAAGACTTCAAGATGGTGGAGACGTATTGACAAGAGTCCAGGTCTCTGAATCATTGGCTCAAGACAGGCTGCCCAGGAATTCTGTCCAACTTAAGCATTGGCTAAATGAGAAACAAGCGGTCATAAATTACGGAATTATGCTCCTGAGCTTTGGAGGTCTTCTTTCAAGAATTTAAAAGGCATTGCCCTGAATAATTCTGTTTCTAAATTACGTTTTTATTCTTTAGGCAAATGATCTTGGGGTAACATTTTCATATGCTAAATGTGTCTTCTAAAGGTAACCTAATAGAACTTTCAGAGCTTGTTTAAGTCGCGCCGCGATTGGATTTCAGGGAGGAAGGTCATCACCCTTGGTGTCTTTATTCACATGCCCCCTCAAATTTCAAATATTGAAATCCTTATCCTCAACCTCATCCTCAATGGAATTAGGTGGTGGGCCTTTTGGGAGGTGATTAGGGCATAAGGGCAGAGCCTTCATGAAAAGGATTAGTGTCCTTGTAAAAGAGGTCCAAGGGAGCTCGTTTGCCCTTTCCACCAAGTAAAGATGCTGCAAGAAGGTGTTATCTATGAGGAATGGGCCTCATCAGACAACAAATCTGCCAGTTGCTTGATCTTGTACTTCCTGGCTTCCAGGACGATGAGAAACAATGTGTCTTGTTTGTAAGCCAGTTTATGGCATTAAATACTTTGCTATCTATAGCAGACCAAATAGACTAAGACATACAAGACATTCCAACATTAAGAATATCTTTTCTCTACTTTTCACCCTAAATACTCTTCAATGTTAGTTCTAGTGTTACTACAATTGCTTCTTAATTCTGCATAAAGCAATAAAAAACTACACATTCTGATCGTGGCCTGACAGTGAAGGCTTCTTGGGGAAGAACTATCAAAACTATCTTAACTCCATCTCTTGGCATCTCTTTGCCTTCTACAGTTTATTCAGCGGACTGTCACTCTGTCATTTCAGATGTCACTCCTGTAGTGTGCACTTTATTCCACTGAACACAAGTTGGTCCCTTGCAAGTCATAACAATAACACCCAAACTGAGTAGAACTGCAGAGGTTTGATCAATTTCCCTTTTACCCCACTTTTGGTGACATGGGTCCTTATTCTTGGGACTTTTATTAAATTTACC
>NW_012142745.1:7854676-7858153 GCF_000956105.1 Propithecus coquereli
GATGAAGCATCCTGTCTCTGAGAATTTTTCTTTATAGATTTTTTTTCTTATAATAAAGAAAGTCTTAAATCAAGATATAAACTTTTCTGGAAGAGTAATGTGTTCACAGACTTCAAGGGAGGATTCAGTGGATAACAAAGGTAAAATATAATACAGCAACAGAGAGTGATGAGTGATTGGAACAAGGTCTGAAAAGAAGTGACAAGGATTATTTTAAACAGAAGTGAATAAACTTCCTCCTCTGAGACTAAAGGGAAGAAAGGGAAAATGAGAGGAGATTCACGTGGGGATTGGAGACTGTTTTCTGAGCTGGTTTCTCTTTGCGTGCCAGTCTTAGCACAATTTGAATATTTAAAGATATGTATTTTCCATACACTAAGACACTAAACTGTAAGCCAACTATTTAATTTCTTCTCTTGTAAAGACATGTCTATGTACTCTACTTCTGAATAAAAAACAAAACAAAAGAAACTTTAAACTTACACACAGTCACACAAAGAGTTGTGTTGGACTTGTAGATACCTTAAGACGTTCTGAAACATGGAATCATCCTGAATAATTTTCAAGGGGGATTTGATTCCATCTGATGTTTGCCTGATTCTCTGGCGTTAGACCCTAACCATGGGTTACATCAGGCTCCCCTGCATTTCCTTCTGGTGCCTGACTTGCGGAATTCTACCAACTTTTTTGGAACATCTTAATGAGCTAATTATATTTAGATTATCCCAAAAAAACAAAAAGAAGAAGACAAAGTACTTTTTCTTGGCAATAAATAAGGAAAATATTAAGAAATATTTTCAGCATTGCACAGATAACCATTATTAGAATAAAAATTTATGACTAAGATCTACTTATTCAATTTTTAATTTTCTTTTCATTTCTTTTTTTTGGGGGGTAGTATTCTGCTTCTAGCAGCTACTGGTAATTTTAAAAAATCAATTTAACAGAACATACACATCAAAATGAACTATATTTATTGCAGAGTAATCTTACTTGCATGCATATCCAAGTTTGCTGCCAATGTGAAAAACCATTTGGAAACTGATTTTGGGGAAAGTATCCAAAATCTGCAGCATGCTCTTTTAAGGAATCTTGCTGATGGCAAAGGAAACCAGGTGGCTGTGTTGGTGAGACACACAGAACACTGATCTGTTGAACTGAAGGTAAGCTCTGTCAGTTCCCACACAGGCAAGAAAATATTCAGTCCTCATTGTCGGTCCCTCTGAATAGACTTTGGGCTCACTAGTGAAGATCCCATGTTTTATTCATTTCGGTGTCCCAGGCACAGTTCTTGGTACATAACAAGCACATCATAAATGATTGTCGAATTCAATGTTCTAATTCAAATCACAGTTAATGGTCCTGATGATTTGAAATGATCCCAAATGTTTCTTTGGCTGTTTGCTAATAAGCACGAGATGACTTTTTTCTTATGCATGCATGCCATTTCGACATATAATATATATGCATTTTCACAGAATACTATTTTCTGACTCCATCCTCTCCTTACAGTGGAATAGTCTTATGGGGATTATTCAAGATTGATAGTTGGATTCATTTTTCAACTATATACCTGGATCCAAATGAAAGCTTTAACATCTCAGTACTTTAAAAATGTAATGAAAAACCTCTCATGGATGATAAGTTGCAATGAAGTGCTTGAGCACTTTAAATGACAGGATTTCTGTGATTTCAGATTCTAGTTCTCATGAATTTGAGTTATGTAGTCAACTAAGCTAAGGATGGTATGTGTGAAGAAAGATGTAATAATTTTAATAAATATCATAATCAGCACCAACAAATAAAACACATTATTTTGTATTAAAATAAGAAAATAATTGTTTTTTTTTCAAGTGCCTTTATACCAGAAACCATGTGGTACAATCCAAGGGTAATTTCAATTAGCTGATTTCTTGTCTCCTTTTATCAAATTATTTTCTGAGTTTCTTGATTCTTCTTTCTCTCTAGTATCTTATGTATTAACCAAAAATAATATAAGACTTTGAACAGACATGTATTGCTAGGGCAAAATAACTCAAGAAGCTTTAGTACCATTGATTGTGTGTGTGTGTGTGTGTGTGTGTGTGTGTGTGTGTGTGATCCTCAGAATGTAAAATGAGAAATCATAAAAGTTAAGTTTGCCTTCCTTTAGCATGTTCATCAAAATTTATACATACAAAATTAGAATGAATGACTTCCTATATGTCACCCAAAATCAAAAGTTCTATTACACTTACAAACGTGAATTTCCACTTCAGGAAAGTTCCTTTTTCCAGTCTGTGTTTTATGTGGTTGTTTGTTACTGAAACAAACCAAATGGCTAAATCAATACAAACGGCCCTTGAGGCCTTGTGAGACCACAAGAAAGTGTAGCATCATTAAACTAAATTACAGACAAGCACTTAAGGAGACAAATAAGTATTTTGTTATCATAAGTCTTCATTTTTTTATGGTGAGGATGATTGAAAATATTTACCAAAAAAATGCATGGTACTGGGAACAGGCTTCTGTGGTTTTTAAGTATAATTTCATTGCTATGGCTGTTTTAATCAGATAGAAAGGTGTAAGCCTAGGGCTAGAAATCTGATGATGTTTTTATGAGCCCCAGCCTCTATCTGGTATTAGGAAACACATGATGTGATATAACCAAGGAGAACTAATAATCAGGGAGATGAGAGTAGAAAGAGTGATGGGTGCCAGCTAGACAGCGTAACTTTAACCCTATTGATTCTACAAACATGAGCCATGGGCTGAGCCTGGAAAGGTAGACACTGGAGGAGACACAAAGAAAATAATGCTAAGTGCTCAGGTAAGTTATGAGGGTAGAGCACAGCCAAGAGAGGGGTTACCCTTTCTGTTCCCCAGAAAACTGCTCCCAGACGCCCAGGTTCATTTCATGAATGTACTAACAGCAGATGAAATTGAAGACAGAGGGACTAAGCCCAATATTCCACACACAGAATACAGGCCCAGAAGATAGACCCAAGGAGATGACATGCAAAAAAATAACAATAATTTAAAAAAACGTTTGGAGGAAATGCATTTCAGAGGAAAAGAGAATATATTACATGGAGCATTTAAAAACTAGAACTCAAGCCATAAATGACTTGTGGTCCTGAACAAAACTGAATGTGTGATATGTACGCAATTCATAGAGCAGTGGTCATTATAGAGTGGATTGCAACTATTCCTGGGAACAAAACAAAATTCATTATTTTAGTTGACCTTCTTGTATGAAGTATATAAGTTTAGTATTGGGAAAAAAATTTGCCTGCACTATAAAATAATTTAATGATGATGTTTGAGGCCCTCCATCCCGACAATTTATTTTGCTTTCTATGAATAATTTTAAGTCTAAGATATGTTTCAGACAAAAAAGTATGTAAATTATTTTTATGACACAGATGCACAGATTTGGATTTTAACATGAACCCTATCTGGAAAGTTCCAATTCTTTACTACCTTTGTAAAAGATTG
>NW_012142745.1:7858863-7860947 GCF_000956105.1 Propithecus coquereli
CTATAAAAATAGTTTGAAGAACATAATATTTTTATTATTATTTTCAGTGTTTTTTTTAACTTCAGAATATTTTATAAAACAGCCAAGCAAACAACACTTCCTCAGTACATTTGCATACTTTAAAAATACAGTGTTTCTTTTGCATATTTATTAAGAAAGATCTACCTTCCATGACACATAGCAGGCTGAATTTGTAGCATTTTGGAAAGTGCAATTATTCAAACTGTAGTATAGAGTTTTACCAGGTACATTCTGAGTACACAAATCACTTTCATTTGATTTAGAATTTGTTTTTCGGTCATTTGATGACTAGATGATTGTCTCTGGCAATAGACAGCTCACATTTAATAAGTTACCCAGATTTCACTGGTCCTAATCCCACTTACATCAAATGGAACTTTAGACCTCACAAACCAACCCTATATAATTTAGGGAGTAATACTGTCTTCTTATAGTATGGAAAATGGACAGATGACTGCCCATTTGGGGAAGATTTCTCTGCCAAAGGTGGTCCTTTTTTCTCTCACCACTGCTGTGGCCCTTTGTGACACTGTGATACAGCAAGGAAAATATTTACAAGGATCTTCAAAACTGCCAGCTTCACAGGTGAAAGCCACTCTGCTCTCCTGCTGTCCTGAGTCACAGCCATTCTGCTCCATCTGCATTACTGCCATGCTTGATCACAGACAGGCATGGGAACAAAGTGCTGGGGCACTTGCTTCTCCCTGATCTCTCCTCCTTAGCTTATGGGTGGTCTCCCCAGAAAGCATCCTTTAATCTGTCCCTGAGGCTCCTGATATGATGCTTCTCTTCTCTTCTGCCTTCCTCCAGTCCCCTACTTCTCTCTGTCCTACACTCTGGCCATAAATGCTTCAGTTATGACCAAAAAATTCTCAGTTTTAAGCTAGAACCCATGCTAAGGCCCTACTCTTCCTCTTCCTCAGCCAAAACATACTTATTTTTTTCTTTAGTACCAACTATTCTTTTCTGAATTATAAATCCTGTGCTGTAACAATCCAAATGCATGACTCTTAACTCTCAGAATTCAAACTGTAGGGTGTAGAGAGGATTATTTGTGAGGCTGTTCAGAATGTGGATTCCACAGCTCCACTCTCAGCAATTCCACTCAAAGCCTATTGCTCTTGGGTGAAATATTTCCATTTTTGAAAAGCACCCAGATGGTGATTCAAGCCTCCTGCATTTAGACACAGTGCTAGCTGCCACATTAACATTCTTGATTTTTCAGGACATATTATACAATCTTATTAATAATTTCTATAATCAATTATTATTTTTTTCCTTTTTGATAGCAATGGTTTTGCCTGACACGTTACTCTGTTCTTTGATGTAGATATATTTAGGATCCTCCCATCTTCCTAGTGGGCTAGACCTTTTTATCATTATGTAATGTGCCTCTTCATCTTTAACCATTTTCTTTGATCTGAAATCTACTTTATCATTTAATTGAAGTATTGAAACCATTTACATTTAAGGAAATTTTTGATATATCAAAGCTTAGGTCTGCCATTTTATTATTTGTTTCCTCTGTTTCTAATATCTTTGTTTCCCTTTTCTTGCCTTGTTGTTATTCCTTGAACATATTTTAGAAATTCTTCTCATTGGTTTATAGTGTCTTTAAGTAGGTCGCTTTGTATAGTTTTCTGGGTGATTCTGCCAGAAATTACAGTATATGTGCATAACCTGTCATAGGCTATTGGCATTGATGCCTTCTCACTTCAAGCGTAGCAAACTTACTTTCATTTAGGTCCTTTGCCCTCTCTACATTTTAAAATATAGTTGTCCTAAGTATTTTCTTTATGTGCACTCAGTACCACTTGTGAATTTTTTGGCTCCAACTGTTAAATATGATTTAAGAAACTAGTGAGAGGGATATACTATCACCCCCATTTTTACCCAACCCCATGTTGTTCTTTTCTTTTTGAAGTTCCAAGTATGATTTGTTATCATTTATTTCATTTATTTTCTTTTTAGAGAACTTTCTTTAGCCATTTATTAAGGATTGATTTGCTGGCAAAAGTTCTTAGTTTTTTCTTCACCTAAGAATATCTTAATTTCCCCTTCAT
>NW_012142745.1:7867712-7871171 GCF_000956105.1 Propithecus coquereli
CTTTACTATGTCAATATTCTATAGCAGCCAGTGTCTCTCATTTACAGTGTATTATAGTTGTCAAAGGGTTATGAAGAGAAAGCCTGAGAGTATTTGTGTTTGGGTGTCTTATTTCTGGAGGGCAGGAAATGACAAATACAGCCAAAGAAAACCCACCCCATGCCAGCAGTCCTTGGAGACCTAAATAGAGTTAAATTTCTTGTATTAATGTTGCTATTTTTTAGTGGGTTTAAAAATAGCACATTTTGAGAAATAAATTTTCTTCTTCTGAGAATGAAATATTTTTAAGAGAAGAGTTATAATAGAAATTTTCTTAATTCAGGAGACTTTACAATTATGAGAACAAGAAGGAAGTCACGAAGGTCATAAGAGAGATGAATTTTGAAAACCAAGATTTTTTTGTCACTTTGGGTTACTTTTCCTGAAGAAGAAAACATGATTGGTTGAATCTCTTAATATCGTGTTACAGCTTGTTCATTGGAAATTTCCTAGGTGATGACATCATTGAGACCACCTAATGAGCATCACAGCGATATTCTCCCTGCCTTCTATTCTTGGTCTTATGTTCCTCCTCATCATCAATTTCTGTCCACAAAGAATACTGACATTTTGAAATTGACTAAATAAAAGCATGGGGAACATTTTTATCTTGCTGTCTTTTTTTTCTTAACGTTATGGTTTTGTGTGTGTGTGCTTATGTGTATGTTTATCTGCAACAGTACAAAGATAGATCAGAAACAAACATTTTTAGAGTCAGCTGCTGTAGGCAGAATAATGCCTCCCCCCAACCCCCAAAGCAAAGGTGTCCACATCCTAAACTTCAGGACCTGTGACTGTATTATGTTACATGGCAAAGGGGAGTTAAGATCAAACATGAAATTAAGGCTGCTAATCTGCTGACCTTAAAATAAGGATTTTCCAGATGGTCCTAATGGACCCTTAAATGTGGAAAAGGGAGGCATGTGAGAGTTAGCTTCAGAAGGATGTGATGTGAGAAAGACTCAACTTGCCATTGGTGGCTTTGAAGATAGAAGAAGGGACCTGTAAACCAAGGAATGTCATGGCCTTTGGAAGCTGAAAAGGCAAGGGAATGAATTCGTTTCTAGAAGCTCCAGAAAGAAATGCAGCCCTTGCTGGCACCAAGATTTCAGTCAACTGAGACCCATGTCAAATTTCTAACTCAACAGAACTGTAAGATAATAAATTTGTGTTTTAAGCTAGTAAATTTGTGGTAATTTTTTACAACCACAATAGACAGCTAATACATCTGTAGTAGTGTATTAGAATAAAACAACCTGAAAACTTCTTTTCCTTAAGTGTTTGCAAAAGTGCCACAAGGAGCATAGTAATCAACTGCTCTTAATTTCAATCAACAGCCAAATAATGATATAATATTAGAAAAATAAATTAATTCGAATGGGAATTTTTTTGGGAATGAGCTTCATTCTACAGACTCCAAGTGTTTTGGGAAATAGAATTTCAATACTTGAAAGGAATAGAAAAACATGCTACATGTTCCCTGTGCTCAGCTTGTTCAGATGCAACTCCGTGGGAAAACAGAGAAATGAACCACTTTCTCTTGTGAGGTCCTTCCATGCTCACAAGTCTATAACTGAAGAAGAATAAATCATAACAAGTGAGGATCCTGAAAGGTCAAGCCATAAAGTTTGGCACTGAGTTAGGCGAGGTCACAAGCTGAGCATGTTACTTAATACGGAGGCAGATTGTAACCTTGCCACTCCAATCAGACTTGGCTTTGATGTTACCCTTTTTGCTTCGTAGGCTCTGGTTTATGACAGTTGATATTTATTTTCACATATACTTTCCTTTCTTCCTACTTTATAAAATTCTTGGAATTGGAGCTTCTACATTCTACTTAAGTCAAGGTATTAATTCAAGCCAACTGGTAAGCTTCCACCCTCACTTGGTTCCAATTCCAACCCCATTATTGTATAAAATTTCATGTTTACAACATTCTAACTCTGTGTTAAGAATAACGGCCTCAGTCACCAAGGCTTATGGGGCCATCCACATTTCCAAGTATGACAAACAGTCATGAAAAAGACATGCACTAAAACCAAACATTTAAAAATTTACTTTGTGGAGTGGTAACATTTATCTAACTGCAGATAGGAACTTTTTATTCAGCACAGAAATCACTGCAGTGATTTCAAATGTTTAGGAAGAACAGTAAAGACAGACTCTTTTCAAGCCACTTAAAATCCTCGTGGAAAAAAATTAAACGTTGCAAAATATCCAACTTATTAGAATACAAACATTGTTAAAGAAGTTTAAGGGAAGTGCTAAATTACGACAGGTATTAAGTAATGATAACAGGATTTTCTGCAAAACTTTAACTAGTCCTCTGAGATTATGTTCATTGTTAAATTAGCTAATTGAAATAGATCATAAGAGGTTATTAAACACTTAATTCTGATTTTCTTCCATGTGTAATCCATTCAATTAGCATTTGAAAATATATGAATGTTTTGGTATAATATAGATGAAAAATCAAAATGGTCTTAGAATTTTTCATAATTAAAATAGATATTTTGGTGTTAAAGAAACATGAACTTGGAATTTGGATATATTTAAGTGTTTTCTTTTTTCTTCTTAATCCAGGTGAGAAGAGACAATTGTGAAAGGAGAATTGGACTGAGAATCAATGTTTGAAATCTCATCACGACTTTGCCACTAAGGAGTATTATATTGAGCTAATTATTCTACTTACTGGGCCTCAGTTTCCATAAGTATAAAATGAAATATTGGACTATAATCATCTAGTCATTAAAGCAAAAAATTGAGAACCTCCTATAGACTTTTGTATAAGCAATTGTGATACAAGGATAAACAGAGTAATGCACAGAATTTATAACCTAATTTCCCTTCCTGCACAAATGGCATTTATCTATGTGCCATAAATCATTACAACATAATGCTTAGGCAGTTTAATATTGACAATTATATATCCTGTACCTATTAATACAAGTGGTCTAGTATTTCAAATTAAAGTTCCTATGATGAGAAAATATCGTAACTTACATTTAAAATAATATGTGAAACATTGGTAAACATAAATCTGATGAAGATTTTTAAAAAGCAATTTTAATGTGAAAAAAAATCAAAATGCTTTTAGTAGATCAGAATCCAGAGTTGAAAAAATAATTATACAAAACTGATTTATTCAATCAATGCCTTATGGACAGGATTACCAAACCCCTTTTTATGGTGGACTTTAGATGTTTTCAAGGAATTTCTAGTTTATAAAACGATGCTTGAAGCAAAGAGAAAACTCATTCAAAAAAATGTTAATTTGAAATGTTTTGCTGTTGCTTTCTTTGTTTTAACTGCTGGAATAGAGCAAACCATAATTATACCTAGAAATCATATAAGAAGAGGGAGTATATAATGAGGTTCCCAAATATTCAAACATTTTTTAAAATGTGTAAATTTGACTCT
>NW_012142745.1:7871331-7876025 GCF_000956105.1 Propithecus coquereli
TTTTTTAATGGAATTTTAAATAGAATTGTCTTTCTTATACCATTTTCTCTCTCTCATCTTTTCTCTTATCACCTAATCCTACCATTTTTTAACTTAGTTATTATTTATTCATATTTCTGATATAAGACCCCACAAAACCCTACTACTGATGAGAGATAACCCATTTGTTCCTCCTTGGTAAAGTTCTAAAGAATCTTGATGGGGTGTCCATGATTCATCCTACCCATTCTTGACAGTTTTGTTGTTACCCATCTTCCTTTCACATTCCGATTGTCACTATTTGCTATCCAGCCCCCAAGCTATTATCAAGCCTTGATAACTTA
Source organism: Propithecus coquereli (assembly GCF_000956105.1). Taxonomy (NCBI): domain Eukaryota; kingdom Metazoa; phylum Chordata; class Mammalia; order Primates; family Indriidae; genus Propithecus; species Propithecus coquereli. The sequence continues at coordinate 7,871,655 of NW_012142745.1, forward strand.
CACTCTGATAGAGTGATCCATCAGTCCCATTTCTTTCCCCAAATCCTCAGATAAAGGGTTTGCTTATTAATGTCTCTGGACGTGGGTATAGTTTGGACTATTTCCAAGAATTATTAGAATACAATAATAATAAATATGGACACAGATTGAAAAAAGCACTGTCACTCTCAGAAAAGTTCTGTTGTTCAGTAGACTTTTGTCTTAGGAATAATTGATGCATTCCTTTCCAGTTTTGAAAGCTACTTCCAGATAAATTCTTCAGTTTGTCTTTTGTTGCTGTGTATTATTTTAGACTCTTTCAGTTGAAAGTCAGAGATCCAAGCTCACCCAAGGTAAACCATAAGAAAGGAAAAGTGTTGCTTCAAATAACCAGAAATCCAAGAGCAGATTATTTCCAGGTTCAGTTAGATCTAGGGCATCAAATGATGTCATCATGTTACCTGTTCTCTCTCTTTCTTAATTTCTCAGTCCTGCATCCTTCATGCATTGGCCTAATTATTTGCTATTTTTCCACATAGACTGTATTTCTCCATTTTAACTGTTTCAAGACAATGTTCTAAAAACTTAAAATACAAAAGTTAGCCTTTTTCATCTCAAACAGAAATTTGAACACAGAGAGACTCCCTTGGGCTTATGCCTATCTCTGAAAATATCCAGGAAGATACAGTACTCTGTATGGCCTGGTCTACACAATGCACACATCCCTATAGTGGTAGGGGTAGAAGAGATGGGAGATTATGGTATAGCGCCTTGACTGAAATCTCTACCAAAATTACATGGAATGGAGGCAGTATTCCCAAAGGGAGATGGGAAAAAATTCTGACCAGACAAAAAATGTATTTGGAATAGTCCAATTTATATAGACTCTTCCAAAATGATATCATTCTAGCGGGTAGGTTTATAAACTTCAGAACAACTGAGCTATTGTAGATATTAGAAAACTCTAGAAAACTAGTTAAATTCAAACAAATAGGAAATGTAGGTACAGACTGTGTACTTAATTTAATGAATCCGTTTTCCTACGTGTCAATATTTTTCCTGGTTCTGTTAAATTAGACTACAATTACCGTATTTTTCATATCACATGTGGTTAGAGAATAAGTTCATATTTATCAGTGGACTGAAAGTTGGGACTTTCATTGGCTTTTATTTTCCTTTCCAACGTTCACCTCTTCTAGTACTTAAATTTTCAACTTGGAAACAACTTTTATTCCATTCTCAGTCTCAAAGCATAAGCTGTAACAGTCTCTGCCCCAAGATACTCCTGTTCACGAAGAATGAACTTTAAATCCCTTAAAATAACCTATTAGACTTATTTACTAAACTTTGTCCCTGTACCCTCATGTCCTCTCACTGGAATCCACTTGCTCCATTCCAGTTGCATGGCCCTCCATGCTCCTTGCTGTTGCCCGAACACACCAAGCACACTCCCATCTCCAGGCCTCTGCACTTACCGTTTTCTCTTTCTGGGACACTCTGATCCTCATAACCACATTGCTCACTCCCTCACATGATGGAGGACTTTATTCGAATATCTTCTTTTCAGGGAGGACTGTATTAACCATTCTATCTAAAACGAACAAACAAACAGACAAACCCTCTCTGTCCCATTAGCCTCGCTAATTTTTTAATGTGCTAAGCATTTATTATTATTATTGACACTTAAAAAGTATATATATTTATGGGGTACAGAGTAATGTATACAATGTATGATGGTCAAACCTGAGTAATTAGCATGTCCATCATCTCAAACATTTATCATTTCTTTGTGCTGGGGATAATGAAAATATTCTCTTCTAGCTATTTGAAAATACACAATAAATTATTTTTAACTATAGTCGCCCTAGAGTTCTATAAAACACTACAACTTATTCCTCCCACCTAGCTGTATTTTCGTATCTGTTAACCAACCTCTCTTTATCTCCTCCCCACATACTTTTTAAGCTTCCACATACGAGTGAGAACATACAGTATTTATCTTTCTGTGCCTGGCTTATTTCACTTACCGTAATGTCTTCCAGGCTCATTCATGTTGCCAAGAATGATAGGATTTCATTCTTTTTTAAGAATGAATAGTATTCCATTTTGTGTATATACTACATTTCCTTTATCCATTAATATGTTGATAGACACTTAGGTTGATTCCATGTCTTAGCTATTATAAATAGTGCTATAATAAGTGATCTCTTTTACAAACGGATTTTCTTCCCCTTGAATACATACTCAGTAGTGAAAATATAATTTTTTCATAGCATGTATTAGCACTCAATATGTTATATTTTTGTTTTCTTCCTTTACCCAATAATATGTGAAGTACTGGACAAGAAAGACTAATTTGCTCATTACTGTATTTCAGCACCCAGGACAGTGCCTGACATATTGCTGGTGCACAGTAAGTAGATGTTAAATAAATCCCTGAAGGGAGAATGAGTGAATAAATATTTCCATCACCCAGGCCCACATGCAGAATCATGACCCTAGCCTGTCAGAATATTATATCACCTAGACACAGTGATGCTTCACGTTTCGCTGTGAGACCTGTATCAAGCAGATAATATGTACTCACAGTAAACTTAACTCTACAGGAAAAATACAATAAAAATTAAAACAATGAAGTCCATAAAGAGGGTCAGTCTGAGCAGAAATCCAGCACAGATGAAAGCAGAGAGAAGTCAAAGAATATGAAGACCCTAGTAACCAACCCTCCCAACTGCCCCACTTTCTTTTTTCTTATGCTCAGTTGGAGCTTCTTTTCTTTTACTTGAAATTAAAAGTGCTATGAAAGTTCTTGAGTTTCTTCCTGAAAGTATCTACTGCCTGCATTGTAATCAGTAATTAATGAATATGTCAATATTTTAGTATTAGAATTTATTTTTTAAATTTTGCTAATTTGAAAAATGATACCATATTACTGTTTTTAGTAGATATAAATTCTAGTCATCTTTGCATGACTCATTTATTCATATCATTTATCCATTAATGTATTTATTGAGTCATTAGCATTGGCTTGGGAATTTGAATGCATCCTTTATATAAAATCACTGTCACCAATCCATTGATTATGCTTGTAGCCAATGTTTTCTCCCATCTTTCAATAGATCCAGAGAACCTCAAAACTGGAAGAATCTAAGAATCAAGTCATACCCACCTATTTCATAGTTCAGGATATTGAGATGCAGAAAAATGTAATAACATAAATAGTAAATAAAAAGTCATCCATGGTTCATCTTACATAATCCTTGTCCTTTCCCTCATTAAACAGTCATATTTACATATTCACAAATAGAAATGCAGCTGTGAAATTGAAACCAAATTAGCAGTCAGTGGTGACTAAAGATCTCACAGCAGGTGCAGCCCTTAAATTTATCTTGTGTCACATTCCAAATGATGCAACAAGTGCAATATCCCTAGCCATATTCAATTGCTAGGGCCTAATAGAAGTTAGTACAAATACCGAATGTGAAAGGTCAAGATTAATGTCAGGAAATCAGTGGCATGACCACTATTAAGACATTTTGACTTATATGACAATAGTATCATTCAATAATAGTAGAGATGAGGCTTGTCTTATTAATTTTAGTTAACTTGGTTCAGTGTTTAAAATGTGACCTGGACTTTCACATTAGCATCTATTCACTATGACCTTTCAGCTGCAGGATTATATCACAGGCCCAAAAGAGTACTCAGAAACAGAGGTTGCAAATTACTAACCCAGCGTGTGTAAGTTTGGAGCATAAAATGGCATCTTACTTAACTCACTTACAAAAACTGATTTAGAAAATCTACCAAAACCTGGGAGAGATCTCAGTGCACTGAATTATTTCATGCATGGTTGTAGCGTCTCAACAGATATATAACCCAGATATAAAACCATCCTCATATTGCCATCCAATCTTTGACAAAGTAGACAAAAACATACACTGGGGAAAAGAATCCCTATTCAATAAATGGTACCGGGAAAATTGGATAGCCACATGTAAAATACTAAAACAGGACTGCACCTCTGATCAATCACAAAAATTAATTCATGATGAATAACAGACTTAAACCTAAGGCATGAAACTGTAAGAATTCTAGAAGATGTAGGAAAAACTCTTATAGATATCAATGTAGGCATAGAATTTCTGAAGAAGACCCCAACAGCAATCACAGCAACAATGAAAATAAATAAACAGGACTTGATTAAATTAAAAAACTTCTACACAGCCAAGGAAACAATCACTAGAGTGAATAGACAACCTATAGAGTGGGAGAAGATATTTGCATGTTATACATCCTATAAAGGGCTAATAAGCAGAATCTACAAAGAACTCAATCAAATCAGCAAGAAAAAATCAAACAACCCCATTAAAAAGTGGCAAAAGACATTAA
>NW_012142745.1:7879100-7879700 GCF_000956105.1 Propithecus coquereli
TGATATAGCTAGTAAGCAGGGGAGGGAGAATTTATGATTCAACAAGTAGAATCTCTACCATGTGACAAGACTTCTTCTGGAAGCAACAGAAATAGTAATCAATAAAAGAGATCATCATCCCTACTAACCATTTTAGTTGATTTTGGAATAGAAGGTAATAAAATATGTCATATATTAGCTGGTGAGGTGGTATGTGTTAAGGAAGATAAACTAGGAAGAGAAATAGGAGTGAGGAGGATAGGGTGGGGTGACTGAGGAGAACTGTGATGAGGAGAGTGCTGTTTGATTTAACGATCTAAGGGAGGATTTGCCTTCAGGCCTGCCTCACTGCAGATCCCATGCTGTTTACTATCATTTTAAACCAATAAATATACAGTTATGACCTCTTAATAGATATTTTCTGAAAATAATGTGCATTCTTTTTTAAAAAACAAAAACAAAAACAAAATCATGCCCATGCATTAGTGTATAGATCATTAGACAGAACAAAATAAACAAAAGCCAATAGTACTGATTTTAGACTGGATTTAATTGCAAGAGCATCAAAGACTGATTCTGAGAAACTCGCAAAGCCATTTGTACTTGTTCCTTATAAATAAT
>NW_012142745.1:7879750-7882298 GCF_000956105.1 Propithecus coquereli
TTTTGTAACAACCTGGATGGAACTGTAGACCTTTCTTCTAAATGAAGTATCACAAGAATGGAAAAACGAACACCATATGGACTCACTATTAAATGGTAACTAATCGATCAACACTCTTGTGCACATGTGGAAGTAAAACTCAACCGAAATCAAGCACGTGTCAGGGAGGAGGAGGGGATGGGTAAATTCACACCTAACAGGTACAATGCACACTATCTGAGTGATGGGCACATTTATAGCTTTGACTCAAACTGTACAAAAGCAATTCATTTAACCAATGTCTGTACCCCGGTAAGATTTTGAAATAAAAATAAAAAATAAAAGAATAACCTGTGCTTGCATTCCTGGTCTGCAGAAACTGTAATATTATAAATCTGTTGTTTTAAGTCATTAGGTTTTCATATAATTTGCTATGCAACAATAGATAACTAATATAATCACCATCAGCACCCCTAATGCCATAAATAAAAAATATTCAGGAGGGATACCTCATTCCAGGAATGACTTATGAAGAGTAAGGACTCTGAAAGGCAGAGCAGACAAGATTGGGATAAGCATAACAGGTGAGTGGAGGTTGTGAGGTCATTTAATCTGACAGAACAACACAGACTAAAGCGTCAAAAGCAGTATACTGAGTATTTGAAACACAATGAGTTAAGTTCAAATAGGATTGTGATGGTAGGTTGTAGAGTAAGTTTCATTAGGAACCTAAAGAAAAAATATCAAGGTCACTGAAGTTCAAGCTTTTCCACTAGACTTTTTAGACATTTGACAGCAGGATGAGAGTCTGCCTTAATTCCCTCTTTCTGCAGTGCCTAAAATCATGCCTATCAGAGAATAGTCGATCAAAATATTCGAATGAGAAAAACTATGGATGAGAGTAGGGTGGCTTGCTAGACATCAGGAGTCTCTGGAGGATTTTAAACTCAGAAGGGGTTTGATGAAAATTATGTTTATGGAATGTTATTTGGGTGGACATCTGCACCATGAAACACAGAGAGAAAAAATGGCTGTCACGGAGGCCAGCTGTAATCTATGTGTGAGAACATGTGAGTACAAACTAAAGGAGAGTAATGGGGATGGAAGATACTCAGACAAAAAACAAAGGTCTCTAAGAAAGCCACAGGTTATCAGACCATGCCCAGAATGTCAATACAAATAATTGATTGCTTGATCCATCGTTCTTTCTACTTCCATCACTAGGAAGTAGCTAAACTAGAAATTTTCTACCCTTATCTCTTCAACTACTATCCATCTGTGGCTAAAACAGCTATTAATATAAATCTTAAGACAGATGGTTATTATAGGTAGATAGGGGTCACATGCCAAGAGCAGTATTTGCAGAAAGGAAATCATTAAAATGAATTCTAAACACTGATGTCTCCTATTTTGCAAGCTCTTGACATCCTAATTGATGTTGAAATACATAAAATTAAGTGTCATAAATCTAGTGAAAATGAAATAAATCAACATTACTGTATCTGAGAATAAATCCACTATGTTTTGTTGAAGAACAGTGTTAAGTGCATAGTAAACTATGAGGAAATTAAACAGACATACACACAAAATATACAATATCTCTGCCCTAATGGACCTTACAAGTGATTTGTTAAAAAATAAAAATGCACGACTAACACAAAAGAGTAAATGAGGAGCCACTGTGTGATAGAGACACTCTTAAAATGTAGCACAAAATAATGAGAGTGATTTAGTTGTGTCAATATTTAATGGAATATTGATTTATATGTAGAAACCCTATCTATTAACATGTTAAAATAGAAATTAAATATTTGAGAAACTTTCCTAAGGCAGTCACTTTTCTTCCTTGTGTATTTTCTGCTTGCAATTTTACTATTTGTCATCTGTCTTTTCCCTTTGTTTTGTTACTAGAAATTATCTTGCCGTTCCATAAAACATTAATAATGATTATTTAAATATAATGCAAACTACATGGAAAATGATTGATACCAATATGACAATGAAGGAGAAACCGCTTGTTCTACAGTAAAATAAACTGCCTCTATGATATTCTTGAGAAAAGCTGAATCAAATACTATTTGGGACTCATGCTGATGTGAGAGGTCATTTAGGTGAGCGAACAATCAGGTTGTTTAAGTTTATTCCTAATTTTTTTCCAAGTAAAAGTCTCATTTAAATTGAGACTTGTTTACAGTAAAGAACATAAATCATGTTTAAAGCTCAGCGAATTTTTGTAAAGTAAACCCAACTGTAGAGCCAGCACCCAGATGAAAAATAAAGAGTATTGTCAGCATCCCATAAAGGCCCCTACTAGCCTTCAATGTACATCTGCCCTCCTGTAGGATAATTTCTCATACTTATAGACAACGTATCTTATTTTATATCTTTAATTAAATGCTTATTTAAATGTTTTAAATTTTCATCTATGTTGTTGTGTGAAGATGTACCTTTTATGTAATTATATTCCACTATACGAATATATGAGTAAACCAAAATGTACATATCCATTCCACTTTAGATTAACAATTGGGTTGACTCTAGTATAAGGCTACTACAAAGACTGTTGCTA
>NW_012142745.1:7883422-7885642 GCF_000956105.1 Propithecus coquereli
CATCACTACTAGTTTTGTTTTTCTTTACCTTTAGGGAACTGGGCTAAAATAGTCTGGCAAGAGATTTTTGCCTCTGGTATGACCAAGTAGCTCTTACAGGACCCTACACTGACACATATAAAACTATACATTTTTTTAAAACATAAACAAACGAACATATAAACAAAACTCCCATAATAACCCAAAGGCACTGGAGAATGAATCAAAGCAAGCTAATTCTAGATGAAAGTTAGCATTTGGAAAAAGAAACTGGCATGAGTGAGTTTCCAGTTTTTAAGGCTTTTAACCCAGGTGCAGGTCAAAGTTTACATGTACAGAATTTAAAAGCCTGATAGGAAAACTCACATACTTTCTCCCCTGCAGAGAGATAAGACAAAGATTTGGGATATTATAGCCACTGCTAAGTTGTTGAGAGCAGTCCCAGAAAGGAATGAGCCAAAGAAGGGATAACTACAAATTTTATGCATAAACTCAGCCCAATCTTAGGCTAACCTCTAAACACTAAAGTCTGGAACATATTCCAAAACACACAGTAACTATTGAGATTGAGTTGCCATCCGAGAAACAGAGTTCATAGTTTGAATCCAACCAATTTAATCACAGGCTAATCAAAGAAACAAGCAAACAAAACCAGATTTGTATAATAGAATCCAAAACACACCCAACACAACATTCATAATATGCATAAGAAAATCCAATATACTAGACATTCGAAAAACCAGGAAAAATATGACGAATTCTATGAGGAAAGATAATCAAGACATCATTACTAAGATGATGGTGATGTTGGATTTATCCCAAAGGATTTTAAAATAGCTAAAGAAAATGTGGCATATATACATCATGGACTACTACTCAGCCATAAAAAAGGATGAAATAATGTCTTTTGTGGCAACTTCAACAGAACTGGGAGCCATTATACTAAGTATTATTATTAAGTATGAAATGTCCAATTTCCTGAAGTACTAAATTTGACAGTTGATATCTGTGACATTTCACTTTGACACTTTTTGTTTTATGTTTATTGTGAAGGTATATCCTCAGTCTTTCAGATGCACATTTTGGCTTGTGATTATCTTTTGAAATTTTTTTAAGAGTAATTTTTGTGAAACCACAGATAAGTCAAAAATTTGTGTCATTTTTGAATATGAGTTCCATCATGGAAACAATGCAGTACAGATAGCTCAAAATATCAATGAAGTGTTTGGGAAGGATGTGACTAATGAATGTACAGTACGCCGATGGTTTGAGAAGTTCCATTTTGGTGATTTTAATCTTGAAAATGAGCCACATTGGTGACCTGAGATCAAGGTGGATAATGATGAGCCGAAAGCAGTAGTGGAAGCGAATTCATCTCAACCTACGCATGAATTAGCAGCAAGGTTTGACATTACTATTCCAGCAATATTGGACCATTTGAAACAAATCAGTAAGGTAAAGAAGCTGGATAGATGGGTTCTGCATGAATTAAACGATGATCAGAAGAGAAAACACATCAAAGCTTGCCTTTCTTTGCTGTCATGACATAAAAGTGAACCATGTCTACACCATATTGTTACATGTGATGAAAAATGGATTCTTTTTGACAATCACAAGCATTTGGCACAATGATTGGATAAAGATGAAGTGCCAAAACACAGTCCCAAACTGAATATTGATTAAAAGAAGCTACTGGTGTCTGTTTGGTGGTCCAGCACTGGTATTATCCACTACTGCCTCATTTCACCTGGTCAATCAATTACAGCAGAGCAACATGACAACAACTGAGCAAAATGATGAGGATGCTTGTGATTAAGCAGCTGAGATTGGTCAATAGAGACAGGCCAATCCTCTTCCAAGACAACATTCAACCACATTTTGCGCAAACAATGCTGCTCAGACTGTAACAGCTGGACTTGGAAACTCCCTGTCATCTACCACATCCACCAGACCTTGCACTAACTGACTACCACTTCTTCCAGGCTTTGGACCACTTCTTGCAAGGAAAAATATTCAATTCCCAACAAGCTGTGGAAAATGCGTTTTGCTAGTTCATTGCCACTGGCTCTCCAGGCTTCTTTGCTGCTGGCATAAACAAGGTACCATTAAGATGGCAAAGTTGTGTTGATATTTTAGGCATATACTTTGATTAATTGTACTGCTTCTTGTTTGAGATATAATAAACTACACTTTTGATTCAGAATCGGACATTTCATATTTAATGACCTAATAAAGTATCAC
>NW_012142745.1:7897602-7901057 GCF_000956105.1 Propithecus coquereli
GGAACTTCAAAGACCAGATATCAGAAGAATCTAATACTGGAATTCATGAAAGAGACCTTAAATCTTGCTTTGCTACTAATGATCACACTATATGTATTGCCAACTGTTCTTAATAACATCTTCAACCTTCAGGAAATTTGTAAAAAAAATTACTATAGAGACAGGGAAGCCAACTCTAAAAATTGGACATGATATCAGGAATGTAGACACAGGATGGCTGACTATTTTTCCCTGCAGATGCACTCAGCTTTTCCAATGCAACATGGTTGTCTGATTACAAGTCAGTTAATCTATGATTGTCTAAAGAAGCCGTCTCTTTGTGTTCCTGTGTGAAGGAAAAGTATATTGTTGGCAAGTGCCCGTTACTGTACAATGTAGAATCGCTGATTCAAATGCTTCACGAGCAAGTGTTTTCTTTTAAATCTCACACACACACACACACTTTTAACCTGCTTAAATGAACTGGCTATCTCCATTTTGGAGGATATAACAAAACCTTATCACATTAAATGAGATAAATGCTTAATGTGATACTCGGTGTGTAAGGAGCCTCAGCTTGCTTCTAACACTTGGGAGCTTTTAGCACCCCTGCTTAATATCTGTCAGTGGTTTTCAATAACACTGAAGAACAAACCTAAACTCCTTAATATCACCTTCAAGCCAGCATTCTTTCTTTCTCCCTTTCTGCCTATCTCCCTATCTTCTTCCTTCCTTCCTTTCTCTCCCTCTCCACTTTCTATCATTCTTTGTAAAATATTAGGACTTATATGTCATCTCTATACAAAGAGATTTCCTCAACATTCTTATTTAAAATGTGTTTCCCAGTTATTCTCCATCAAAACAGTCTATTTACTTCCATCAAGCACTAATATAAATCTGTAATTATTCCATGTATTATCTAACTTCATTCATTCAACATTTATGGCGTTCCTACTGTGTTCCCAACACTGGACATAGAGAAAACAATGTCTCGAAGTACATGGAATGTATATTTCCTGGGAGGAGAGAGAAAACACATAACAAGTAAATTACAAAGTCTTAGGTGATGCCAACACTGATGATGAAATAAAATAAAGTGATATGACATGAAAATAATTGATTATTATTGCACTACCCTAAAAAATGTAAGCTCCACGATGGCAAGAACCAACTTTGATATTTTCTTTGATACATCATCGACACATAATATGGCACATAATAATCAATATATGTTTGTTACATTGCATAATTAACTAATGGAAAAAAATAACTGGTGAAACATGGACAATGTATTATCAACCTCCCAAAACAAAATATCTTGAAAATACCCTGAACTACCATCAGAAATCCATAACATCTTGCTAAAACCATGCCATTTAGAAAGGTGTGGGTTTTGGTAGATTAGTGATTGGAAGCCCTATTTAGTATAATGAAAGATAGTTTTTAAAAAAAGTCATCTGGGGCCAGGTTTTAGCAGTTGCAGTCTGGTGAAAAATGCCAAGAACTGATTGGATAGGCAGATTGGATGTTTTGCCTAATTATGTTTGGCAGGGTCTATACTTTTATTCTGGGCTCTGACAAATATATTTAGCCTATTCCCTTTCAGTAAAATTGTGTAGCCATAAAATATTGCAGTGTGTCTCTATAAGTAGAAAGATCAATATTGCAATATAGATGTGAATGTATAGATATAAGTATAGATATAGAGCCAGGGAAGTAAGGAAAGGAGAACCTATAAATATAGCATATGTGGTATGGAAATCTGTGACAAATTGGTTTTAAAGCAGCACTTTAAAAAAGAATTCTCTTCTATTTTGAATAAATCCATTTCTCCCTCCTTTCCATTATATTCTCTAAATCTTTTTCTTTAGTCTTCTATTCCTCTCTATCCATGCTGTTACTACAAGTCAATATTTAAAAATGTGATGACTGCCTGCCAGGTACGGAATTCTGTATCAGGTACAGAAGCAGGATAGAAAAGTGCCAAATATGCATAGACTTTGCCTGAAGGAGGTTAACACTCCGGTACTTGACCACTAACTATTTTAGTGAAACCACCCATGTTCAAATTACTCATGACTATATCCTTATATTAAATCTGCATCATAACATTTGATTAACGCTTTAGTGGAACACTAAGAATTAGAGATATAGACTCTGGGATTACCAGCACTTTTATTTAGTTAGTAATTCATGTATTTAAAAAAGTATATTTGGAAGCATATAACAATGAGAACAAAAACGTATACAAATTTATAGTCAAAGAATGTTCTGGCAGAAAGTTAGTAGAATGTGATTTAGCTTCTCCATATTGAACATTGATACACATGTGGAAATTAGAACAATACATGCAACATCTCAACCACGATGGGAACTAGAATATAGCTAAAAATATATCATATAGCAGAATTAATTTTCATCCAGAGAAGTGAAGACAAGGCCTGATCCACAGAATCTTTGTCGAAAGAGATTGGGAGATTCCTTTGCCTATGTTCACTCTGCCACCATCCGTATCTCTCCCTCAGATTCAAAGGCTGTCCTCCAACGAGAGGGAAGGAAGCAATCTCAAAAGGACGTTTATCTGTCACAGCCAAGGACCCGCTCACCTTCGTAGGCTTAATCAGTAACTCTTTCTGGGGCTGACATTTCCCTAAAGACAACATAGGCAGGAGCTGGATCCAAAGAGCCAGTTATGCACATGCCCACCTCCACGTGCAGTGATGTTAGACAATAGCTTAAAATTAACCATAGAGGCAGTATTTATACCATGGAAATAAGCAAGTGCTACACATTAGAGCTGCTTCTTTACCCCTCAAGAGAACCTATTGTTAAACATTTGCCAGGGCATCAGCACATTTTTGTATGGTTTTTAAATTTACTCTTTCTGGCAAGAGAATGAATACAGCTAATTTCAGATTATTCTCAACTAACTTTCATTCAGGTGGAGTATTTAGAAATTTGCTTGGTCAGGTCCACAGATTTACCCTAAATAAAAGACTAAAAGCTAGCAGAAATTCATCTGGGAGCTATGGGCATCAATCAATTTTCCAACTGAAGATTTAAAAAAGTGATCCAAAAATTACTAGATGGATGTATGAAGAACTAAGGAAAAAGGCCTGTAGTGATGTAGACAAACACCTGACCTGGACAGGTCCAACCACTTTTCAGGATGAGTAAAGAGAAACAATCGTGTATAGCTTATGAAAATATGATAAGTACAGGTTATCAAAATTACAGTTTGAGAGAAGTAAAATTCAGTACAAACAATGCCATGGATAAATTTATTTTGAAAATGATTTCTTTAAGATACAGAAGAACATTTAGAAAATGTTTCATTCTATTGTCAATAGAATTCAAGAAAACACAAGCTGGATATGCAAAACAACAGACAAAGGAAAAATATTTTTAAGAAAAACAAGAGAAAGATGAAAAAGATACTGAGAGATAAATTAAAAATGACAAAAGTCTGGGCATGG
>NW_012142745.1:7902082-7903985 GCF_000956105.1 Propithecus coquereli
TGAAACTGTTAAAACCATTACTACTATAGTTAATAATAGCAATATATATTTCAAGTCTAGACATGTGGAGAAAAAGACAAAATGTCAATTTTCTTAATGTATGTAGGATGTAACAGTCAAGGTTCTCTAGAGAAATAGAACGAAATTTCATCAAAACTGATGAGATTTATCATAAAGAATTGGCTCACGTGATTATGGAGGCTGAGAAGTCCCAACAAGTGCTGTCTGCAAGATGGACGTCGAGTAGTGTAGTTTGAAGGCCTGAGAACCAAAGAGCCAATGGTGTAGACACCAGTCACCGTCTGAAGGCCTGAGTATCAGGAATGCTGAGGGCAGAAGAAGATGGAAGTGCCGACTCAAGCAGGCAGACAGACAGCAAATTCAACATACTTCGTCTTTTTGTTCTATTCAGATCTTCTGTGGATTGGAGATACCTACCTACGCTGGGGAGGGCAATTTGATTTACTCAGTCTAATGCTAATCTCTTCCAGACACACCCTGAAAGACATGCCAAGAAATGCCAGAGATATCTGGACATCCTGTGGTCCAGTCCAGTTGACACATAAAATTAAACATCACATAGGGGAATACCATTCACTTATGACATTTAAATAAATATATGGCCAACTATTGAATTTGCTGTCCTAGAGATAACTATTAGTAAATACTAAAACAAGTTCTCAAATAGTGAGAGTGGGTTGATCATGCAGGGAAAGTAAGTAAGGTGAAATGTGAAAGGAGTTGAATAAAAAAGCTGTGTAATCAATTGCCCATGATGTACAGAAATAGTAGGAAAGTTATGAGTGTTCAGAATAGCCCAAAGAAAGGTGTTTGCTAGGAGCATTAGTGGGAACTGAAACCACTAACGGAGATCAAAGGGATTTATATGCCAATCAAGCAAATAACTGATATTTTAATCTGTAGGCAATGGGGAGCCGCTGATTTTCAGAGGTGAGCAGAAAGGAAACTGCTTCCCATAATCCAGGTGGAAATCTCAGGAGTCACAATGACATCGGTTACATAAAGAAAGAAATGGATCTAAGAAACAATTTAGAAATGGAATGTTAATAACATGATGTGCTGCCTAATTGTATATGAAGATTATGGAGATTCAGGAGAAAGCTAGCCCTGAAAACCCAGTGATCTTCTTAATAGAGGGAAAGATCACAAAAAAGAGTAGGTTTTGCAAAAACCTGCAAGATGAATGTGTTTATAGGTAGGATACCTCTTCATATACTTTTAATTACACATTAAGTATATGCCAGGCATTATGGTACACACTGAATAGGAAAAAAAACCAACAATATCAACAATATCTGTCACTGAGCAGATTCTGGGTTGGGCTGGGTGGGTGGGTGGCGAATAGGAGTTTCAGAGCAATATGGCAGAGTACTAATCTAGTTATGCAGAGTATGTTACACACAGAAGTTGGAAGGTAGGGAGGGCGCTTACAAAGGTGATATCTGAGCTGAACCAAGCCTGAGGATATGCCGGGCAGAAAGAGCAGCATGTGCAAATGCCAAAGGAGCTGGGCAAGGGGTCAATGATCATGTTACATTTTGATGAAAGTGGACAATTGGAAATGCTGCTCAGGTTTAAGAGAGAAGTGATATCCAGATACACAGTTCTCGGTGCCAGCCTCCGACGGGGACAGTAAGAAACATGATGATAAATTGTGATCCCAAGGAAAGAGTGAATGTAGAGAAGAATTCTGGGGGAAATTTAAAGGACATCCCTAAAATGCAGCCTCCAGACAGGGAGCTTTATCATCCCCTGGGAACTCGCAGAAATACAAAATCACAGTCAAAACCGCTGAAGGTGGGGCCCGGCAATATGGGTTTCACCAGGCCCTGCAGATGGTTGTCACGAAGCTAAAGTTTGAGACACTGACACAGAGATTCAG
>NW_012142745.1:7907710-7909975 GCF_000956105.1 Propithecus coquereli
TACAGAGAATATGCAGTGAGGATTTTCATGTCTTCTGCTTAACATTTGACCTCAGAGGGCCAAAAACTCCACCCTCAGATCATGCTAACTCCACCATTTTTTGAACATGGGTCCTCTGAAGTAGCATGAAGCTCAATTGAGCGTGCATGTTTCTCCTTTCATAAATATTTATGACTCCTCCTATAGCTTGTGAAATATGTATATTTGGCCACCCTACTCAGCATAAATTCCTGTTCCCTGTCCCATTTCCTGGAAGACCTGCTTTGGGCTTATGGCCATATACTATGCTTCCCAGACTGTCAGAATGGCCACCTTGAAGGCTGTAACCCTTTATGAGAAATAAAGCTCTCCTTGCCAAATTTATGAACTTTATCATTTTTTAGTTGACGGTTCTAAGTAATTTTCAACTATGTATATTTGGATTATCTAATGAATAATTCTGATATCATAGATTTCTTAAATTGCCAATAAATTTTAATTCATGCAAATTATTTGCAAATATTTATAACATTGAAACTCTCTTTGGTGTTGATTTGAATTATGGAATAATAGAATCAACATTGCCTAGGTAGCCAGTCAACTCCATGCTGGACCAGGTTCTGCCACTAAACTGGCTACATAAACTTTCACAAATTATTTAGCTTCTGGGATTTTCTAATCTGTAAAATGGGCTATGCAAGCCATTGCAGCTTATACAATAATTGTCCCTGCAAATATAACATATTCTGACCTGTAAAGAGTGACAGATTTGGAGCTGTCACCCTATCACCAAGGTAGGCCTAATAGCCACTTTTAACAGGATCCTAGGTTCAGGCTTCTACCAAAGAATGGAGAAAACTATTGTAGCAATCCTAACTCCACTGCACACTACTGTCATCATCGCTAAACCTAGCCACAGAGCTTGAAAAGGGATATGGATGTGAACGGCCTCTTATACTAGAGAAAATGAATTTTCAATGTAGGTATCTTCAGGTTGACTAGAGTAAGCAAAAACCAGTTAGCCTGATAAGTAAATATCAAATGTATCCAGGATTCAAATCTAATTTTGAATTTTAATACTTAAGTTTCATCAAGAAGATATGTCTTTAAAACATCAAGACATGGGAATAGTCTAAAAGCAACATAGGAAATAAAATTCCTGTTGCAGGCAAAGATAAAAGCTGCTGGTAAATATCAAGCCAACAACAATTAGAGCTAACATTACATAGCATTCACTATATGCCAGGCCCTGTTCTGAGCACTTTACCAATATTAACTCATTTAACCCTCACAACAAACCTTTGAGAAGTGTACTGTTATTATCCATATTGTACAGATGATAAAACTAAATAACTCTTACATATAGCTAATAGGAGGCAAAATGGTATTCAAATTCAAAGTCTGGCTCTAGAATCCCAACTCTTACTTATCCGCATACTGATCTTGTATAACTGTTGAGAAGAAATGAAAACAACCACAGAACAGCAAACAACTTGGGCAGGCAGTTTCAAAGGTGTATTGCCAGACATGCCTCTGCCGTTAGCATGACATTCTTGCTGTAAGCTGCTCCCATTCCTCCTCATGGACAAATGTTCAAAGAATCTTAGAGGATTCCAAAGAAGCATAAAAGGGGATCCTTGTCATCAAAGAGACTGCAGTCAAGATTTGGTGACAATATAACCATAGGAGGCAAGTTCTTGCCCCAGAGTAGTGGGTATAGGCCTGAGATGAACAGGGAAGAACGATTAAAAGGTAGAAAGGAAAGGGAAGAATGCACATGTCTTTATCATTGTCCCTGATACGGTGCATCAAAACCTCAAATTCTTCACTTATGTGAGTCCAAACATTGTAGAAAAATACACAATTTATATAGGGATGATATTACATGAAATTTTCATTAGGAACTAATCAGCTCATTTGGGTTGATAGTTTTCTCTCTTATATCACCAGACCTGGTGTTTCCATGGAAGGCACTCCCGGCACAGGCTTCATGGAGAGAAGCCCCCCTGAGAGCAGGTACATTGTGGTGAAACAAAACACAGCGTTGGGGAGAGATAAAAGTGGGCTAAACGCGATTATGGGTTTTATAATTTCACATAGTAATCTCCTTGATTAATAATTCGGGAAAGGATATTTGAAAATGAAGTGATTTAGAAGTGTTGACTACAATTACATTTGCTGATTGGAAAGAAAAAAAATGTTACTTTATTTTTATTTACTGATACCTAAGGAAAAATAACACTCCTGTTGCAAGCAAAGGCAAAAGCTTTTCTGTTTCTTCTTCTT
>NW_012142745.1:7910025-7912604 GCF_000956105.1 Propithecus coquereli
AAATGTTAATAGAGAGAACCATCTATCTCCAATGGAGATAGTATGACTGAATGCTTAGGACTATTATCTAAATCAAGATCTTCTTCTATAAAAACCATATGGGATTCATTCATTCTGTAGGAATGTATTAAAAGACTGTGATGTGTCAAGCATTGTTCTCCTTTTCTGGATACATAGTTGTGAACAATTAGATAAGCCCTTTTTGTCACGGAGCCTGCATTCTATTTAAGGAGTGGTGAACAAAAAAACAGATTTAGTAAATAAGCAGGAAACATATCAGAGTGATGAGTACTATGCAAAGAAATAGAATATGGTGGTGTGACAGAGAGTGAGGGACTCAGTAGCTTCATTAGATGGGGAATTGTGTTAAGGCAGTGCTGTGATAAATAAACCTTCATGTTTGTACAATAATCCAGTGGGGATCCAGTACAGAGAAGGCAGAGGCACTGTACTCCATGCAGTCGTTCAGTGACGCAGGCTGATGTCAACTCCGCCAAGTTGGTGCCTGATGCTCAACACTTGGCTTCCAAGCTTCCTCTGAATGATGACATCCGAGGAAAGAACACAAGAGGATGGCACATTGCAGGTTTTTGTGTTCTTGACCTGGGAGCCACAGACATGACTTCTTCTGACATTCTGTTGTCTCATACTCAGTCATATATTAGTAGTTATCCTACCTCCCACCCTGGGAAACAACCTAGCTGTGCACCAGGGGCATGGAAAACCAAGTTTTAATGAAGAGGTTAGCAGTCTTCCTATGGGGTGTCAGATCACACAGGTTATAATGACAAGTCAGGGGCGAGTCTTAGGGATAGAATGGAAGATTTTATTATTTATATGCTTCAAAGAGCCCCATGACTATGAATAATGGATCAGACGGAAACAGGAATGGGAGTATTGAGGCCAGAATCTTGTAAGTGAAAGATGATGGTGGCTCAAGGGTGGCTTGGACTCGAGTGTAATTCTAGTGGAGGTGGGGAGAAAAAGGGACACATCAGGACAAGCCTGAAGCTCTTCCAAGGAGAGATATACTTTGGAAAAGGGACTAGGCACAATTCATGAATACATTTTATGCATATAGTCACACACAGCCTCTTTAGGTTTTATTCTTATCAGAGATGTATGTCTTCACTTTAAAAATATTTCATTAATTCTACACCCAACTAACCTCAGTGGTCAGCTTTAGTTTTACTCAACAGTGTTAAAGAAGCATGATTTTCCCCCGCCCCAAGCTATCATTATTGAATGCTTGGATGATATCCCCTTCTGTAAAGAAAAAGAACAGCCATTTGAAAGCACTTCTACAATTTAAATCCTCCTCAGTAATGTTGCAGCTAAATCCAGGGGTGAGAATCTCCAATAGCTAGGGGTGGGCGGAGGGAAACGAAGCTTATTTCAAGCACATGTGACAGTCATGATTCATAATGGGAATCTGGGTCAGAATTTGCAGCTGGGGAAGCACCAGGAAAAGATTACTTTTATTATAAAAACATGTACTTAATTACAGCTCAAAGCTGGAGTAGGGGGTGAATTGCACAGCTGGAAGGGGAAGGCAAATTAATTTGTTGGCTTTTAAAGCCCTCTTACAGTGAAATATGCCCCCTCCTGTTTTAGCATCAGGTTATAACTAAAGAATTTTCAGAGTAGCCTCAATGCAAGAGTGGGCAGGATGCAATTTAATAGCAAATAACTTACATGAGGTATTTCCTCAGGCTTGTGAACTGTAAGAGCTTTGGGCTGTGGTTTCTTGTAAACAAAGCCTGGCCAGCAGTGGGGATTGTTTTCCTTAACTGGCAATATCACCTCCAGAGATGATGGTGCCCTTAGTAAACAGTCTCTTTAGTTTTATGATACAGAGTCAATATTGATCGTTGGACCCCTTAGAGAGACCCTATTGACAGAAGCTGACACCCTGATATCCAGAAAATAACGATAGTCAAATATATATGAAATCAATATGTTAAAGTTGTGGGAGTTGAATTAAAGTTTCCAAGTCTTAGCATGACAGTTATTAAATAACCCTAGTGACATAAAAATTTTTGCAAATTTTACAATAACTAGATTGTGTCTTTTTGGCCATGCATGGTGCAGTGCAATGAAGTGCAAAATAAGTCCTCTGCCATCAAAAGACCAGCAATCTAGGTGAAGCTAAAAGATGTGGGTACATTAACAAATAATAATCAAGGTCACTTCCAGGAAAAAGTCAGAATAAGTAAGATTTGATAAGCATCTAAAGAGATTAGTATCTGGATAGTAGAGACCAAGAGTTTGGAATCATAAACAAGGTATTAGTTGAATGCAAAAGCACAAAATTGGTAGACATTAGGTTTGTCAATAATCAAATTTTTTAAAAATCTAGCAAGGCTCAGAGGATGTGAACTTTAACAAAAATCATGAATCAGAATACTCTCGCTGAATGTATTTAGAGATTCAGAAAACATTTTAAGGAAAATGAAATATTTAATTAGTGTATTTAAAACTAATGTAATACGTCTTTTTATTCTGTCTGACATATACTTTGAATAACTCTTTAAAATTTGGAACAGTTATAAGAAAGAGAGAATATTTATAATATGAAT
>NW_012142745.1:7916618-7932579 GCF_000956105.1 Propithecus coquereli
TACACTAAATTTCTATAAAAATTCTTTCTTCAATAATAAATTAATCTTAGCTTACTGTAACTTTTATATTTTGTAAACAAATTTTTTAAAATTTTTGACTACTGTGCAATAATAGCTCAAAACACAAACATGTTGTACAGCTGTCAAAAATATTTTCTTTATTTATATCCTTATTTTATAAGTTTTTTCCTATTAATTTATTTTTTTTTTTTACTTTTTAAACTCTCTTTGTTAAAAAATAAGACACAAACACACACATCAGGTCTCCATAAGGTCAGGATGATCGATATCAATGTCTACCACCTACACATTTTATCCCACTGGAAGATGTTCAATGGCAATAATATGCATGGAGCTTTTATCTCCCATAATAATAATGCCTTATTCTGGAATACCTCCTGAAGGACCTGCCTACTCTTCTTGAGGAGTGGGTTTGTTTACACCAGCATCACAAACTTATGAGTAATGCATTGCACTATGATATTAGGATGGCTACAACATCACTATGTGTTAGGAATTTTTCAGCTCCCTTTATGATCTTATGGGACAACCACCATGTACATGGTCCATTGTTGACCAAAACATCATTGCATGGAACATAACTGTATTTCTAAAACTTGGGCTAAAACCGTGTGGAGAGATGGGTCTAAAAAAATACATTCCATTCACCATCCAGCCAGTTCTTTGGAGAATCACAGACTTGCCTCACACTTCTACCAGAGAAAACCATATGATGAAAATCAATTCAAAAATTCTTTTTTCAAATAAGCAATTTACCAAAAATTAAGCTGGTATTCTGTTGTTCTTTCACCACGATCTTATTACAGCCAATCAATAGGAAGCTCTCAAGAAGTCAAACTCTTGTCTCTAACCTACCACACAATTATAGCTGCTTGAAGGAAAAACCCAGAAATGTACTGAATAAAAGGTTATTGTGTGGTTGCTACCAACGCTATTTCATGGAAACCTTTTTCTTGAGAGCATTGAAGAAAACTAGCAGAACACACTTTGGGGGAGGATAATCGACCCCATAGGTAAAAGAAATCCCCAAAGGCTGAAATTAGCAGAGTCAATTCTAACACTGTCTGCAAAAGGGTGCCCTGGCACTCCAACCCTGTAATACTCAGGTCTCTTGGGGGAATTATCCTCATTGAGTCATCCAACTCTCTCCCATGATTCTGACTCCCTGTTTACCAAGCAATCATCTGATTAGAGTTTGACTTCCCCATGGAGATTTGCCTGCACACATGGGAATGTGCTGGTTGGCCAATATGGCCATGCAGCCCATGGTTTGACTTCACTGGGACTTCCAGTACTTTCAATCCCTCAATCTTCTCTTTGCTTTGCTTTGCTCCTCATCCAACTTGGATTTTATGAATTATTCCAGAATTTTGGCTTCTCTCTTGCCAACATTCTAAACTCCACTCCCTTGTTTCTCTATCCTTTTTTGTTACTCATGAGTTGAAATCACAGCTTAGGATGAATTTTTTAACTATCTGTGCTTTCTACATTTGCACCCCAAGCTGCTTAATTCTGATGGAGAAAATCTGAAAATAATTGCTGTTACTGACCTCAAGTAAGCCCTCAAGACTGCCTAGAGAACATTATTTTTCCCATTACACCCCATCTCCAATCTCCACAGTGACTTTTTCAGTCCTTCTCTGTTGCTGCCAGTACTCCAGTTCCCTCACCTCCTCTTGCTTTCTCTCTCTAGAGAAAATGGAAGGCGTCCAGAGGGAGTGTCTTCTTTTTCTTTGATTACAAGAAAGGAATGGAACCACCCCATATTTAAGGCCAATCGAATAGTCATGCTTAGGATCACTGCCCTTGCCTTTTCAGAGACCTCATACTACTAAATATCACTGCCTTTCCTTACATTGACTTTTACATTTCAACCTTAACCCTTCTCATCAGCATAAAATATGCTCACCTCTCTTCAATAAAACACTCACAGACACACAAACACACAGGCACTGCACTCACTGAAGAGACCTCCTCTCCCCAACAGCTACCATTCCATCTCCACTTTTTCCCTTCCAGATTTCCCTTAAAAGTTCTCTATAATCAGTGTGTCCTTTCTTTAATTCTCTTTCATAATATCTCGTATCTCTTTGATAAGGGTCAATTTAAACCAGCTTTTTAATTTATTCTTTTATTTTTTTTGAAATTTTAAGTAATATGTTTATTATTACTTTTTTTCCAAGTGTTTTTGATTACTGATATTTTCCTAGAACAATCGATTTAACCTCAGATGTCCAAATGGATCTATATAAAGTTGTAGCATGGATCTCTTATAACTTGTATGCATTTTTGATAGTTTTAACTAAGATTTCTTTCTCATTCATTATGTTGCTTATCGTTATTTTTCACTTACTCTTTGATCACACTTTTCAAAGATTTGTTTAATTCATTAAACTTTTCAAAGAACTAGCTTTGAATTCATTAATAAGTTCTTATGATCATATATGTATTTATTAATTTCTGCTTCCATTGCTACTAATTCTTTTCTTCTACCAACTTTAAGTTTACTTTATTGTTCATTCTTCAGCTTAATTTTTCTTTTATTTTGTATTTAAACATTATAAATGATGTTAGTGCCATCTTATCCACATTTCATTGGTTTCATAGTATTATATTTTTATTGTCATTTATTTATAAATAATCTCTAATTTTGTTTTTAACTTTTTCTTCAAGCTCTAAGTTATCTAAGAGTGTATTTTTAACTCTATATAATGTGCCCTCTTTGATTTGTAATTTAGGGAATTGCCTGAGATTTTCTTTATAGCCTATGAACTTGGCCAGTTTTCGTAATATTCATAGGCATTTGAAAAAATACGTCTCTGGGGAGCAAATCTCTTTAGAGACATTCTTAGTACATTCATGCTGCTATTTAAAAATACATTAAGTTGAATAATTTGTAAACAACAAAAATTTATTTCTCACAGTTCTAGAGGCTGGAAAGTCCAACGTCAGGGTGCTGCAGGTCCAGTGTTTGGTGAGGGATCTCTGCTTCCAGGATGGCTCCTTGTTGTGTCCTCGCTGGCAGAAGGTGAAAAGGCAAAAGGGACAAACAGCTCCCTCACACCTCTTTTATGAAGGCTCTGTGCTCATGGCTTAATCACCTCCTAAAAGCCCCACCCTAATACTGTCCTATTGGTGATTAAATTTCAACACATGAATTTGAGAGAAACACATTCAGACCATAGCATTCTGCCCCTGGCCCCCAAACTTCATATTCTTCTCACATGCAAAATGCATTCATTTTATCCCTATAGTCCCAAAAGTCCTAACTGGTTTCAGCACCAACTCAAAAGTCTAAAGTTTAGAGCCTCACCTGAATACTATCTAAATCAGATATGGGTGAGGATCAAGGTACGATTCATCCTGAGGCAAATTTCTGTCTAACTCTAGAACTGTGTACTTCCAAAATGCAGTAACAGAGTAGGAATAGGATAGACATTTCCATTCCAAAAGGCAGAAATATGGAAGAAAAAAGGAGTAACAGGTCCCAAGCAAGTCCAAGACCCAACAAGGCAAACAGTATTAAATCTTGAGACTGAGACTTGAGAATCATTTTCTCTGACTTGATATTCCACCTTCTAGACACACTAGGGTGGGGACTGGGTCCCAAAGGTCTTGCATAGCCCTGCCCCCACGGTTTACCTGAGTGCAGCCCACAATCATTGCCCAGTGGTTGGAGTCAAGTGCCTGTGGCTCTCCCAGGCTGGCATTGACACTGGTGGATTTACAGGTCTGAGGTCTCTGGGGTGGCCCTACCCGCCATGGCTCTACTACTCATTATCCTAGTGGGGGCTCTCCGCAGAGGCCCCAACCCAAAGCTCCTCTGGACATTGTCCTAGTGGAGCCTCTCTGTAGTTGCCTCAACTCTGTGGCAGTTCTCTACCTGGGCCACAAAATTCTCCAAGGAATCCTTTGAAATCTAGGTGAAGGTAGCCATGCCTC
The DNA here is from genome assembly GCF_000956105.1 of Propithecus coquereli. Lineage (NCBI taxonomy): Eukaryota > Metazoa > Chordata > Mammalia > Primates > Indriidae > Propithecus > Propithecus coquereli. Next base: position 7,920,582 of record NW_012142745.1, read on the forward strand.
CACAAACTCTTTTACTCTGAGCACCTACAGAGTTGGTACCATGCAGATACCACCAAGGTTTATCACTTGTGCCTCCCAAAAGAGCTGCCTGAGCTGGACCTGGGCCCACTTGATTCACAGCTGGGGCAGCCAAGGAACACTGCACCAGAATGCAGGGAGCAGAGACTTCAGCAAGCACCAAGGTTCCATGGACACCCCAGGCCATTCCTTTAAAACTGTTGTGTTCTCAAGGCCCTGGCTGTCTGGGCCTGTGATGAGAATGGCAGCCTTGCAGATCTCCGAAATGTCTTTGAGGTCGTTCTTCCACTGTCTTGATGAATAATATCTGACTTCTTTATATCCACAGTCCTTATTAAATGTTCATTTGGCCACACCCTTGCTCTCTCCTGAATACACTTTCTTATTCTTTACATGGCCGGGCTGAGAATTTTCCAAATCTTTAAGTTCTACGACCCTTTTAATTATAAAGCCCATCTTTAATTTGTTTGTCTCTCCTCACACTTTACTACAAACAGTCAAGAGAAGCCATGTGGTGCCATGAACACTGCTTAGGCTTTTCTTCCACCAAATATTCTGGTTCATCTCTTAAGTTCTGCCTCACTAGTATACAAACACAATTCAGCTACTAGATACATGGATTTATGTTCATATTATATTCATATTCAGTGTCATGGGAGAATATCCACGACATATTAAGTATTAAATCAGATTACAAAACGTGTACATGATGGTTCTATTTGTTTGTGTGATATATTTGTGTATATGTGTATATATATGTGCACATATGTTTATATTTGATAACATATATACACATATACAAACATACACATCAGGCTAGCCCTGAACTTTTTTGGTCTCAGATTCTTTTTCACATTTTCTTCCAGGTCAGAATTATTTTCTTCTTATTTTATCTCATTTATGGATGTGTTAGAGCAAAGTGGTTTTTCCCAGGTAAAATATCAGATGTTTTCTCTGGGCAGAGGTTTGGACAGCAGCTATGCCTTCCCCATTGCTCCAACACCCACCAGACAGGCCCAGCACAATCCTAGTTTTCTCTAGCATGATTCTAGCTTCTGACACAGAATTCTCACTCCTGAGCCCTGCTGATTCCTTCTCTTTCCTTGGTTGCTTTATACTAAGGGTAGGAATGACTTCCTCCTATTGCTAAATCTGGGTACCAGATGGTCTCCAATTTGGCATCTTCTTTCTTCCATTATCAGCATAACCAATATTAACCTCCCTGGTTTTAATTCTTAAGGGCTCCTACATTGTAGTTTGGGTCCCAATGGACACACGCCTTAACACACACGGACACAAACAGAGGAAGAGTCTTAGAACCTATAGCCGCCCCCAGGCAATCTTACTCCAGAATTTACTCTCTTGAGCACCATGCTAAATTTTTCCCTCAACTGAATTTACTCTGGCCTATGACGGGTAAACAAATTTGGTTTAAGTCCCTTAGTCTACACTTCGGGAAGGCCAACGTGCTCCCTGAGATTTCTGCTCATTTCTATAATCTAATACTATTGTGGCTTCTTGTTTTGAATTCCTGTTCTCACTGGAATTAATGCCGTTTTTTTCTACTTTCTCTACTTTTAGGCAGAGATATTTAGTTTCTTGGTCTGTTTTCTTGAGATCATGCCTTCTAGGCCTCTCCTTTCATATTCAAAGTGGCCAATTAAGATATTTTCCTAAATAAAAACAGTTGCTTCCCTAAAATGAACTCTGGTGCCAGCTATTGGAGTAATAATTTATTACTTATCCATAGGGGTTATTTCTGGTTAGTGAGATGATGGATGACCTTCTTTATGTTAATTTTTAATTTTATATTATTCTTATGTGACTAAAATAACTCTGCTAACCACAATAACTGTTTTCATTTTCCTAAAGAAATAAACTTGCTATGAGTTCAGAGATATGTAAACTGAATTCACCACAGCCCAGAACTTGTGATACATTTTTTCAAGTAAAGGAGTAAAGGATTTAACACATAGGCTTTGAGAATGAGTGTTTAAAATGTGGTGGGGGGAGGAGGTTTTATTCATTTTCCTGTCCAGAAAGAGATAATTATTGTTACAGAATAATTATTTAGGTTCTAGAGAATAGTCTTCAGTCACAGGCTTTGCCTCAAGACTAGCTTTTAATGTTTACAGTGAAGGAAAGCAAAAGACAGAGAAACTGTCACGGACGTATTATTAAGGATATATCTATCTTAATCATTCACTCACATACAAATTCCTCCCCAAATTAAAATCCATTGTTAGAATTATATAAAATATTAGTTACAGTAAATTGAAAATGGCTTATATATTTTGGGATTCTGTGATTTCATTTTAATGATATCTGTTGTAATGAGATTTGGCCTGTACAGATCTCTGTACAAGACAAACGCATGGAGGCATATTAAGAACACAGAGAATGTGCCACAGTGACTCTCATCCAGTTTGGTGAGACCCAGGTCAAAAGGACTTACAAATATCAAAGACACTTTACTGAGAACAAAGGGATCTCTGGAGATAAAGGGGAAACATAAAAGAGAAGGTATGTAGACAGATGATAATTTAAAATTTATCTTTCCATTCACACACAGCTCTTAGTTAACAAACATTGTTAAACATCTAGGCGACAGGCAATGTGAAGATACCAGACAAGCTAGATGAGAGCTGAAATTCTTCCTCCCAGAGAACTCTCAGTCTAGAGGAACGGAAGACATACTCGCAATACAATGTGACAAGTGAATTACAGAGATTCTTGCAATGCTATTGGAGCCCGGAAAGTTGCAGGGAGGAGTAGAGAGTAAACCCTGTCTGGGACGTAGGAATTGACAAAGATATTCTCCTTGACAAGCTTTAGTCAGGTTCCTTGGAGCCCTTGTCTCAACTAGGCCTTGGCCGTAGCCCTAGTCCTGTCTAACGCCTGGTCAGCTCAGTCTTAGCAAAGAATCCTGCTAATTCATCTCCCTACCTTTGTTCTCTACTCATCCCTGATGTCTGATCAAGTTCTTTTTCCCCTATCTTTGATGCATAATTCCTTGGCCTGCTTTTAGCAAGAATTTTGTTATGTTCAGTTTCATAAGACTCTCTTTCCCTTTGATTTCTCTTCTTAGTAATTTTCCATCCACTGACCCCTCACTCTGCTCCCTGTCTCTAAATTCCCCCTTGTCCTTGCTGTGTTTGGAGTTGAGCCCAATCTCTCTCCCCTACTGCAATATCCCTATTGTGATAGTCTTGAATAAAGTCTTACCATTATAACAAGCGTCAAAATATATTTTTCTTTAACAAAAGGCTTTCTGCAAGGGGCTAGAATGAACTTAAATCATGAAGGATAAAGAATAGCAGATGGATGGAGGACAGGGGTCGTGAGGAAGAGCAGGGACTAGCATTCCAGGCAGATGAAAGGCATTTGTAAGGGCAGTTAGCTTTGAGAGTCTGCTATGTTTGGAGCAGCACAAATTTGGTGAGGATGGAGAGTAAGATGCATCTGACGTAATGGTGTGAGATGAGCCTGGAGACATTGACCAGGACTGTTCGTGCTTGAAGGACCTTGTGTAACATGCCAAGCAGTGTGTATTTATAGGAAATAACATTTGTATTTTATCCACCTCAGAATTTTAAGCAGAAATGTGACATTGTTGGATTTGCATTTTAGAGAGACCATTGTGGTTGCTATATTGCACATAATTTGAAGGCTGCGTGTTTGGTGGGCTGCATGCTTCGGGAGTGGGCTCAGAGATTAGCGAGTAGTGAACAGCTCAAGGAAGAGCAGATGGCAGAGGACATGGGTGGGACCGAACCAATTCACCTCAATATCTATGAGGCCATGCACGGGTGTTGGAGTAATGAGTAGAGGAAAGAAGGTGGGCTGATTCCTGGGTTTCCCTGATTGGGGTGCCTGGAAGGGTGGTGGCTCATTTATTGAAATATAATACACAAGAGGAGAGGAGAGGTTTAGGGAAAAGATGATGATTTCATTTTTTTTCATTAAATCCCATTATGAAAAATTTAGAGAATGGAAATTGCTAAACGGCTGTGCAGTCTTTGGGAATTAGCTGTGTAAGACCAAATTACAGTAATTCATAACTATAATCATTCTAAATCCATTTGATTTTAATATGTTTCAAATATTTTTTACTGTATAATTTACAAGAAAATTGTACTATATTAAAATGGTCATTTTCTCTAATTGCATATTACCAAATCAGGATGACTATGAACAGAAATGCGTTTGGATAAATTTGTAAGGCAGTATTAGCTAGAATTGCTGACGTAGTTTATTGCTGTACTCTCCTGGGTAGAATAGCGTAGAAGATACCAGGAATGTCTTGTTTCAGATTGTTTATTTGCACTGATAAACACAGTGAATTTAAATCATCATTAAAATGAGGACATCTCTCTCTCTCTTTCCCTCTCTCTCTCTCACTGATATTAAATGTAAGTCCTTTATAGATTTGAGCTGACTCAAAAGAATGTTCTTAGCTTGTCTTTTGACAAAGACAATTTTAAATGGAAAGCAGAGGGTAGAAGACATTCCCAAAGGAAAATTTGCTCAAGGATAGATAGAAAATGCATACAGAAATAAGATTTACTAATCCATTGGAAAATGTTCCAATATGTATGTAAATATCAACATTTCCTGCAAATATCATTCATTGGCCATAATATATGAACATCTGAGGATGATTAGATTTCTAATAACTTTCAAATGCTCCTCACAAAAAACAATCCAGACAACCACACTGAACAAAAACATGCATACATCCACTTTTTCATCTTAAGGAGCTAAATAAACAATATTCTCTTATCCCTTAAAAACACTCAGCAACATGAGGCATATACCAATTTTATGATTAAACTGTAAGATTGTGAATATGTCAGGTGAAAAAATTGTTCACTAAATAAATACGTTGCTGTTGATACCAGTCTTCAGAAATATGTTTATATAGATAGATAAGTAGAAAAATCAGTAAATATTAGTTGTTGGAATTGTACCAAGTACAAATGGAAAGAAGCTAAATGTGTGAAGGTAAAATATCAAACACACAGCATAAACTCCTCGTGTTAATTTACTGTTGCAAGAAAATGTTTTATTTGTATTAATTTTACCCAGGAAAATGGGTATGTATGGAAAAAAAATCATTGACCAGTATGCAATGTCACTTTGTATAAAAGAAAATATTCATTGTAAGTCAATGAAATATGATTATTATAATATCAGCTTGGATTTCACATTCTAATCCTAGAATTATGCAAAACAGAAATAAGCATTTTTCTTTCCCAGCAGTAGTAGAAAGTATAGAAGATGATAAAAATTTAACTCTCTCCTAAAAAATAATTTCAGGTGGCTATGAGTTGAAGTAGTTTAGTGCCCTCCATCTGATAAAATTGAGTATATTTATGTTCATTTTCAGATTTTACAAAAAGAAAAATACTTTGCATTATAAATAAATATCATAGAATAACAGATGCCCAGGAACCTCAGAAGATGTAGTAGCATCCAATTAATATTGAGTTTTGATAGTACACGTATATGCATTTTTTAAAAAAATCCTTAACAAGGTAGCATATGATCTATTGGGGGATTAGGTTTAGCCTAATTTTTGATTTTTTTTCCTGAACAACTAGTAGACTGGAATAGATTTAACAGTTTCTTAAAAGACTAAAGGACGACATAAATTATTTCTAGCTTTTTTAAACTAGTGTAGTAATGAAAAAAGACATACCACAGGGCACGGGATTGAGAAAAGTCAAGTAGTACAGGAAGTAATTGCAGCATTTACTAACATGCTCAGCCAAGAACACAATTGCTAAAATAACCTTGAAAAGGGGTGAAAGTACTGAATACTGCGGTGGTGATTACCCTGATTTCAATTACTCTGGTTTAAATGGAATGAAATAAGGCTCTAACTCCGTTAATTAACAAGCCTATCCACAGGTGATCTCTAAATGCTCCTGTGTAACTCCTATTAAGGTAGAAAACGTACATGCCTAGAAATGGCACGTCTGCATATTAAACCCAATTATGCGGTTTACAAGAGAATTGGCGTTCTTTTATTTTTTCCACAAGAAAATTATAGTGAAGAGTGGAAAGAGAAAGAGGAAAGAGTGAGGCAGGGGGAATGTTGCATACATTAATGAATAATGATCTAGAAGCAGTGCCTTTCTTGGATTCGTTCATTTTTAAGGAGAACAAAGGGGCTGCCCTGCTGGGTACATTTGCAGCAGTGATGCTGGACTGGCTTATTTTTGACCTGCACCAGGATGTGGTTTCAATTAGCAGTAGCACTTACAAAACTAGTAGCAGTCATTGTACCAGAAAATAAGAGCCTAAAAGGGTTGAAAGGCGGTTTAGCTACACGCAGAAGACGTGTCAGAGCACCATGCTTTCACTTCTTCACGGGTAACCACTCACATCTGTGATAGTCTCTTCAGATTTTGAGAAGTGGAGGTTGGTGTCTTATCACATGTATGCCATGTCCTCTAAAACTTTATTTTTTTTTATTTCCCTTTCCTAACTCCATTTTGGGCAAAGTCAAGAAAAAACTTCTACTTTCTTTTTTTTTTTTTTTGAGACAGAGTCTTACTCTGTTGCCTGGGCTAGAGTGCCGTGGCATCAGCCTAGCTCACAGCAACCTCAAACTCCTGGGCTCAATACATCCTTCTGCTTCAGCCTCCCGAGCAGCTGGGACTACAGGTATGCGCCACCATGCCCGGCTAATTTTTTCTATATATTTTTAGTTGTGCAGCCAATTTCTTTCTATTTTTTTAGTAGAGACGGGGTCTCGCTCTTGCTCAGGCTGGTCTCGAACTCCTGACCTCAAACGATCCTCCCACCACAGCCTCCCAGAGTGCTAGGATTACAGGCATGAGCCACCATGCCCGGCCAAAACTTGTACTTTCATACCAACACTATAAACTTGGATGTGTTCAGCATTAGAGAATCACAGTACACATAAATTAACTCAAATCTATTGTTGATATTTTAATAAAATTTGTCCAAATAAGAAGGAAGGCTAAGGAAAGAAGAGCTCCATGGAACAGCTGTTCTAGGATATAAGCAGAATATAAAACAAACAAAAATCCAGGAAAATGGCAGGGACTATTTTCAGCATAAACATGCCCTTCCTGGGATGTTCTAAATCACTGATTAGGAAAACCCTGGTACAAAAGAACTGCTAACTGAAACAGCAGCTCAGCTTGTTGGTTGGTGTCTCTCAAGATGCTTTGTGGGTTTTATTATTTGGACTTGCAAAGGTCAGTCCCACAGGGGTGAATGGTTTCCTTTTGAGTGTTCTAGTCTCTTTATACCTTAAGTGTGGTCCACAGACCAGCAACACTGACATCACCTGGGAGCTTTGTAGAAACTCAGCCCCCCACAGAGCTACTGACTTAGAAACTAAATGTTATTTCATATAAGATCCTGAGATGCTTGGTGCGCACATTGAATTTAGAGAAGCTCTGCGTTAGACTCCCGTTCCCTGACTTCTTAACCTGTTATCTTCACATTCCCTCTGCTTTAGGACATCTGTTCTTTGACTGTATCGAGACATTGAGACCTAGACCATTGGTCCCTTGAGTTTTTTCTCTGAAAATTGACACCCTCTTGTTGCTGATGTTCCTCATGAAACACTTAGAAGGACTTGTAATTATTTTGCCAGGTGAGATGTTCCCTAAATTTCCAAAGAACATCTATATTACCATTAGTGCTATAAAAACTCATTGATGAGTCAAGTGAAGCTGAGGTGGGGATGTGTGAGATTGTCCCATTCTCATCTTTGACTTTAGTTTCCGACTTAAATTGAAATAGATGATTTATATTTACATTGTTGTTTATAGTTTGTGAAGCAATTTCACACACATTGCCTCATTCAATGATAAAAATAAGGTTGCACAGTAGAGAAAACATTCCATTTTAACTATCAGGCAATTCACATTGAGAAGGGGTCTGTAATCTATTTAGAGCTCATAAACAACCAATCAGGGATTCGTCTTCAGATCCTCTGATTCCAACTTTAGCACATATTCTGTGGCACCTAGAATATTGTCATTTATTCTAGAATTTCATTTCCATTAGAAAACCATGTGATTTGACACTAAAACAAAAAAGTGAACTTACACTTTTCTAACTTGAATTTGTACTTCCTAAATAAAGGATGAGTTTTTACCTTCCAATTTTTTACATCATAATATAATTCCATTCAATGTAATATTACGGAGTGACTTATTTAAATGTCATAACATTAAAAAATGACAAAAAGCGGCTTTACTAGAATTAACTTATTCCATTATCTTGTCTATGTAATTCTTGAGAGTAAATATAAATTATTTATCTATTCATTTATTTTGGTTATCTAACAGTAGGCATGCTGTTATTTTGGTGAGTTTGGATTTAATGTTTGACACAGATGGAATCAAAATCTTGCTTATAACTATTTTATGAAGCTAATTTCCAAATCAGTTGTATTAGGAACCAAGAATCACAAAGCATATTCTTTGTTACCATTGAGACAGACTCTCTGGATATATTCAAGTCATCTATTTAATTTCATTCAACATGCGTGTGGTGTCCACTGTTTGTAAAAGACAACTGTAGGTACTGTGTCACAAATGTTCAGTAAGAATCGGTCTTGCCTTCGGGGAGTTTACCACCTAGTGTGGGAGACAGCAATGTAAGACAACATTAGAGTCTTTGATAATGATAACAGAATAGAAAGTGACTCAAAGTGCAAGACTGTCAGAAGATGGAAGAGTGAATTGGGGGAAGGAATACACAAAGGAAAGAGTGACTTGAGTCTCGAAGAGTAAGAAGCCATAGTGAAGAGAAGGGCATTTTAGTCAGTGGGAAAAAATACAACAAGGGCTCCACTGCAGGAAAGTAGAAGGAAGAGCTTGAGCTATAAAGAGGGATGGACCAATTAGGGAGTAGGTGATGATGATCTGGCAAAGTAGGTTGGGTTCAAATCATAAAGTTACACAATGAGAGATGAAGAGTGTGGATATCCAGATGTCGGTTTGCAGGTATTGGTGGCATGACTATATCTAACAAGAATGCTTGGAATAAATTCATATGGGGAGCAACAATGGTTGAGAAAATAAGTTAGGAGACAATTATTCCTAAAGAAACCACGGAGGCCTAAAATAGGGAAGTGGCAGACAGATGGAAAGGACAATATGAGTTGAAAGACATTTCAGAAATAAAATCAACAAGACACATTCATTCCATGTGAGGGGAAGAGAAAGAAACCATGTCAGAGAGAAACCAAAGAATCGTACATTTTCTGAATAAACAGGAGAAGCTAGTTCCCAGTGCTACTCTCTGTGAGCAAGTACCCAAAAATAGAAATCCCAGATCCCCAGTTCTTGAGGCTGGGGATAGTTTCTCAGGATGTCTAGGATGGTGCTAGAAATCTTCATTTTTTAAAATTAGTCCCACTAATATTTCCTGTGACAATTCCTGCTATAGACCTAGTAGGTGGCATGGCATATTGTTAACACTGACCTATTCCTTCAAATGACACTTTGTGTCCAGTTTTATGGAGAGGATGTATGTCTACTCTTTAGGAGAAAGACAGATGATGCCATCATTTGTAACCTTCGAGAATGACTTGTCTCACAGAATCCTATGAAAAAACAGTTTTGAGTACATTAACTTTTCCAAAACCCAGCAAGGCCTGATGACTTATTTAATAAGCCATTATTCTGATGCTTTTTCTTGCCCTACATTCAATCCACAGACATTTATCAGGCCCATCTACAGACAAAGTCTTAGGTTAGTGCAGTGGAAGAAATATGCAGTGTTTGGTAAAGGGAACAAATGAAGAGCCCTATTGATTCTTTGATACAGTGTACACTTGCTTTAATGTGCAGTGGTCTTAAAGAAATAGAAACAGCTTTAGAGAGCTAACTACCATCTGGAATATAAAATATAAGTATATGTTCTTTATTAAATTTCAATCAGAAATTTCAGTTTCAACCCAGAGTCCATAAAAGAACTTGCTGACAGATTTAGCTACAAATCCAAATATCCCTATGATGATATTTCCATAATCGAAGTCAAAAAATAAGCAACAGGCTGGGAGAAACCTTTACATTGCATAAAAGAAATAAAGGTGCTCATTATATGTAAAGAATTTCTTGGAATCATAAAGAAAAAGAATCCAAAGAAGGAATTGGGAAAATATGCAAGTAGACAATCCACAGAAAAAATACAAATGGCCAATATAAGTAAGGCTCGTTCATCCTTCATAGCAATCAGAAAAGGCAAATAAGGAAACAAAATGAGATTATTATTTTTCAGAATATTGATGAAACATTTTTTAATTCATGATAAATAGTGATTGTGAGAGTGTGCAAAACAGTAGCCTAGTCATATAAAACTTGTGGGAATATAAATTGGTTTGGCCTTTTTTGAGAGTAATTTGGTAGTGTCTATAAATTAAAAATGCATATACCTTTAGGCTTGTCAATTCCAATGCAATCTAGCCCATAGAAGTACTAGTATGTATGGTCAAAGATATATATCTATGAATGTCAGTTTAGCATTATTTCTAATAAAAAATTGGAAATAACCTAATTATGTATCAATAATACATAAAAAAATCATGAAATGTTATGAAGCAGTTCAAAGAGGAGACAGATTTATAGGTTCTGATTCTTTTAAAAAAGATTTTTTTGGCATAGTAAATAAAAAACAGTTCACAGAATATAACGTAGTATGATTGGATTTATATTTTTTAAAATGTATATGCTTGCATGTACACATATATGCATGCAAAAATATTTAGAAGGGCTGGATGGATATAGAATAACAGTACGGAAATATAAGTATACTTCTGGGGGAGGAAATAATTTGAGCAAGTGGGAGTTCATGTGAGATTTTCATTGTTTAATCTGTATAGCAATGCATTATCTAAATGTTCTGCAATAAAAATGCAAAAGTAAACAATAGATATTAAAAAATCTCCCTGATATTGGAGGAAACAGTAAAGTTAAAGACCTCTTGAGGGAGAAACAAAGCATACATGTTCTAATAGCAAGGAAAAAATCTTGAATTGCTCCACTATACTTATCTTTGATGAAAATCTAGTACTGTTAAAAGAACACATTAGAATGGAACCACTTTACGATTAAATATAGGATTTACAGTATGGGGATTTCAAAGTATGAATTTGGGTAAAAATTGATTTGCTTCTTGCTGTTATTGTTTTTTTCTTGAAAAGCTGTGTCTGATAAAAATTGTGTGTGCTTTGTGTGTGAATGTATGTGTGTGTGTGTGTGTATGTGTGTAACTGCTTCTCAAGTAAAATAAAATCGTAATCACACGGAAGGTATTTTCCATTACATCCAAGCTTCACTGCATCTCTAGGTATAAAGACAATATCTCGATAACTGAAGAAACTGCACTTTATACACGGGGCAGATGCCTACCTGTCATTCGCATGCACTTGTGTGATCAATACTACGTTAATGCTTCTTTTAAAGCCCTTATGATTCTTTCTACATGTAGATCGCTCGCTCTGCCACCCTCCCGAAAACTACCAGAGATCGTCCTTTTTACAACAGGAGCTATCTTGCACCAACGACCTGTATTTTAACACCTTCCCCTGTTATCCATAGAAAGGAAAGTTCTTCCCAAATCCCAGGAGGGCCTTAAACTTTATTTCTGAGGTTAATCAGACTCACACAAAGTTAGCTACTATCCCCAAGGGGGGAAGTCTCTGTATAAAAATGTCCTCCGGTGGATAATCCATCATGTGATATTTCAAGCACTAAGAAAAGCAGAGGTGACAACATTTGGAAAGAAAGGATGGAATTTCCTTTCTTTACATGTGGGAGGGGCGCGCGCGCCCCCGTGTCTGTGTGTGTGTGGGGGGGTGTCTACGGGAAGGAGTGGATCTAGAGTGGATAGTATTCTTTAATATAAATATATATAAATATATATATGCGCATTTTTTTCTCCTTCCTAAAGGAGTCAGGCCGCTCTCTTTCTATTTGATCTTAAT
>NW_012142745.1:7932629-7947200 GCF_000956105.1 Propithecus coquereli
AGCATTTTTTTATATGTTTGCTGGCCATTATTCTGTCTTCTTTTGAAAAGTTTCTGTTCATTTCGCTTGCCCATTTGTTGATGGGATTGTTTGATTTTTTCTTGTTGATTTTTTTGAGTTCTAGAACATATTATTTTTATCTACTTACAAGTTGGTCTAACAGAAACTTAGTCATGACCTGAAGGGGAAACTCATTTGTTTCTTTTTAAGGAAAAGAGATTTGAGGATGTTTAAAGGATTATGGAAAATAACCAGAAAAGTGGTAGATTTTAAAGATACTAGAGAGAGTGGGAAAGGAAATTGACAGAGCCTGGGCACTGAAGGAGAAAGTCAATAAAACATCTAGCAAACTCACAGAGGTATTAACGTTACATTATTGTTATAGAGTTATTAGATAGGAAGAGGCAAGTGGTGAAAGGAAGGGAGGAGGGATTTCTTCATGAAGATAAAGTTTGTAGGTGTGTTGAAATAGACATAGGGTGTTTTCATCATATTCTCTCTATTATCTAATGCATAAAAGTGTCTAAGTTCTATTTATTGTGTAGTCATTTTTGTAATATTACGGAGTACCTGCCATTAAAAAAAGACTCTGTAGATATTCCATAACTCATATCCTTATTTACACCTCCCCAAATGGGCTCAGCTGGCTCCTAACAAGCAAATTAATACATTGTATTATATTATATTTATTATTATATATATGCGCATTTTTTTCTCCTTCCTAAAGGAGTCAGGCCGCTCTCTTTCTATTTGATCTTAATCCCTCGCCCCCGCCGGCGTGGCCCAGGAGCACCCCTTTCTCTCTAATAAATGGCTGGCAGAGCAAGCCATTCATGCTGTCCCCTTTGATCACCTCCGAGCTGTCAGACCGTGCTGCTGTTTTCCTCCCAGCTCTTGTTCCTGCCTAAAAGTGGAAGTAATACCCGCTGAAAGAAATACCCTAGGTGTCCTGCAAAGCATCAATCTATTTCTTCTTTTTCTTCTTTTTTCCTGAGGCCCACCCTCCCAGCTTGAACAAATCCCCTTCTTCCTCCCTCCTCCCCTCTCTGCTGAATCCCAGTTCCTTTGGAGACACCCTCCTCCGTGCGTGCGTGACCCCGGCCCTCGCCGTCTGAGAAGCTACCACCCGGCCAGACAGGGGAGGCCCCGCCCCGCCCGCACCCGCGCCGCTCCCGCGCCGCCCGGGAGGGGGCCCTGCGGGCCTCGGTGCTCGCAAGTTCCACTGTTCGCTTTCGAGTAGGCAAGCTTTGTTTTCTTCTGGATGCAACCTTTCGCTGACCGCCCCCCACCCCCAAATTCCTGTTTCCCTTCCCCCGCCGGGGACTTGGGATTGCCCTGCGGACTCCCGGGCTTGCGTTTGGGGCTCGGGCTGCAGCGTCTGGGAGGGAGGCTGGGGCTGCAACCCAGCTCCCGCTCAGCTGTGAGCGTTTGCAAACGCGGCTGCTTCCTTCCAGACAAGGCATTGAACATGTTTTCAAGCTCGTGTCCCCATTTCTTGTTTACAGCTGAGATTATAAGCAATCTGCGTCCCCTCTTATCATCGTGTCAGGCAATGATGTATAGTTTGTAAATATTATTCAAAGGAAATCATTTGCAAAGGCAAACAATTTCAAGCAAAGTATATGGACCATGCGGTTTGTCTTTAATGTGTTTACCAGAAAGACAGGGAAGGAGCTGGGAAATGGGGAAATTACGGGGTGGTATAAGGTGGGGGGTGGCGGAGATGACTCCAGGGATGCTGATGATGCCATGACAATGACATTACTAATTAAAGGTAATGTTGCTTAAAAGCCTTTGCTCTTTCTCTGAAATTGCTCGAAAGTATGTATTATTTAAAAAAAGATAATGCAGAACAGGGCCGGGCGGGGCGGGCGGTGGCGGCGGTGGGGGTGGGGGGTCGACTTAGTATGACTGAATACAACTCATTGTGCTGGCTCAGAAATGTCAAACAGCAGTGGAAAGAAATACAGCATTGCAGGCTGGTGTGCTGAGGCCCCAGCTAAGGAAGCGGGAACTGCTAAGTGGAAAATTCCTGCAGAGGACGTGTTTCCATTTCCAGTGGGAAGAAAGAGGGTGTTGTTGGAAGATGGCAGTTTTTCGGAAAATACAGAAAGCACAGGGAAGATGACAAAAAATGACCTCATTGAACTCTGAGAAATTAAGCGAATAGTTTTAGCCGACCTACTACATTCTTACAGTGCCTGTGCGTGCATACCGAGACTGATCAACACGTCCAACAGGAGGCGGAAATCTCAGCTGTCCCTCTCCGCTCAGGTCCCAGTGTCTCCTGAGGGGAAAGGAATGATGTTTTAGGCAGCGAAGACAGTAGAGGATCATGACTGTAGAAGTGGCTATGGGAACGCCTGTGCCCCTCCCATAGACTTTGATGTGCTTGGGGAGATACTTACTTCCCATCCTGAATACTGACATGATAAGGTGCCTGTTTTTGCTAGACACTAAAGGATTTCAGTTTAAGGAGAATTTTTCTGTCTGAAAGTACCTCAAATCTAACGGGAGTCACCAGGTTTTGCCACCCAGCGGTGGCCTCTGTAAGAAGTTACTCTTCTAAGGGCAGCTTGAATTGCATCAGGAACAGCTGGGGAAAGGAGCAGAGGTGAGAGAGCACATCTCAGAGGCGGTGTGAAGTCGGTGTACTTCTCTGACTGCAACCTGGAACGCTACAATTACCATTTCATGTCATCTAAACATATTCTGCTGCAGAAAACAGAGACTAATAAGAAACCGTGATTTTTTTGTTTTTGTTGTTGTTCCTCAAAGCTTCCATCAGGAAGAAAGAAAAACAAAATACATTTTACATGCATAATGCAATACATGTATGCAGTCATAAGATAAATTCCATGATTATAAAAAATATAAACTTCTGGTGTGCTACAGTTGATGTATCTGAGTCATAGGATGAAAGTTTAAAGTTGATGATGAACATCTTTCAATCAAGTTCTTGTGTGTATGAAACTCTATGTACAACTTTATTTTAAAACTACATCAAAAGTCTACAATTGACACCATTAATCAATTGCTTACTCCATTAAAGATAAGATGTATCTGAAGATTTTCCTTATTTTTTCTCCTTCAAAGACTGCCACTTGTGTGGGTGTCCATTTTCTGACATAACTTCTTGGGGAAGCTGACCTTTCCTCCACCTGAAAAGAGGTTTAAAATATTGACAGTAGATTATATCATACACTGGAATCAACGTGAACTGCAGCATGCAATGGGGAGGGTATTATTATGCAGGCATACCTTGCTTTATTGTGCTTTGCTTTTTTGTGTGTTCCAGATACTGTGTTTTTTTTCCAAATTCAAGGTTTGTGGCAACTCTGCATTGAGCAAGCTAATCGGTGTCATTTTTCCAAGAGTATGTGCTCACTGCATGTCTCTGTGTCACATTTTGGCAATTCTCACAATATTTCAAAGTGTTTCATTATTATTATATCTCTTATGGTGATTTGTGATCAGTGGTCTTTGTTATTACTATTATAATTATTCGAGGGTGACATTAACCTCATCCATATAAGATGGTGAACTTAATCAATAAATGTGTGCATTCTTACTGCTACACAGATTGGGCTGTCCCCATCTCGCTCCCCCTCCCTAGGCCTCCCTATTCCCTGAGACAAACAATATTGAAATTAGGCCAATTAGTAACCCTGAAATGGCCTCTAAGTATTCAAGTGAAGGGAAAATTTGCCCATCTGTTACTTTATTAAAAGTTAGAAATGATTAAGCTCAGTGAGGAAAGCATGCCGAAAGCCAAGATAGGCAGAAAGCTAGGCCTCTTACATCAAACAGTTAGCCAAGTTGCAAATGCAAAGGATAAATTCTTGAAGGAAACTAAAAGAACACGCAAATGATATGAAAATGAAACATCCTTATTGCTGGTAAGGAGAAAGTTTACAGGTCTGGATAGAAGATCAAACCAGCCACAGCATTCCCTTAAGGCAAAGTAGAATCCAGAGCAAGGCCTTAAACCTCTTCAATTCTATGAGGGCTGAGAAAAGGTAATGAAACTGTAGAAGAAAAACGTGGAGCTAGCAGATATTATCTCATAAGGTTTAAGTAAAGAAGACGTCTCCATAACAAGTACAAAGTGAAGCAGCAAATTATCCAGAAGATCTGCCTAAGAAAATTGATGCAGGTAGCTACACTAAACAAAAGATGTTTGCTATAAATAAAATAGATTTATATTGAAAGAAGATGCCCTCTAGGACTTTCATAGCTAGAGAGGAGAAGTCAAAGCCTCTCTTCAAAGCTTCTATGGATAGATTGACTCCCTTGTTAGGGGCTAATGCAGCTGGTGACTTTAAGTTGAAGCCAGTGCTCATTTACCATTCTGAAAATCCTAGGGCACTTAACATTTACACTAAATCTACTCTGCCTGTGCTGTATAAATGGAACAACTAAGCCTGGATGACAATACATCTGTTGACAGGATAGTTCACAGAATATTTTAAGCACACTGTTGAGACTTACTGCTTATGAAGAAAGATTCCTCTCGATATGTTACTGCTCATCGGCAATGTACTTGGTCACCCAAGATCTGTGAGAGAGATGTACAAGGAGAAGGATGTTGTTTTCATGCTTACTAATACAACACCCATTCTGCAGCCCATACATCAAGGAATAACTTCTACTTTCAAGTCTTGTTATTTAAGAAATATGTTTTTAGGCTAGAGCTGCCATAGATAGTGTTTTCTCTGATGAATCTGCACAAAGTAAATTAAACACATTCTGGAAAGGATTCGCCATTCCAGATGCTATTGAGAACATTCATGATTCATGGGGGGAGGTCAAAATATTGACAGTAATAGAAATATGGAAGAAATTAATTCCAACCCTCATGGATGACTTTGAGGGGTTTAAGACCTCCGTGGAAGAAGTCACTGCAGATGTGATGTAAATAGCAAGAGAACTAGATTTAGAAATGGAGGCTGAGGGAGTGATTGAATTGCTGCTATCTCATGACAAAACTTGAATGAATGAGGAGTTGCTCCTTATGGATGAATAAAGAAAGTGATTTCTTGAAACTGAGTCCCTTCCCACTGACAATGGTGTGAATAGTGTTGAAATGACAACAAAGGATTTAGAATATTCCATGAACTTAGTTGATAAAGCAGCAGCAGAATTTGAGAGGATCGATTCCAATTTTGAAAGAAGTTCTACTATGGGTAAAATTCTATCAAACAACATCACATGCCACAAAGAAATCTCTGTGAAAAAAAGTCAATCAATGCAGCAGACTTCGCTGTGGTCTTATTTTAAGATGTTGCCACAGCCACTCAAACCTTCAGCAACTGCAGCCTGATCAGTCAGCAGCCATCAACACCGAGGCAAGACCCTCCACCAGCAAAAAGATAACAACTGGCTGAAGGTTCAGATGATTGTTAGCATTTTTTTAGCAATAAACTATTTTTTAATTTAGATGTGTACATTTTTTACATGTAATACTATTGCATACTTAATAGACTATGACACAGTGTAAATGTAACTTTTATATGCACTATAAAACCAGAAATTTTGTGTAACTTACTTTATTGTGATGTTTGCTTTATTGTAGCGGTTTGGAACAGAACCCACAATATCTCTGATTTATGTCTGTAATACTAAAATGATGTGTTTTTATTTCTCCTTTAAATTACTAAACACTGATACCTTTCTGCTTCCCAGAGGGACTGTGGTATATTGTCACCCCAGGGACAGAGAGGGTGGGCGAAAAACTTAGCCAGGAAATAGGTTCACTGACAGATTTGGATGAGAAAGGATGCCAAGCTTGTCTAAGTAGACCATGGAGTTCAATTAATGGAATTCCAGACAGGAAGAGCAAGAGGGAGAAGCCCATTCTTTCAAGGCCCTGGAGATTGAAGAGAAAGAAGGAAAATGATGTAGCATCAGGTTCTCTCTTCTCCTTCTTCACTCCAGTCCCTTGGTACATCCAATCCCAAAGAGTATAAGGTAACTTCAGAAAAACCTAAGCAAGTTGGGGGTAGGTGGGAGGAGGGATTCCAAGGCCACGAGGGCTTTTCCCCTTTCCACAGTTTGTGTTCTGGGAGAGACCATCTTGAAGCCTGCCCCTACACCCACTGGGGGCATTGCTAAATTAAAGTAACCCTGTCCAAGTAGCATGGTTGGGAGAAGGTGTTTAGCTTGCCTTGGCTACCCTCAGTTCCTGTTTGGCAGGCACAGGGATCTCAAACAGCTCAAAGCCTGGCCAGGGCACCTGCCAGCAGCTTCCGCCATAGCATGGACTAAATGGGAATTGGCTGTGTAGTGAATGCCTGGTCTAGGATGGATGGAGAACATTAGTGCTTCCAAGACCAAAACATATTGCAGATTGGAAAAAAAAAAATTCTGCTTAAGGTGGGAGTGGAGGGAGAAAGAGAACCTAGATTGATTCTCAGTAACGCCAATGGGAGCTTAGTATCCTGCAAAAACAGTTTAAACTAATGAATTGTTCTGTGAATCCCAGATGGAGAATGTGTAAGTCAGAAATTCAATCAGAGAAACAGAACCAGTAGTTTATGTATTAAATCTATTAAGAGATTTATTGCCAGGAATTGGTTCATGCAATTGTGGGGTTGGCTGGGCAAGACTGAAATCTGCAGGGCAGGTTATCAGAAAGGATGGGCTGTAATTCTCAGGCACGGGCAGAAGCTCCCGATCACTGGCAGAATTTCGTCTTCTTTGGGGAAGACTCAGCTCTGCTCCGAAGACCTTCCAACTGCTTGGATGGGGTCCACCCAGATGATTTAGGATAATCTTTACATAAGTCAATTAATTATGGACTTTAATCACCTCTATAAAATACCTTCACCGCAACACCTAGATTAGTGTTTGACTGAATCACTGGGTACTGTATCCTAGCCGGGTGACACACAGAGCTGACCGTCACAGGGAAGTATGTTCATTCTTCCCCCATACCTCCCATCTATCAGTGGGCTTCGAAGAGGAAGACTAGATACATTTCCCGTGAAATAAAAAAAAGGAATGTTCCAAAAACAAAGAAATGTTAATTGCCTGAGGTGATGAATACCACAATTGCCCTGATTTAATTAATTCACATTGTGTGCCTGTATCAAAATATCACATGCACCCTATAAAGATACAGAACTATTATGTACTCATAATAACTAAAAATAAAATAAAATGAAGAAGGAATGAGGAGAAAAAAAATCCACTCTTTCTTTCTACAATTCAGTTGTCCTGTGAGTTTGTAAATGAAATTCTGCGCGAGAAAGTTGGAGAGACGCTGAAGTGAAATCCGCAGGATCAGGAGGTGATCTTCCTGCTATTCCCACCGTGAGCAGGGCCGAATGTAAACGCAGGGTCTGTTCTGCAAACTGGTTGTAAGGGAATCACCTCAATCTCAGACTCTGGCCTCCAGAACTATGAGAGAATAAATTTCTGTCGTTTGAGGCCACCCAGTGTGTGGTGATTTGTTACAGCAGCCCTGGGACACGAACACAAGCCCACTGGAAATTGTGCTTTATTTAAACAACTTGGAAAGCGTATTGTATTGGAACTATGGCTACCTCAAGACATTCTTTGGGATTTCTTCTTTCTAGAGAATTCCTTTTTTTTTTTCTTCACCCTAAATTAAAAAGAAAAATGACTCAATAAGTCCTCATAAAGAGTTTTTTTAAGCTATCTTATTTCAAGCAGTTGCTAGGATTTTGGCTTTGTTATATTCAGATGGCTTTTAAGATTTTCTCTGGTCACCGTCACCTCAGTGACTGGTACCACCGAGCATGAGCCAAGGAGGCCATGTGACGTCTTTTTTTCCCTCACGCTCCAAGACCTTGCTCCAATATGTCTATCTCTCCCCGTCTTTGCTGCCAGCAGCCAGGGTCGCCCCCACTGGCCCTTCTTCAGCTCTTTCTCCCCTAATACATCACTCTACCTATAAAAGCCTGGATAATATTTTTAAAACCTCAGTCAGACCTTGGTACTCCACCTCTCTTCCCCCAGCTTAAAAATCATCCCAGGCTTTCACGCACTTAGAATGACATCGAAATCCTTCATTGTGCCCTGC
The DNA here is from genome assembly GCF_000956105.1 of Propithecus coquereli. Lineage (NCBI taxonomy): Eukaryota > Metazoa > Chordata > Mammalia > Primates > Indriidae > Propithecus > Propithecus coquereli. The sequence continues at coordinate 7,940,677 of NW_012142745.1, forward strand.
CAAGCCTCGTGTGATCTGGTCCCTGCCAACATGGTGAACCCATCTCCTACTCCCTCACCCATGTTCACTGGTCCCAAACAACTCTGGCCTCTTTATGCACTGTGGGAAGGAGTTGCTTGCCTCCGGACCTTTGTGTTTGCTGTTTGCTCTTCCAGAAAGCTCTTGCCTTGGATTTTGGTCTGGCTAGCACCTTCTTGGCTTCAAAGTCTCACCTCAAATGAGTCTTTCTCTACTGCCTCCTAAGTTGCTAACTCTTAGATTATCCTGTTCATTCCGTCATTGCGCTTATCACAGACTATCAATACCTGTTTGTTTGTGCACATATTTTCTGTCTAAAGAAGGCCAACTCCTTGAGAACTGGTACTTTTTTTTTTATATTCTCTGTACTTAGAACAACATGCCTGGCACATGGATATCCAGCAAATATCCTCTGAAAGGATGAATAAATAAATATTAAAACAGCAGATGATGTGCTGTATCTGCATAAGCTATGACCTACATACAGCTTCATATATAAGCTACTTATTGAATTCTGTTCACTTGCATCATTTGAACTTGTAATACCACCATTATTTTCTATCTACAATGCTCTTTACTACCTGCAAATCATAATATGCTTAATAACTTTGTAATGAGAGCCCCAATCTTACCACCTTTAAGACCATTTTTTACTTTAGGATACAAAAACTGTAAGAATGGTGCTATTTTTTTCTGTGCCTTACAATTCATCTGCCATTTGATTTTCATGTTCAGAGAGTCCTACGACAGCCCAAGGAAGCAAAACCCTTACATGGGGGTGGATGACACCAGGACCACAATATAGGTAAATTTAAAATATCATACGCTGGTGTTGGAAGCACAGGGTAACATGGTTAGGAACTAAATTCCCAGATAATTTGAGATTTTTGTTTTATTTTGCTTTACTTATTTATTTTCTTTAAAGAAAAAAGCAGCTAGCTTTGAAAACAACAGGCAGAGAGGAAACCATTTGTTTCTGTGGAAAGACCCCGACTTGCTTGTAAATTTTTACTTTGGATATCTAATATTACCAATTTCCTTCTAAGATATGGTCAACAAGCTTCTGGTTGGCAGCACTGCAATTTCTGCCATAAATAAGTCTGATTATTTTATGAAAAAAACACTACTTTTAAAAGCGTTGCATGCAACTGACTCAAGATGTAGACCAACATAACTCCCCAAATTTATACACACCATGCCTTCGCTATGTCCTAATAATTTAGACTTCCGGCACCGTACCAAATCCAGGTCCAGAAAAACTTGGCTTTCTTCTATTAGACATTAAAAGTTTGAAAACACACTAGAAAGCTTCACTGCTTTTATATGACATTTAAAAACAGGAAACAATTATATAAATTCATATTAAATTTATTAAGAGGCTCAAGGGGTTCAGAAGCTATTTATTTGGACAAAATAGCTAAAACCCCAGCAGAACAAATGCTGTGCTGTTTAGTAAATAAAGTCAGATAGCATTTTACATGGCACACAAAGCAATGGGCATGATTATAACATAGGTCAAAGTAGGACTGTGACCCTGGCATACATAACAACTTCTTAAGGTTCTTTGTTGGATGGGAAAGTGTTATCCTAGACTGGTGACATCAGGAGCTGCCATTCTATATGAATTCAACTGTAGAATTATTTTCATTGTGTATATTTCTCCATGACTTAATCAGTTCTTCTCTCAACCTTTACCAATGTTTTCATTGAGCTAGGGTAGATAAATTCAAAGACTATGAGCTAGAATGTTAATTATAGTGTTTCTTTATAGCTCCTGGGAGATCACGCCATAAGTTATCTGTGAAAAATCTGATTTTGGCCAGATGGGAATTTGTTGTCTTGGGGAAGATGAGACTTATACACTAAGACAACATCTTTAATTGATTATCTCAGATATCGAAGCCACATTAAGAATCTTTGGTGGGGGGAGGGGGGAAACTTGGAGAGAAGACTTCTCAGGTACTTGTAAAACGTTCCCAAAAGCTTAAGACCAAGCTCTCAATCCTCAGAGAAGATGCTGGTCTCAATCTCTCCACTGGAATACTAGAGTACTTTGGGAAAATTATAACTATTAAAAAAATGGGCAATTGGGAAAATGAGAAGAAATAAACTCAATTACTCTTCATATTTTACCCCTAAGTTTAAAATGTCTGGGTACTGGGGGGGCCTCACATGATTTCTTCCCTGCACCTGTGGTTGGCAGGAAGACATCTATCAGACTGCCTCTGTATAATATCACACCCTCAAATTGTCACTCCAGTCTCTGAGCTCTGAGTTGAGGACTTCTAGAAATAAAAACAGTAGTGAATTAAATATACCGAAGTCCCCTTCACTGCTAAAATCTGTTTTAATGAAATTGCTTCACTTTCTACTATTTAATTTTGTGTACTGTAACTAACATAAACAGTGGTAAATCTCCTCAGATTGACCTAATTATGAAGGGCTAGAGGGTAGAAGAATTAGAATGACGGTATTATAAATTAAGGATCTTAGATGTTGAAATGTAAATAAATGTAACTATGAGCAGCCATGTCTTAAATTGTAAGGTACTTTTTGTTTCAGAGACAAGAGGATTTTTCATCTTAACAATACAAGACAATGTTATCAATGTGTTAAAATATAATGAATTTGAAATGATGCTCAAAGAATTTAGGGTATATATATATATGTATGTATATGTGTATATATATATATATATATATATATGGCATATTTAGTGATGTATTTGAAAATTTGATTGAATGTGGTTTGGTGATTTATACCAAAAAAGAGAGGATGACATAAGAGTCTATGTGTGAAACTAAAAATTATGTAAATTAAAATGTTTTTAAACCATTTCCTTTTTATAAAGCATTTTCTATTCTCAAGAAGAGAACTGAATTTAGGGGTAATAAGAAAAAGTCACAGATTAAGGAATCTATAAGAAATATAGACTTAAGGGAAGGCTCTTATAATATAGCCTAATAGCAAGGTTCCAGGTGGAAATTATTTCTTTTTCAGTAAAATATTGATTTTTAATCTTTTGCAACATACACATATATAAATATACATGTATATAAAATAAACATTTATTGCAAACTTGGGGATTTTGTGTTCAATCCTTCTTAATGTTTGTAGAGCAATGTAGCTTGCCCGCAGGCTCTGGGTGGAATACAGCTGTGGCTGACACTGCTGATGCTCTGCTTCCATGCTCTGAGGCACTTCTGATTTCAGCTGCATCAGGGCCAAATGTGGCCAGCAGTTCAGCTTTGCGCTCAGTGTCCCTCAGCGTCTTCTTGTTGCTTTCCACCCAGAAGCTCCTTGGAAGCTGCCAGAGCTCCCTGGCTCACTGTAGGACTGCAGCCTGGAAATGCAGGGGAGTGAACAGCCCAGGGCAGCCCGCCCTCAACCAAGGGGAGACTAGCAGGCGCTGGATAAAGTCTCTTGCCTTCCATTTTTAGGCAGACAATCCTTGCAAGCTTCTCTGGAGAATAAAGTCATTTTGCCCATAGCAGTGACCTCCATATCACACTCTAATATTGGTTTCGTTCATTCTCTCATTTTTCCTGCTTCTCCACTTCTGCTTCCTGGGATCAGCTCCCAAATGAACTGCCTGCACCCAAGTCCTTGTGTCAGGCTCTGCTTTCAAGGGAACCAAGAGACAGAGTTCTTCTATTGCACTTCGTTTCAGTGATCCCATCAAAGTGATGGGTTAGGGACTGAGATGTGATCATCTTTGGCTTTTGGCTGGTAGTCAGTCTGCCTCATTTCAACATGCATGAAAGTTGTTTTAGAAAAAGGCAAAAAGATATTTCAAAAATCTTGAAATCTGCTCACTTATTTCCTCAACATTGTTTATTTTACTTTTTGTTCAGCATTAATTGTTTTCAACATATAGGTTTAGCATCTTGTTTCACTGCTTATTTACATGTGGTTCCAGCATTGCAGTACAGGGGAAATGTGGTTGGTATTATGTGTTGCCCATTAGCATTGCATGTTGCACCGAAACTTACAGGCTGAGTTTATTAAGTGTTAACTAATAGGGGAATTGATGACTTAAGTATTTATCTTCATGGAGGGTTTGTGATGCATTCAAAGTGCTTAGTGAAATTTGTTGGAGGTTCTAGATGGGTTGGGGAAAATTATTATTTTTCCAATTAAAAATAATAGACTATAAGTTATAACTATCTGAAAATTTTTTATCTAACACTTTTTGGGAACAGATTAGATAAAAATAAGAGGGGTTCCTATAGTGCTCGCTACCTCTTATTATTGGAGGTTACCAGTACTTACCCAAAAGATTCTAATAACAGTATTTTAACCACAGTGACTTAGATAAGTCAACAACAAAATCTGCTTAAATTAAATACTTTGGTGTTTCTTCAGGAATTTTTAGCAGGCCTTGAATAAAGAAAAAAATGACAACTGACAAAGCAACCCCATTGGAGAGAGATTACATTAGGATAAAGTAAGTATCAGTTATATATTTTAAATGTATCTTACATATTATATCATACATGTACTTATATAGTATGTAATATATAATAAACAATATTAAAATAAAATAGATAATTATAGGAGTAGAAATAATCACGCTTCTTTCTCAGAACAGAGAGAAGTTTTAAATCTTATTTTAAATTTGCTTTACTATCTTTGCAAATATTTAATAATGATGGAAGTGTGTGATGACACGATTGTGGTATCCAAATGAAAATAGAGGCACTTACCTGTCTGTGTACATCTGGATGATTTTAAATGTCTTGGATATATAAAAAAGAGCTATAATATACAGATATATGTGCATGCTTTCTGAAAGGGGGGAGAGAAAGAGATAGAAGGAGAGGGAGAGAGATTTTTTTTCTACCTATACAATTTGAATAAAAACGATTCACGTTTCCTTTGGTTTCATGTCATTTAGGTAAGCATTTTGAAAGGATTTACTATCTTGTAGAATATAATTATAAAAGTATTTTAAGTCAAGTTCAAGCAAATTACTACTTTTGGATATTGTTTTAGGATTCTTCACAATTTTATTTTTATTTGGATAGAAAAATTTTCCAAAAAATTAAAATAACATTAAAAATTGTCTATAGCTACTTAAAGCAGAGGAAATCACAGAATTATAAGTCCCTGCCATCTCCCACATCCCTTAAAATACTTCTTCTTTGGTCTTATAATGATCTCTGCAAAACAAATTCATTAAGTTTTTAATTTTGATGAATATTCCAGTAGTCTGCTAACATTCATGTCAAAGAAAAATAATCTATATTGGGCATTTAGAAAAAGAAAAAGGCCATTAAAGAAATTTTTTTGTTGTGTTTTTTTATTATTATTTTTAAAATAATATCAACCTCTCTTTGATTTCAAATTGTCCTTAACCTCCTTCAAGAGGAAGAGGCAAAATTGCACTCTGAAAGCGTGGTGTGTCCATGAGCCAGCACTGCCGGCAGCCATGGGATTCTGACCCTGCTGGAAACCCTACCACAGAGCAGCAAAGGCAAGAGCTAAGAGGACATCAAAACCTCAAACAAGCTACACTCTTGTGGATGTGGAAAGAAACAAGGCACTTAAACATTCCTGCTATGGTTTCCTTAGCAACATCCATAACAACAGCTTTGTACTGCTATGGGTTTCTATTTTCTTAACCCTTCAGGGTTTCAACTGAATGAAAACTTCCTTGAGGAAATATTTCAACTGAGTAGGTGGACTGGCATGTATTACACTCTGTGATGGGGGATTGATCTTCTGACCCCTTCCCCTAGCCCAAAGTGGGATGGCGGGAGGGAAGAGGGCGAGGGAGCAAGGTATAAATTCCACCTTGACCGCCACAAGAGTTTACTGCAAAAAAGCATTGCATGGGCACTATTTAGAGGTGACTTGTAAGGAAAAATAACAAACTCTCCAAGCAAGTATAAAGTTAAATTACCCTTGGAAGTCCCCATCAAATATATTTAGTAAAGGGGAAAATCCAAAGCCCAGAGAGTTGTATATAACCACATTGTCTAAAATGACAGAAAACAGCTCACGGGTCTTAAATCATGTGTATCCAAAATAAAAGAAGAGTTTAGGAATACTATATTGGGCCAACTTTATCTAACATAAGTCAAAAGTAATAATTCAAAGCAATCATCTTATGTACTTAGCTGAGAAAATTATGCACTTTGGAAAAGTTGGGATGGAAAGAATATACACTGATATGTCAATCATTAAAACTTTTGAAGTACATAGTAATAAATAATTATTAAGGGTTTTAATTATTTGGTAGGTACTAAATATAGTAATTATAATAGCTTAAAATAGTGGTAATGATAATAACTACAAGAATAATAGTAAGAAGATGAGAAAGAAATAAAGAAACAGAATAATGTATCCTACTAATTTAAAAAATTCAAAAGTATCAGTGATAATTTTCTTGGATTATAATTTAGGGATACTGTGGAGCTGAAGCAAATTAATGAACATACTATTCAAATGTGCAATTGTTTATTTCTTTATCTAAGACTAATGTTGTTTACTAATCATTATAT
>NW_012142745.1:7947590-7985838 GCF_000956105.1 Propithecus coquereli
GAGAGTTTAAAAGTGACTGCACTCAAATTATTTGAGTTTAAATACAGTCATGCATCACTTAACAATGGGGATTAGTCCTGAGAAATGTGTCATTAGACAATTTTATCATTGAGCAAACATCATAGAGTGTACTTACACAAACCTAGATGATTTAGCCTACTACACACCTGGGCTATATGGTGTAACCTATTGCTCATAGACTATAAGTCTGTGCAGCACATTACTGTACTGAATACTGTAGGCAATTATAATATAATGGTAAGTATTTGTGTATCTAAACATATCTAAACACAGAAAAGGCACAGTAAAAGTACAGTATTATAATGTTAGGGGAGCACTACCATATATGCAGTCCATTATTGGCTGAAATGCTTTTATGTGGTGCGTAACTATATATAATTATGTACGATTATTCAGGGTTAGTTACATGATCACAACATTTGTGTTTTCCTCAAAGTATGACTGCTATTAGTATAATTGCTACTAATAATTGATAATTGTTAATAGCAGTAAATATCCCCTACATACTCTAAACTATTTAAAGAGGAATTTACATTTTTAGTAAAGCTTCATTTAGATTAATAAAAAAATGTGGGCTACATTATCTGAGTTATCAGAAAATAGTAATATTGTAATATTTTAACAATTGGAATCACAAAATTAAAATATGGGGATACTCTACATAAACTATAAGACTCAACTTCCTGTGTTATACCTTTAGGCCAAGTCAGGTCTATGACGACCAAGAATTCAGCTTTTGTTCAGACACGAAAGATGTCAGAAAGTACCTCCTGTCCTTTCAGACACAGCTCTCACGACTTCATCCCATGAGGCCCAATATGTGTTCATTAATGTCATACTCAGGATGATGAAATATTAAGATTGCTGTTTCAAGAAACTGCAGGCAGGAGGGGAACACATCGTCCACATTTTATTGGAAAGCAGCTGGTTACCAAAGTCCAAGTAATTTATTCCTTATTTGATGCATGTAACAAATTCATTGTTCTTTTGCAAGGAAAATGGGAAATTCACCTATTTTCTGAACATTTTTGGTCATTTTAGTGTAAGAAAGGATCATGGTTTCCATTTAATATCTGTTTCCTGCCCTGTAGACCTCATGCTATCATCTGATATATCTGCCTTTTTGCCTCTACCTGACATGAGAATGAAGGAACTGAAACAGAGTGAAGAAAGAAGGAACAAAACACCTTATAGAATTCTGTGTTCACTTAGGACACTATAATTTCATGTCAGTCCACTGACATGAAACCCTCAACGGATTCTCACTGCGTGAAAGAGATTTCCAGCTGATTGTCCAAGTATTACGATATATAGGCCAAAACACAATTTGAAAGAGAAAGAAAAGGTAAAAAGGAATAATGAATGATGACAGCGCAATGAAGCTTTTCATGAAAATCAAGTTTGGTCAGAATAGTAACAGCGCATCCTTCTAGAAATCACGAAAATAAACATGTTGCACAGGGATAAGGAAAATCTAGACCCAAGAAATCACAAATTTTTCTCCTGAGTCTGCAAAGGGGACGCATATTCTTTGAAATTTCAGGATATGCAACAAGATCTTCGAATAATGCAAGTGTGGTGTTTTAATAATGAGAAGTGTGCCCAAATCCAATAAAAGAGGAAAGAGATGGAAACATGTAACTAAAGGAATGAAGCTGATGAGCCTAACACTAACTTTAAGCAAGCCTTGCCCAGCAACAAACAAAAAGCCCTACACAAATTATAGTTTTCCTAAGAAACCATTCAGCACCTATTTGTGCTTATTGTGTTGTTGTTATGCTTATCTTTTATTTTTATTATTGTATTTCTTTTCTCATTACCCATGCACACATACTCACTCATCGTGCAGATCTTGTTCCTTTTCTGTTCCAGATCTGCCCGATTCCTGACAGAATCCTGTTTTGGGATCCCTTAACTCCTTCCATTCCTGGCTAGCACAGGTACTGCCTTCAGCCTAACACAGTTGTCGGTAGGCACAGACTTCTGCTCCTACCCACGTACATTCTGTCTCAGAATTCTAGCTCTTACACGTGAAGGCTCTGGCAAAGTCCAGTTGCCCATGCTGTTCATCAGTTTATAAAGAAATCTGCAACACAGAGAGGAGAAATGCAATATGATGGTGAAAAAAATATGGTAGAAGGTGGGCTGACCTCAGGCGGGACTCAGCTGATTGCGTATTATTGTCTCCAAGGGAAGTTAAAACAGGCATCAACAATTCTAACCCTAGAGCCGTAAGAATAAGATGAAAGTAGTGGGTGGGGTAAGGTGAGAAGAGGAGAAAGATCATCAAAAATGCACAAGTGAAGAGAGCCCAATACAAATAGCCTTGGAAACCGACTAACACGAGAAGGAATACAAAGCAAAGGACAAAAGAAAAAGTGAATGTGGAAACTACTATCAAACAAAAGGAGAGAACCCACTGAGACATTTGAGCGGTTTCAGGCATCAATTATTCTTAGTATTAGTTACACATGTTCCCAGTGCAGAGTCTCTTCCCAGAGAAAAGGTCATTACTTACATCTTATCTAATAAATACAGTTAAAAGAATGAGCACGTATCTCCACTTTCTATCCACTGCAAGTCTTCCTGGTCTCAGCTAGCCAGAGTCACCTTCTAAAAACAATTCTGACTATGTCCCTTTTCTAGGTTTTGTTTTGTTTTGTTTTCAGAATGTTATGGGGTACAAATATTTTGGTTACATGGATTGCTTTTGCTTGAATCAAAGTTGTAAGTGTGTCCATTGCTCAGATAGTGTACCTTGTATCCCTTAGGTATGATTTCACCCATTCCCTCCTTCCCCCTCCCAAAAAACCCTACCTCATTCCCTCATTCCGTGCTGCTAAATTGAAGCCATACTCCTATTCCTGGAACGCAGAGCTCTCTGATATCTGGCCTATATAACTCATTCCAACATTTATCTTTTTCTCCTAATTCTACTTTCTACACTTTGTAACCTAGCCAAATTGAACTGCCTATCATTCCGTATGCATACACTTTTACGAGTTCCCCAGCCTCCACTGCTTTTCCTATACTATTTCCTATTTGGTCTCATTATCATTCATGGCATGTTTCAAATGCCGCTTCTTCCATGAAGAAAAGTACGAGTAGTTCCTGGCTTCCCCTAATTCCTACAGAATTTCGTATGCATGTTGTGAACTTTCTCTCTTCCTACCTTGTATAAATTGTAGGTGAGTGTATGTAGATGGGAGGATGGATGGATAAATTCATATATCCAAAGATATTCTCTGCTACTATGCTAAATGAGAGATAGAAACTGTCTAGAATGTGTGAAGACATTAGAAATGCCTGCTCTGAAGTCAGAGAAAGCTGGGTTTAAAACTAAGCTCTGTTAGTGTTCCAGCTGTGACCTTGAGTAAGTTACTTAACCTCTTCCAACTTAGGTTATCTTCTCTGTTTTTTTTTTTTTTTAAGTGATGATGAATTGTGCAACTATAAACATTCGAGTGCAAGTATCTTTTTTATAAAATGTCTTTTTTCCCCCTTTGGGTAAATCCCAGTAGTGGGATTGCTGGATCAAATGGTAGGTCTACTTTTAGTTCTTTGAGGAATCTCCATACTATTTTCCATAGAGGTTGTACTAGTTTGCAGTCCCACCAAGAGTGTGTAAGTGTTTCTTTCTTTCCTCATCCACACCAGCATCTATTGTTTTGGAACTTTTTTTTTTTTTTTTTTTTTGTTTTGGAACTTTTTTTTTTTTTTTTTTTGAGACAGAGTCTCACTGTGTTGCCCAGGCTAGAGTGCCATGGCATCATCCTAGCTCACAGCAACCTCAAACTCCTGGGCTCAAGCGATCCTACTGCCTCAGCCTCCCGAGTAGCTGGGACTACAGGCATGCGCCACCATGCCCGGCTAATTTTTTCTATATATTTTTAGTTGTCTGATTAATTTCTTTCTATTTTTAGTAGAGAGAGGGTCTCGCTCTTGCTCAGGCTGGTTTCGAACTCCTGAGCTGAAACAATCCGCCCACCTCGGCCTCCCAGAGAGCTAGGATTACAGGTGTGAGCCACCGCGCCCGGCCGTTTTGGAACTTTTTGATAAAAGCCATTCTCACTGGAGTTAGGTGATATCTCATTGTGGTTTTGATTTGCATTTCTCTGATGATTAGTAACATTGAACATTTTTTCATATGCTTATTGGCCATAACTTTATCTTCTTTTGAAAAGCTTCTATTCATGCCTTTTGCCCACTTTCTAATGTTTTTTTTTATGTTATCTTACTGATTCTCTTGATTTCTTTGTATATTCTGGTTATTAGCCCTTTATTGGATGTATAGGATGCAAATATTTTCTCCCATCCTGTAGGTTGTCTATTTGCTCTGATGATTGTCTCCTCGGATGTGCAGAAGCAACCTGGATGAAACTCGATACCATCCTTTTAAGTGAAGTGTCCCCAAAATGGAAAAACAAACACCACATGAACTCACTACCAAACCAGAACTAATAGATTGATGCTCATGTGCACATATGGTAGCAAAGTGCAACGGAAATCAAGCAGGTGGGAGGACAGAGGAGGGGATGGGTGAATTCACACCTAACAGATACAATGTATACTATCTGGGCGATGGCCACACTTACACTTTGACTCAATCTGTACAAAAGCAATTCATGTAACCAAAACATTTGTACCCCATAATATTTTTAAATAAAGAAAAAGGTGATGGAAAAATAGAAGAAAGAGGAGGAGGAGGAAGAGAAGAAGGAGCAGGAAGAGGAGGAGAAAGAGGAGGAGGGAGAGGAGGAGGAAGATGTAAAGAAAGAGTAAAGAAAAAAAGGAAAAAAGGGTGAAGGATAAGTAATAATGTATTTAGCATAGTTTTTATTAAATAAAATATATTCAATTAATATTAGTCATTAACAATTTCAATATTCTCAATTAACATTAATATAATTATCAGAAGCAAAGTGTTTTCAGATTCAGCTTTGCACGCTCCATGACATTTAGCATATACAAGGCACTCGATCCATATTGGCTGAATGAAGGTATATCTATTTTTTATTTCACTTACAAGAAATTAGTAGGGCAAGAGTATGCCCAAAATTAAAGAACTTCTAGGTAAGAACATCAGAAATGGAAGTTGAGCATGAAGGGGGCATTTTTTAAAAAAAGGGTGTGGTAAAGAAGGTGGCAGAATGGACAGCAAAGGCCAGTGACACAAAGTAATAGTTGAAAAACTATGCACGTGCAATACTTGTAGAATAGAAATTGATAGATCAGAGTAGATGTTTATAATAGTTGATTCATGAATGGCTCTCAGGAGCCTGTGAAGCTCCTGAAATTGTACGCAGTGTTTGTAAATGAGAAGAAGCCGTAGCTTTCATCAGATTCTCAAAAGGATTTATGACTCAGAAAAGATTAAGGAAAATCTTTAAAGATACAGCCTATCAGAAAGGTCAAGTAGAGATCACAAAAAATAAGATAATATAACTTTAGCTTCCTGCAGGGATGTTGTTCAGAATGTTCAACGTAAACTGTAAGCGATAGCTAATATGAAGCTCCTAAATAGCAAACAAAGTGAATACGGTCTTAAGGATGAAAAACATCTGCCTTTCACTTCCCTTCTGAAAGAGCAAAAATTATTAAGTCTTGGAGTGTGGAAAGCAGGCAGGAGATGAACTCACCAAACGGGTGACGCTCACTGGAACGGAAGAGAGAGGAAAAAGAGAACTGGAAAGAACAAAAATGAAAAATTGTCATGTATGTGAGAAACTAACACGCAGTTGATAGGGAATAGAAAATGGCATGAGCTTAAAAGCAGATGTTGAGCATTTTTATGTATAAATAAAATAAGACAAAAAGCAAATAAAGCACCTTGTTAGGATAAAATAAAACATTGTTTGCTAAAAATACTATATAGCACATACTTACAAGGCACTACTCACAGTTCACTTCCTTTTACATGTTTGCTTGGGGTAGGTTTCACCGGCAGAAACATGACTTCGATTGCCTTTTCATGTTAATCACTATTCACTGAAGCCTTTTTTTAAAAAAAATTATATTTCTATAGAAACTAAACAGCATCAATCCTTTAAAATTCTTTAGAATTTCAGAGCATCAAAGCCACTATGGACTTGCACAATATTAGTGATATTGATTTATACTGTATGTTTTCCAAAGAACAAATCTGTCTCACTCAGGAACCAGTTGAGAGGAAATTGAACCTTCCAATTTTTCTCACTGTCTAACAACCATATATGAGCTCTCTGTCCATAAAAAATATTTTTAGCATTTCAGTTATTCTTACCTCTCATATATTATTTCCTGCTTAAGACTATACGTGAGCGTATAAACTTATAAGATCCAAATTCAATCTCAGTTTATACAATGTACTTAGAGTCTGAATCTAAGAGGTTTAATTAAATTGAATGAAAAAAATTCCCGTGGTTTTTATCTTCTTTGAAACACTGATTATATTACTAGATGTTAAATTGGAGTTGCAATTAGTCATGACTTAGATGTGTAGAAGAAAGAAGAGAAATATGGTTTATATAAATTAAGAGTCTGTCTATAAAATAAAGTAATTGTTTCCATGTAGAAAGTGGTTATAAATAATATGAACATACACTAACTTTATTTTTCCCGTAAAAGACAAAGTCAATTATAAGACACTGGTATAAATCCAAACTCTAGGGAATTGTTTGCTAATGTAATATTGGAATCCTGAATTCAAAAAGAAAGTCCATTGGGAAATTCTACTGCCAGAGACTCAGCCTCTGAAAAATCAACTTATCATACTAAGAGTTATTGTTCCAACTAAACAGAAATAGTCAAAAATTGAGCCCAGGACCCGCTACATAATTTGCAGGGCTCAGTGCAAAATGGAAATGCTGAGCCTCTTGTTCAAAAATCATTAAGAATTTCAAGATGGTAACAGCAGAGCATTAAACCAAGCCCAGTGCAGGGTCCTGTGTGAAACTGTACATCCATGACACGGATCTCAAAGTCCTGCAGGGCCTTTATAAGCCTTGTCAGAGTTCTTTAGAATCAAATGCCATGATTTATACGATAACTTAGGTGCCACTGGAAAATTCAAAATTACAAAAGAACTTAAGAATTACATTGATGAAACATTGAATAGCTGAATTATTACCATTTTTGTGTATGTAATGGAAATATCAAGGAGTTACATATCTAGGTGGGCCTAATGGTGAAAAAGAAGGCATTATGGGAACTTTTACAAGTTCTTGACCATGGTGTTTAACCTTTGCCAACTACGGACAATAGTTGCCTAGTGAAATGCAGGTCAATGCCAAAGGCAGTACTTAGGAAGAGGGAATTCTGTAGAAGCAAGTTTAAAAGCTTTTGACAACAAGATGATATAAAATATAAAGCCCTACATCTGGGGTTTCCATTATAGAACTTCTTGAATAATCTGAAATCAGATAAAGACTCAAGGAAAAAGTTTTAAAAATTATCAAATCTGGGGAGAAAGCTAGCATGAGCTTGAGCTGTTGATTGGTGACCATAAAGTGTTAATAAAAAGTCGCCAATGTCTTCCCTTGATTTGAAGGCCTTGTCTCAGAGGTACCTCATTTTAAATTTTAATAGATAAGGGATTTCATTTCAAATTAAAAATTTATAGGCACATATTCATGGACATACGCTCACACACATGTGTATATTTCAATGTAGATGGCTACAACAAAGCAGTTGCCATCTATGGCAGTGTACATTTGTTGGAAGGTGAGATTTTTAATTATAAATAAAATTTTGGCACATCACATCTGCTATCACAAAAGTAAAAGTGAAAATGACAAAATATCCTTGAATTAGAATGAATTCAAATAACCTCTACAATTTTTGAAATTTAAGACATGACCTCCTTTCATCTAAATAATGCCATTTAGTATTGTGGAGGAGAAGGGCATGCCTCTAATCCTCGCTTGAGTGAGGCAAAGACATAAAATGTAACCAAAATATTTGTACCCTCATAATACCCAGAAATAAAAATAAATAAATAATGCCATATAGAGAGCTTGATATGGATTCCAAGAGCTTGGTGGTTTACAGTGGACATGTGCCTGACAGATGCTTAAATACTCTAAAGGCAAGAATTTATAGCTATCAGTTGTAAACAGTAGGAAAAGGAGAGCCAGCCTACATTGTAGTTAGCTGCAATTGTACAATAATTCTGGAGTTTTTCTCGTGGTTTAGAAGTGGATGTTGCAGAGACAGAGCAATCTGACATTCCCAAAAAAGATCAACTAAAAGGGGGATAGGACCACCAATGAGAATTGGTATAAAAGGACCATCAGAAACAGAGGCTAATGGAAGTTTAGATGACTAGAGAAAGATGCATTGCCCGTATCATGGAAAGTACAGTTGAATATTCCAGGAAAAGTGCTGAGAAACTCAGGAAAGTCCCCATGATGGAAGGAGATGGGTTTGAAAACTGGCCAAGACCACAGAGCACGAAGCCATGTTCACATTGCCAGTTAGGTAATACCTTTCTTCATCTCTTGTCTCTCCTGTTAATTCTTCCCCCCGCACTAATCCTGGAGCCATTGCAAGGAGCAACCAGGGAGGGGTGAGGAGGTGAGCAATGGAGACAGAAGGTGCTTGGCTTTCTGAAAAGGGAGGGGCTAAATGCTGCCAGCCCCAGGTGGGTGAAGCAAAAATCTTTCCCTTAAATAAATACTGGAGTATAAATTAACACATTATATCAAAAAATTGTAATTGACAGATTGAAACTATGTTTGACACTTAAAGGGGCCATAGGATCTTTCATGACCTAAGAGTGAGCATAAAACACACATATCTGCCCAAGTTTTTATTCCTGAGTGTCCGTCTGGGGCAAGGGAAAAGCTTCCTCCCACTCAAGGAGACATAAAGGGAGAGACAAAAGTGAATTTGCATTGAATCATCTACCGGAAACCTCGTTTGTTCCCCATGCTGGTTACACTCACCTGTTGCTCTCTGTCTTCGTATGCTGAATCCACTGGATACAGCCTGACCAGGGCCGGCGCCTCAGTTCCATCTCTGTACTCCGACTTTTCTGCCCAGACCATGCTGGTAGGTTGCTTTAGCTCACCTGGGAAAGAAAGAAGAGGGAGGTGTTCATTTCCAACTCAGGTGAAAGCAGGATAATTACCCACATCCCCCCTGAGGCATAAGTCAGCCAGGTCCTTCATTAAACCTTTATCATAAATAAAACTGATCTTCTGAGTCCTCTTTGTTCATGCCGTTGAGTTTACACTGCACGAATAAAAAGCCTGGAGGAAACAGAAGGTGTTTAGCTCCATAAACTTCAACCTCAACTGTGACAAAGCCAAGATTTAAACCCAGAGCTTCTAAGACCAAACCCCTAACCTCTTCCCTATATTCTTTTTATCTTAATTAATTAAATTGATTAATTTTTTTATTTCAAAGTATTACAGGGGTACAAATGCTTTTGGTTACGAGGATCACTTTTGTAAGGCTTGAGTCAGGGTTATAAGTGTGCCCATCACCCAGATATTGTTCCTTGTACCTGTTAGGTAGGTTTTCACCTATCCCCCTCCCTCCTCTCTCACCCCGATTGATTTCTACTGAGTTATACTTCCCCCTATGCACATGTGTGCTCATCGGTTAGTTCCAGTTTAATAGTGAATACATGTAGTGTTTATTTTTCCATTCTTTAGATAGTTCACTTAGGATAATGGTCTCCAGTTCCATCTATATTATTGCATAAGGCATTAATCAATCCTTCTTCCTGGCTGAGTAGTATTCCATGATATACATATACCACATTTTG
Organism: Propithecus coquereli; assembly: GCF_000956105.1. Classification (NCBI taxonomy): domain Eukaryota; kingdom Metazoa; phylum Chordata; class Mammalia; order Primates; family Indriidae; genus Propithecus; species Propithecus coquereli. The sequence continues at coordinate 7,957,363 of NW_012142745.1, forward strand.
TTAATCCACTCATGAATTGATGGGCATTTGGGCTGATTCCACATCTTTGCAATTGTGACTTGTGCTGCAATAAACATTTGAGGGCATGTGTCTTTTTGATAAAATGACTTCTTTTCCTTTGGGTGAATACCCAGTAATAGGATTGCTGGATCGAATGATAGGTCTTCTGTTAGTTCTTTGAGAAATCTTCATAGAGTTTTCCATAGATGTTGTACTAATTTGCAGTAGCACCAACAGTGTATAAGTGTTCCTTTCTCTCTGCATCCACACCAGTATCTATTGTTTTTGGACTTTTTAATAAAAGCATTCTAACTGTGGTAAGGTGATATCTCATTGTGATTTTAATTTACATTTCCCTGATAATTAGTAAAGTTAAGCATTGTTTATGTGTATTGGCCATTTGTCTGTGTTCTTTTGAAAAGCTGCTGTTCATGTCTTTTGTCCATTTTTTAATAGGGTTGTTTGATTTTTTCTTGCTGATTTGCTTGAGCTCTTTGTAGATTCTGGTTATTAGCCCTTTATCAGATGTATTGCTTATGAATATTTTCTCTCATTCTGTAGGTTGTCTATTTGTCCTGTTGATTATTTCCTTACCGTGCACTTTTTAATTTAATCAAGTTCAATTTATTTATTTTGTCATTGCTGTGGTTGCCACTGGAGTCTTCTTCATAAGTTCTTTACCAATCACCTTTTAAAGGCCCCACCTCTCAGTACTGCCACATTGGGGATTAAACTTCAACCTGAGTTTTAGAGGGGACAAATATTCAAACCATAGCAATTGGATATATTTCAGCACTCTTAAACTGCCATTTCTTAGATTTCTTGGTATTTATAGGAGGTGGCTTTCCAAGATCCCATACCCCTCCTATACCACTCTCACCCTCATACACAAGCAGGTATGCACAATACACACACACACACACACACACACACACACACATTCACATACATTGACAACTGATTGTATCAGTGAAGACAGGAAAACAGCCTGGTATTTTTTAAGTGGAGGGTATTTAATGGACTTCTCAGAGGAAAAGAATACCAAGAGCCAAATCAAGTCCATTAGAGAAGGTGAAATTCAAACCCATGGAGATCATGAACCAACAACATTCAAGGGGCAGTGGCAAGATTCAAGATTGAGGCTTTTTGGTACAGTAGTTAGAGCAGAAACTCAGAGGACAGAATTTCTGGATGCAAACTCTGCTTTTGTCATTTATCAGCCTGTGTAAATTTTATGAAACTTATTTAACCTCTCTATGCTACAGTACACTCTTTTGTAAAACGGGGATACTAAGAGTACCTACTCTGTATAATGGAAGTAATGATAGAACCTACCTCAGATGTGATGATAATCTGAGGACAATAATATTTAACAATATTTGCCTTATATGGTTTTCTGTAAGAATTAAAAGAATTAATGCAAATAAAGCACTTAGGAGACTGTTTGGTACATAGTGAGCATTAAGTAAGCATTTACTCTTTTTGCTATTAGTATCAAAGAATGAAAAATGAGTTGGCACAGCAGTAGCTCAGATATAAGCATAGCAAAAGTAAGAGAACCAGGCGAGTGACATGATAACTGAGGAGCAGAGGGGACTCTGACTCACCTTTACAGACTATTGAGTGCATGGCAGGTGTGGGGGTCATGCTGCCAAAAAGTGCTATCAGCAAGGTAGACAAAACTTTGTTTTGTTTTTCTAAAAGTTCAAAGCATAGCTCTTGGGCAGATTTGACTGACAATTTAGTCCATGCTGAACCAGATGACTTAAGGTTAGCAGTGCCAAATGCCTCTGGTTGAATCTGTCTTAATAGAAAGACTTATTTGTTCATGACAAGAGTAAAGTTTTCATTTTAAGTAAGCCCTTTGAATTCCCACAGACCAAAGTGATCTGTGAGCTCCAGTTATATTCAGCAATCAATTGTTTAGTTATATCACTTTCCTTCATGGCAAAACTTTGTGGTACAAACAATAAATCTTCAACATCTCTAAGTTTCCTATCAGTTATCTGCCTCATAGGTGCTGAGATCACCCACTCACCCTCACACACACACACACAAACACAGAGACACCCATGGATAATCCTACTTTTACCAGTAATAAAATCATAGATGGCATGTCAATGCTAGCTACTCTTTTCTTAAACTGTAAAAATGTATATTCTTTTTAATGCTAGGACATGATTTTTTTCAACCGAAAATATTCCCATTGATTCTCAAAGACTTCTGTACAAAAAGGCAGGGTCTTTCTTCTTACCATATCCTGTTTAGGTTTCTGCAATTTCAGTGGAAACATGTATTCAGCTCTTGCTTAATTTCTTCTACATGATAATTAATGGAAGTTAGAAGTTTGAAGATAGTGTCATCAACTTTTAAGGCATATATTTAAAATATTTTGTACGGACTTGCAAATCCATTTGAAGTATCACTTAATGTCTTAAACTGTAGCTTTATACATACAACTTTTTTCAATGGCAGTGATTACTTTACACAAGCACGTATACAGCATTCTGTAAGCATTCTAAAATGCTTTCTAAGTTAGTCATTTCGAGAAGAGGTGTTTTTACCTCATCAAATGTTTAAAAGTGGATTGTTAATGGCACAAGTAGGGGGCAAGAAACAGAGATAGAATTGCTATTTTTTTCCTTGCTCATTAAATTTACTAATAAGAAGAGATTTTTTTACTGGTACATTTTTTTAAAGTTATAGTTATTTCTTTTTGGTTACAAATGGAAATACAAACCAGGAGAAGGAAGAACCTTAAGTACTATATCATATTTATTATTCTCGGTGGTGAAGTGAGTAAGTGATGTGTAGAGGTGTGAAATTCCAGCAGAGAGGAGCATGCTGTTTGAAGAGGAATTGCTGACATATAGACTATAATTAGACAAAAAATATGATTGCTGAAATTTGAAAATCATTAATAAAAAGAAAACTAGGTGGATAATTATGTCATCATCTACATAGTTCACTGTTTCCACTGATCCAAATAAAGTGTATATATCTTTAAATATGATTGAATTAGACACTGCAACAATCTAAGAAATCAATTACAGAAATAAAACATTCCCTGAACAGGAAATTAATACATTTTCACATTCTCATTTTTCACTTCATCATGATTATGATTTTACTATAAACTTATACATTCACTAATTCAGGTTTGTTAGTAGTTTTAGAATTAGTGTTATGTGTGGTTTGAGAGTTTCTACACCCCAAACAGATCTGTAGCACACATATATTTAATAAAAATCTGAAAATATTAAAGCACACTTGGAGAAAATATGTATCATCTTGAGATACCATGAGGCTTTGATATTATTAAAACATTTCAACAATGTTGATTGACAAAATGCATGCCAATAATATCTTCTTTATGAAATTTGCTTCCTAGTAATATAAGAACAAAATAATTATTATTGAGAAGAAAATACATGATTTGAAAGTCTTTCTGAGGAAATGAAAACAGCAAGTATGAGTGGGAGACCATTAGCCAGGCCAATGAAAGACCAGACTGAATTTCTGTCATAAGAATTAAAAACAAGTAGCTCAAAAACCTCTGATTTCCAGTTTGGTTTGTAAAGAGTTTGGAACTTATCACTCCAACACTCACAACAAGAAAAAAAGCTGAACCTACTAAAAAATCAACAACTCTCCTTAGATCTGTTAGAGAATTAAGGGCACAGGGCAAGCTGATGCACTCCAAATTGGAGATGGGTAGACACAAAGAATTACAACTTGCCTGAGCAGACACCCAGGAACAGAACCTCTGTGGGAACCTTTGTGGGAAAATGGAACCCCATTTTCCTGGGGTAGGAAAATCTAAACTGTAATTGACAAATTGTTGGGGGCTCAGGGTGGTCAAGTCTGAGAGTTAAAAACTTCAGGAGGTGCCAGTCTCACGGGGACCCCATACTTTTTCAAATTTTACCTTTAGAAACCCTAAAAGTTTCCCACAGGGAAAAGCTGAAAAAATCTCATGATTTCAGGGGTGGGGGAAGGAGACATTTTGAAATACATGCAGAGCATTAGACCCACCCTCAAGAGAAACTACTTTGCCAAAGCTAACCTACTGAATTATATCAGAGCCTACCTGAGCTGGGGAAAGGGAAGGGAAATACTCAAGTCCAGCCCCCTCTGGCCATCCTGTGCCACCTAAGGCAGGGAGGTGGGGAGCTATCAGGGGAAGGGAGTGTGTGTTCACAGTCCAGAGGCACAGTCTACTAAAAGACTAAAACACGGACCTAGTGATAGAAGTATGGAAGACCTCCCCTCCCCCAACACCTATGGCCATAGGGCCATATACCATAGCTCTCAATAAGAAAATAAAGGACCCAATTACAAAATAGATGGAAGATCTGAACAGACACCTCACCAAAGAAGATATACAGATAGCAAATAAGCATATGAAAAGATACTCAATTTCAACTTGGAATACTACTCCTCACATATTAAAATGGCTTAAATCCAGAACATGAACAGCGTTAGTGTCAGGAGGAGTGAGTAGGTATGTGAGAACTCTCTGTACTCTGTACTTTCTGCTCAATTTTTCTATAAAATAAAACAGCTCACAAAAAATAAAGTTTATATATTTAAGTAATAAATAAATAAGGCCAAATGCTGACAAGGATGTGGAGAAAAAAACAAAAGCAAAAGCAATAGCCTAAAATAAAAAGAAAAAGATCAGATACATACACATAAATGTATATTGAAGGATAGAAGATAGAGACATAGAGAGATAGAGGTTTGACTATCCTATTTTCCTTTTTAAAGCATTTTTAGCCTAAATAATACATCTGTAACTCTTACTTTTTAAATTTTTATTTATAGTATTTTTCATGTACTTTAATTTCATAAATCTATTCATTAGGACTTCTAATGCTTACTTATAAAAATGTAACTGATTCATTTCTCCCTCATTCTTAAATAGTATGGGCTAGGTTCAACATCTGAGCATTTTTAAACAGTTTGTCTCTGTTTGAAATAAATCTTACTACTATAATTTCTGAAGCCAGCATATTCTGAAGCCAGGCCGTATGTCTGGCTTCTTCCTTTTGGTGCTTTAAATAATGAAATTGTCTACGGCTTAGGCTTTTCCCATTAGTTATAACTGACAATGAGAAGTGTGGTAAAATACGATGTGGTTTAAAAGGTGCTAATTAAGCTATAAATGACAGGAATATCATGACTCTGAAATGCATGAGTCATTTGTATTTCGAGTGTTGAAGTATTTTTTGGTAAGGCATCAGTTGTGGAGTCATCCTAATGGAAGTGTATCTCATCTGTCTGGAATTACCTAGGTGTGGTTCTGCCCAGAGGCAGAGGAATGGACTGATTGATCTCTGGGAGGTTCTTCCCAGCTCAGAGTCTCAGATGGTTAAAACCTGCAATTGAAATAAGCTTCCTGCAACCACTTGGTCCCTCCTCTTCCATCCATTATTAAGTGATGTCTTGATTTCTTTGCACTTTTCCAGCTCCTTTCAAGTTGATGCCTGTTAGGGTTCCCTATCCTCAGTCTCCCTCAACAGTAACTCAAGTGTTGACTCAGCAGGATGGAAAAGAGGTGGAAAAACACACATAATTTGAACACATTAAAGAATTTTTAAATTCCAGCCAGTGAATCAATTTCCTTAATATAATTCGAAAGGATTAAGACAGGGAAGCTCTTAAATTGGAATGTATGTTGAAGAAATAAAAGTTCTAATTATCATGTTCCATGGAGATGTTATACACATACACACAAGCATACATATGAGAATATATAGACACACACATATATATACACACTCATATACATATATATGAGAAAATATTCATGTAGACATGTCCTAACCGGCAACTCCATTGTCACTTACAAAATTTGGTGCATAAGAGTAATGTCCCAGGACTCATGGTTGAAGGAGATCATACTATAAGAAAAATGACAATGACTCAGGAAGGCAGCGTATTTTTCTTAATACAAAATGCTATTGGATTGGATATATATACATATGAGAGATGGAGATATATATGTATGTGTGTGTGTGTATATAAATATATCCATAATTGTGCCCAACCACCTCTTTTCAGGGCTGACTTATTGGTAGCATAGCAAGATACCAAGCACTTGGCTTTAAGTGACTGAGAAAATAGTCATAATAATCCCATGAGAATCTTTCAATGCAATCACAAATTCAAGAATGCATTCAACAGGAACATATAAATAAATGCATGACCCTTTTGGCCTCTATCATGTCAGTTAGTATAGATGCCAGTGGTTGCTACTTTATCTGAGGCGTTTCAGTATTTATCCCATTTCTAACTTCTAAATATGAGGATTGATATTTTTTCTAGGAAATCAATGTAACATTTTTACAGAAAAGAGAGTGTCAGCTATGCCGTTTTCTTTTATTTTTAAAAAGTAAAGTAATTTTTTGGATAGGATCACTCTTTTGACAAAATGTAACACATTTTATGTCTTCCAGTTAAAATAATTTAATTACTAAAATAAGAAATCATACATCGACTCACTACTAGAGCTAGGCTTCTGCATTACGGTATCTTAAGAAATAATATTCCTGAAAATATGGGAAATAAATAATGGTTTGAATTGTTTCAATTCAATTCAAACGATTTTACTATATTCTTTTAGGGCAGATTTCATTAAGTTGCATGGCATGATGTGATTAGTTACTAGCTGGGTTTTGATTGCAAAGCCTTGTCGATAGGCGTCTGTGTTCATATTAGGTCGTGTATGTAAGTTACTTGAAAAGAAGTTGTGCACCATGCTTAGCCCACAAGTATTAGGAGCCTTAGGCAAAGCCATAGACCCACTTTAATGAAGCAGTCAACACAGTTCTCAGCTCCATGTTTGCCTCCAATAAGTGTGTAATATCTGGAATAATGATCCAAATGGTTTTAAAATTAAGAGAAGTAAGTAGGTATGTCTTGATGTGATTTGGCAGGGACTTTGAGGACAGACATTTAGATTTGGCTCATTTGAAAGAGACAAAGTGAAAAGCATACAAGTCCACAGATAGGAATTTCACACTGTATCTTCCAGGTGACAGCTTTTCATTCTTAGAGACAAATTCTCCATGCAATTTGCACAGATTTTCATGTCATTAGCACAAACCAATTTTTGTGTCTGGGTCACAATGCCATCTCACCCTATCAACATGGATTGAAAAGACCAAAAACTTTTCTTTTAGAAGCCAGATGTTGTCCATGAATATTGAGTAGAAAATCAGAGTAGTAGATCAGAGGCTCCTAACTGGGCAACTGAAGACTCTGGTTTCTACTGAAGAAGTGGAAAGAAAAGATGAAAAATCTATAAAAGAAAGATGAAATCAGAAAACCATTAAATAAGGGTAGCATATATTTTAGAAACAATATATTGAATATAAATTTTGGAGAATTTGAATGAAATTGGCTATGGTTCATTTTTAAATATAGGAGAAGAGTATAGCAGAAAACAACTTTTTACAAAATTATTTGGAAAATGAGGAGGACGAAGAGAGAAGGCCCATCCTATGCAAGATTTAAACAAATGAGTTTTAAAAATTCAGAACCTCTAGGACCAATAAATATGTGCTTATTTCTCACCTATAGAAAAATCCATGGCAATCACTTATGTTTGTGTATAAATTTAATCAAATTTCATGTTCACTTTCTTAGATAAAAGGCATATTCAATGCTATAATACAAAAGCAGCCCACGAGAATGAATGTTGCTCAAGATCCACTGACCTCTTTGCTCTTGGCTTTCTGGTTTTCATCCAACCTTCATCCCCTCTTCAGTGTTTCAGTCTCCTTTCTTTTGTATCATTTAAATATAAATGCTATCTATCTCTCAGTTCTGCTCTAAACCCTTTCGTTCTTTCTCTACACATTGTCTATTGTGGGTTCTTATGGCTTCATACGTAGTGGCTAATGATACCCAGATCTATAAATCCAGCTGAGGTCTCTGCTTGAGGCTTCCACTTAAATTACCTCTAGCTCCTCACTCAATTTGTGCCCCAAACTATAGCCATCCTTTCTGAAACTTGTTCTTTTTCCCTATGATTCTGATGCTTAAGGAATAGCTCCACCATTCAGGGGCCCAACACAGAAACCCATGCACCACATTCGGATGTTCCGGCTCCCACACTCTCCATGTCCAGTCAATCACTCGTCGATGTCTGCACTACTTTCAAAATATGTCTAAAGTCAGTCCATTTGCCCCTTCTTACTGACTGCTTATTTTAGGCAAATGTGATTCCTTTTCTGAATTACTGCAACAATCTTCTAAAAATAATCCATGTCCTAGTCCTCAGAACCTGAGATTGTGTCACCTTATATGGCCAATGGTAGTTTGCAGATATGGTTAAGGTTAAAGAACTGGAGTTGGGTAGATTATCTCATCTTATCCAGGTGAGCCTAATCAAATCACATAACTCTTTGAAAGCTGAGTATCTTTTCTGGAACTGTCTTGTCGATAAGTGAAAAGCACGTGTATTACCACTCAGAATTGGGGAAGGTGTCAGGGAGAGATGGGCCACCCTCCCTCTTTGTAGGATTTGGCCCAATCATTTTTAACCACACCTTCCTCCCTATTTCCAGAGTCATCCGATCATTTGCAGATGCCAGAGCTTTTCCCCCTGCTGATTTAGTGTTCCTTTGCCCTGATCTTTTATTTCACAGGCCTTTGCTTTCCAGCAACCAAACATTTTTTTCTATTATGGCCTCTCCCCTCTTTTTATATTGGTAGGTTTGTGTCTTTTCTTGTTACTGTAGCTTTAACATCATTTTAGGAGGTTTGGAGAGGAAGCTTAGCTGTGTATGTTCAATCTGTTGTCTTTAAAAGAACCCCCACCCTCTTGGATTTTCTTTCCTTTCCAAGCCCTTTAAAAAAATCAGTTGCTTCCCACTTGCTCCCTTGTGCACTGACAGATCCGAATGACGTCCTCTTCATGTAAGGCTTGGTGGAATCAGAGCAATTTTTATAGAATCAATACAATTTTGAGATCTAATGACTTTGTCACCTATTGAAGGTTTATATAAAATCCAATACCAAAAATAATATCTTTTCAGAAACAAAAAGAATCTCAAACCTGTATTCCCCCTAAAGAAGTTGAAAACCCAAGAGACATTTAACAGAACACAGATTTTTAATTTAAATAAAGGAAACCCCCTACTTTTTTGCTCTGTAAAGAGCACAGAGGTTTTCAGTTTTAAGCAGGAAATTTAAGGTCGGATGTCAAAACTCAATATCTGATTACAGTCAAGTGTTATCCTTTCCTTAGCTCCATATTTTACACTCAGTATATATATAACTTTAATCTTTCCTTACTTTTTGGAGAAGGGCCAGACTTAAAATGCATGTTTTCAAAGGACTTGAATAAAATCTTGTCTAAAATGCAAAACACGGTTTCATTTTTAACATCTGTGGTATACTTTAATATTTTTCCCTATGTCCTCATGGTTTTGTTGGCTTCTTGAGGAGGGGTGGAGAAAACTAAGTGCAAGAAAAAAAAAAAAATAGAGGGGGAGAGAAAGAGAGAGAAAAAGGGCAGATATAAAAATCACCAATAACAGTCATTTTTCTTAAATGTAAACCAAGTCTTCTTAAATCCTTTCCAGACTGAGTCTTGGTCTTCTCTATAATTTTTTAAGATCAACGCAAATTTTGTTCAAGTAAGACATTTGTCTTTATTTTGGCCCCAATCACGGGTGTTATGAAGTCACCATTAATCTGTTTCAAGAATTCTTTTAAGAAAAGATACTTGATTTTAAAATAGAAGTGTGTTTCATGGAAGCCTTCAATCATAAATTGTAAATTGTACAGAAAATGGAGTTTGCAGTGAGACCAACCCTAAGTTACTCTTAAGGTCACTCTGCCACTGGAGCCAATAGTCCTTGGAGTAAATGATGATATAGTCATTGTTATAAGCAACATGACACTTTCCAAGGAAAAAGTCTTATGACAAACCTAACGATTTGCATGCAAGGGATAGTCAATAACTTGACAAAATAAATATATGCAGGGAGTGAAGAGAGGAAATACAGAAGGAGTAGTGGAAAATTTTTGATTATGTTATTGAAGGGTAAAATTGAGGCATTAGAAATTTCCTTCCTTCAACACTAACCAAAAATGCTGAACAATATTTTCTAAATTTGGCATATTACCAGATCTCCATGGAAAATATCCTCTGAGCTCAGTCTGAGAATAAAAGAAGAAAAAATAAACAAGCATTACCACCAATTGACAAATTATCTGTGAGCTTTCACAGATGACAATTACTAGAATTTGAGAGGGGCTAATAAAGCCCTGCCTTGTATATGTATTGCATAGAACTTCAATCTGCCATTTTTGCATAACTAAGAAAATAAGAGTTGGACATGATTAGTTGACAAGGTGATAATGAGAAAATATTCTGACATGTTCATAGCTTGTTCAAAACACATTGATCAGAGGATGAACACATCTGGACATACTCTAATTTAAGGTTACAGCTATTGCATCACTTTTCATTTTAGCCTGGGCTCAATGTAAGGCTACTACCTAATGGATTTAAAATTAAACTTTGTCTCTGCTAACAAGATGACGTTACTCTAAGTGAGTCACAAAAGTACCTTACAAGTTATTTTGATGGGGTCTTTCTCTGACATTGCCAAATGTGAATCGTGAGTCACAGAACTTTAAAATTGGGCATGCGGTGCAAATGGGCAAGCACACAGTAGTGGTGAAAACCTGACGTATTGCTTCTTAGAAATCAGTTGACATTGGATCAGACCTGGAATTCTGTTACCAAGAACTTGGATTATGAGATCAGAAGAAATTCTGGCATAGTCCAAAACCATCCCTGATGGGGGAGGAGTTGTTGGAAGCTGCAGAAATGTTGGGAGTACCATGACAAGTCAGGCAGCCTCCATGAGCAAATGGATTATGTCTAGCCAGAGGAGAGTGGCCAGATGAGAGGGATGTTAGACAAAAGTAGGAAGCATGAGGAAATATTGAAGAAACTGGGGCTAGATTAAAGAGGCTTATGACAGCATTTGTCTGAAAAGCTGAACGTAAGCAAAATGAAAAAAAATGCAAAAAAGTAAACTAATATTCTCTTTTTGGAGACATATTCTGGTTGGATTCAAAGGACAGAGCTAGAATCAAAGCAAGATATTTATAGGGAGATATAATATGGTCAAAACAGTAATAACTTTCTAAGAATTTGGTTCTCTAAAACCAAGTGGCCTACATCAGGGGAAACATGAATGGTTTACAGTTTCAGTGAGAGCATTGAAGCAGAGTCTAGGATTGGAGTAAGATAAATTTCATGACTTTGAAGGTCCTTGCAACTCTTTGAGTTAATAAATGGTCTGGCTTGGTCTGAACATCTTAGGCACATCCTGAACCCAATCATTGGGCTACGCCTGCATTATGTATTACTATTTTGCAAACCATCATTTTCTCTAGACTTTGGCAATGGAGATTAAATATGGCTTAGTTTGATTAGTATATTTACTAAAAACAATGCTCTCACCACTCACAATTTGACGTTGTTTTTCCAAGGTATATGTCTTTATAGGAATCTCAACAGGAAATAGGTACAACCTAATTCATCAGCTATTTTTGTCAAATATTACAGGTGTTGGATTAATAAAATGTAGAATTTGGATTTTGTGGATGCCATGGGGTTTCTATTCCATTGGTATGCTTCCATTCAAATCTCCAGAGAATCCTTAAAATAGCTCGTTACTGAGTTTTGATTTGGGCCATGGCCTAGATGTTGGGGTGCACTTCAGTATCACACAACCTTCCCTCCCTGTCCCTCCTGCTCCACCTAGCATAGGAGGTTCTTATGAGACTGAGAGGGAAGGGGGGATTGGGCTCACTTAGGGTGCTGCTATAAGCATCCAATCTATGTGGACTGCCTTCCTGGGCTTTGAAACAGGATAATCCACATGCCAGGTGGCCTCCACCAGTAAGGATATGGTCTTCTTTTGCCATTCCGGACTCTTCAAGGCAAAAGTCTTGAATTCTGTTGCTTCATTACATCCTCCATTTCCATCTTTTCATATTCCACTCCTGCTGTTATGTGGTTGCTTTGCTTACATTTAGTTTCCTCTTTTGATTCAGGTTCTTCACTCATGCTTTGGTCTTAACTCTGAATATTTTTCAGGGTCAGAATCTGCATGTGGCCTCAGGCACTCGTGCTCCAGGCTGCTGAGAGATGTTCATCTACTTGATCAGCACCCGGTTTGGATCACCATCCCATTTATCAGTCCCTGGATCTATTTCTAGGCTCACCTTAAACACTCATGAAAATAGACTTATAGTGGTCTCCTTCCAAATTCAGAAGTTCAGAGATGGTGTTTCTAAGTGTCAAATAATAACAGGTCATATGTGTACAATTTGGATTTCTTTTATTTGAGTTTGATGTCCTGGGTCCCATTATCTACCAGAGTGATGTCTTACTCTATAATTTGGAGACCTTCACCATGTTTTGACTGAGTCTGGAGAGAATATGAACAAAGATATGACTAATTTAATTATGAAGGTGGTCACTTATCTAAACCAAGTACATAAAGCAGGGTTAGTTTTTGGACCTGATTCACAGGTTTATGAGAAAATCTAAATGGGTACCAATTTATTTGAAACTCTGTCAGCAAATGCTTAAGCACAATATTCTTCTTGCAAAAATAATTTATTTTAAGAATATTGAAATAAAAAGAATTCAATGAAAATTAGGTAAAATAGAAAATCTTAATTTAAACATTTAGACCAGCCATAGGAAAATTTACAATACAGAAATGCACTCAAAAAATGAAGATAAGGAAAATAGGAATGTACTTCAGTGCCATGCTGTATAGAGGATGCATGCATTTGTTTTTGGACAGGTTTAGAGAGCTCTCTAACCTTCTGTCTTCTAAATTTCCAATTAAAATATGAGCACAGGGAGTAGGGGAATGTGTTTGTTTACACTTGGCAAAAACCGATTTCCTGTTTCTAAGAAAAAAAGCTTTTCAAAGCTTTTTTGGACTTCAAATAGCTCTTGCAAAACAATATTTTGATGAGCTAAGTGTAAATGAATCAGGAACATATGGATTGGATTTCCATTGAGATACACATGGGTTTAAACATAAGCTGAAGAGAACGACTGGTAAGTTATACTTACAATTGATAAAAACCAAAATGTAATGCGATTTTCAAAACTTGTTTTGAAACACCTCACGTCCCATCCCCCAGCTCAAACGCTAGAAGTTTATTCTCTCTTCTTAGGAAATCTTTTCTGAAAGGTGGATACTACTTGTTCTTTAATGAAAAAGAGTCAAGTTTTAACAAGCAGGCTTCAAAGTGATGTTATTGCACCCATTTACCTATCAGAAGTGCAGAAACCCCCAAGGGTGGCAACACCAATAAATCCTCATTCCAGTAATTTTTCTTGCCCTTGCTCCTTTCTGTTCCACTTCCCTGCCCTCGGGACAGACACATCTAAGGGTGGGAGGATTGAGAATGAAATCTTGTATTTGCTAAAACATGCATGCCCAGCTCTATGTATCTGTGTGTCCCATAAATGTGACTTTACAATAGTTCTAAAAATGTTTTGTTTAATGTGAATAATTCCAAAAATATGCCATCCTCTGTTCTGGGTGATATTTAAAATCTCACAGGGAACTGTCTTGACAGAGGATGTTACGGTGCTAAATAATTTGGGATTAGAAATTCTTATCCATAGGAGAGATGATTACATGGTTAATGCTGTTTATACAGCCTAATCTTTTAAGAGTGTCTGGGGTTTGGGAAACAACAATACAAGAGATAGCTCTCCTAGCCACTCACCAGCAAACTCGCACCAGATGTTGTTATGGGCTGATTTGTGTCCTGCTAGAATTCATATGTTTATATCCTAACCCGAGTACCTCAGAAAGTGGCTGTATTTGGAGGGAGGGCCCTTAAAGAGGTAATTAACTTAAAATAAAGTCCTTAGGGTGGGCTCTAATCCAAGATGACTGGTGTCCTTGTAAGAAGAGGAGATTAAGACACAGACAAGTACAGAGTTAAGACCATGTGAAGACACTGGGAGAAAACAGCTATTTACAGGCCTCAGAAGAAACCAACTGTGCCAACACCTTCCTTTCAGACTTTTGGTCTCCAGAATTGTGAAAAAATAAATTTGCATTATTTAAGCCATCCATTCTATGGTACTTTGTTATGGCAGCCCTAGTACACTAATACAGTTGTGAAGATATTTATTCTCTACCATTTATAAAGAATTATGACTGTTAACTACAGGCCAGAGTCTAGTGTTAGCAATTTTCAAACCTGGAAGATATCTTTCTAGAACCTAAGATTTTGACCATAATGAAAATCACTAGCCTTAAATGCCAGGGCCTCTGTAATCAGCAGTATATGTGAAGACAGGCACTTACACTAAAGCACAAGTCCAGTTCCCTGGTCATGGTGGAATCTGTTCTTGGCATCCCTCTAACAGAGCCTGGACCCTGTTCCTTTCCCTCACCAGATTCTGTTCTTTGCCCATTTCCCTTAGGTTTGGTTTATATTAGATTTCCAGACTTTATGCTTTCCTGCCAAAGTTGGGCCTATTTTCTCAACTATGGCCTGGCACCGGTATTCTATTGTCACAGTCAAGCAACTGATTCATGGTAAGTCATGTTTGCCTCTGGTTATATTAATCAAGAACTCTGGTGGCATTCTTTCCATGTGAAGGCTTAACCGCTACACTTTGTAGGCATGCATCCCCCTCTTCCTTTATTAGCATGGCCTTGTCTGTCCGTTCAGGCCTGCTGTCTTCTCTAAACTGAGCTGGATTTCCCTGCCTGCTAATTGTTCCAGACTGCATATGCCAGTGATAACCTGGGCCCTTGGCTTTGATATCAGAGTCCTTGTGTCCTTATTCTGGCCTCTTCCATGATGACTATGTGCCAAAATTCCTTCACCTAAAAATAGGGGTGATAATAATAGCATCTATTCCATAGGGTTGTTGGGGAACTTAAATTGGATGGTATGTATATAAACAGGGTTTAGGATCTTGTAATAGTTCAAGAAATGTAAGATAAATTGTTAAGAATGATGATGTCTGTCCTAAAATGTGAAGATGCATTTGATCATTACAACAATCGTATAATGAGAGAACTATCTCCTTTAGAGAAAAAAGAGTGTGCGGAACCTGACTGGGTTCAAAAACTATGTTTTTTATGCTTTTTCTGGAATAGTTCTACCTTAGAACAGAAAGCTAAGGGAAATGAGCCAAATATAATGACTCACTATTCCCTAAGTATATCATGGCTTCATCAGGAGCTATTGGGGAGAACGACTCACTTGGAGAGGGGATTAACATGATTATAACCAAGAAGATGGAGACACTTTCAGACCTTTCTCAAGAAGAGAGTTGGACCAAGTCGCCAGTAGTTAGGGGTAAATTCATTATATGCTCCAGAAGTCTGCTCCAAAGGTCCAAATCCAACATTTTGACTAGTGGATCTGAAACAAAACATCATTTGTATCCATATTATGCACTGAGTAAATTGTCCAGGAAACTGAGGATGTATTGATGACTTTGAGTCCCAGGGAGCTGGATGATCTCATGACCACAGCATTCCGGAGAGGTGCATTTAGTGCACTTTCATTTCCTATGTGAGAGCCTTGACACAGAGAAACAAGCATGACAGTACATCCAAGTCTCCAAGCAAATCCGTGGATTTCGGTTCATGCTTCTTGCTCCCTCCTCATACTATGTGGCTGACCACAGCATTGTCTCTGTTTGGAGTGGACGTGGAGGCAAAAAGCCACAAAGAGCATCAGCAGGAGTTGACGCTTCATGGGGTTTATCTTAATTGAAGCTGTGCCTTCATGCAATTTCTTACACCGTTATCTGTCATTTGTTTCACACAGGGCTAATACACAAGATCATTTGAAAACTTCATGAAAGACATGTGGCATTATGTCATCTGAGGCCATGAGATTGAGGGACTATATTCTCAAGAGCCAAGTGCGGGAAAATGGAAAACATCTTCCTCTATTTTCGTCTTTTAATTGATTTTAATTATTCTCTAAAATTATGAGTAGCACAGTTGTTAGCAATTTCTGCACATTTTTCTAAGAAGGACACTGACACAAGCACACACAATAAAAATATGCATGGTATCAGGCTATCAACATTATATTACCAAACATGGGTGATAGATACAGCCAAATAGACAGTGATACTGGTGGTTTCATTTATTCAGTTAAAAAAGCTCACATTAAATAAGCAAATAAATATATGACCTGAAAATGTGATAAATTCTATAGATGAAAAGAGAAAGGTAATATGAAAAATAATATTGATGGGCATTACTTTAGATCAGGTAGTCAGATAAAATATATTGGAGAAATGTCATTTAAGTTGAGCTTAAGAAGGTAAGAACAAGACCTCATGTAAACAGTGGCAAGGAGTGAATTCTATGTATGAAGAACAGCATATGATTCCTGGGGCAGCAAGAGCTTGGCTCCTTTGAGAAACTGAAAGTAGGTCCATGTGGGCGGGAGTTTAGTGGACATAATGTAGGGATATGGCAGAAAAGGAAGGTCGAGAGAGCCCACGTGCAGCCATTTTGACCCATACCAGACCCTAACCACCCTGAACAAGGAAGATGCCTGCAAGTCACCACCTGGGACCACCCGAGGATGGATGAATTACTAAGCCAGATGCCTTACAAACTGTGCTTCCTTTCTGTGATAGCAGCTTATGATTAATCTTTACAGCCTGACCACAAGACAATGTTGGTCACTCACAGGGTTTTTGAACATTTAAATATGTTACATTGCCCCATAAGTGGTCCCCCTCCTGCTTGGGAAAGGAACCCTATTCTGTCTGTCGGTTAGGCTCTGTTGTCTGTTGCTGTTTCAATAAAACCTTCCTATAGCTAGTTGGCTCGCTCTCGAATTCCTTCCTACGTGAAGCCAAGAGCCCACTTGGAGAGTTCAGGGGGCTTTCCTCCCTTCGTTGGGACATCCCCTGCCTCGGACAATGAGCAGTCGTGGTTGGAGTTAAGTCTGAAAAGTTCGAAGGGCCCTACGGAAGCCTGTTGGAGCATGGTAACTAAAACATAGTCTTTAAAACAACTCATTATCTGATTTCAACGTGTGTTTTGTTTCTTCTCCACCAATTTCATACCCTCTGTCCCTTTTCATATCTCTCAGATGGCTCTGGCTTCATGACTGCACTGCGATAAGTCTCCTTTCTTCCGGGAGCCTGTCATTTTATGTGAATTAGTAACTGAGTGCTGATTATGCCTAAAGGGTGTTGCTATCCAAACAATGCCATTTTCATTGATCTGTTGCCATTTATATTTTGGAAATCCAGGGAGGATGTTAAAGAGAACATGAGTGGGTGAGAAAGAAATGCTAGAGGGCAAAGAACATCAATTCCTGAATATCATAACAACTGATAAAATTTGGTATGTTGTTGATTTCAACAAAACATAAGCCAGACTTTTAATTTGGTTGATTTACTTCATTGTGTGTCAGAGTTGTTAAATGATTACTGCTCTTAATTTTATATTTTTATGTCTTCTATTTGTCTATATTTTAATGTGACTCTTTTTAAAATCTTCTTCAGTCATAACTTAGATGATTTATTTAAACCATTTTACCTTCTAAATATGGACATTTATAACTAAATTTCTCATAAGTACAGATGTACTTGCATCTGATAGACTATGATATGTTACTTTAGTATTGTCATCTACATTAAAATATACATTTTAAAATCTTTCTTTGTGACTTTTTCTTTGGCCTGTGGGAAATTTTTTTAGATATCACACTGTTCTTGATTTCCAATTTAATACTTCTTTGGACTCTTTGGGATTTAAATCTTTTAAATATACTAAGATATGTATTTGGTTTGGTTTGTTTTCTTGGCCTAGCATATCACTTCCCTTGTGAGTATGTCACATGCACCTGAAAGGATGATTCTTCTACAGTTGACGTCTGTAGTATTCTTTAAATATGTCGGGTCAATTCAGTTGCTAATATCATTTGCCTATTTTACATTTGTGTTGAGTTTCTGTCTACTTGTTCTATCAATTTCTGAGAGAAACATATCAAAAATCCTTAAGCATGATTGTGGATTTGTTTTTATTTTGTCAATATTCACCAATGAACATCAAAATGAACATCATGTTACATATGATGAAGTTCTATTATTAATATTATTACTGTACTGTACAAATTTAAAATTTTTATGTGTTATTGACAAATTTACCCTTTTGTCATTATGAAATGTCCTTTTGTATATTTAGGTATATTCCTTGTCTTATAGTCTACTTTGATATTAATTTAATAAATTAATAATTAATTTAATATGTTTAGTGTTTACCTACTATGCATTTTCCACTCTTTTCTTTCAATTAGTTTGTATCTTTATATTTAAGGGGAATCTATTTTAAAGAGCATATAATTGGGTTCTGATTTTTTTAAATTCAGACTGAAAGTCTCTGCCTTTTAATTGGATATTTGGTTAAACTACATTTTAAGTAATATTGATATGTGTGGCTTAAGACTAACATGTTGGCATTTGTTTTCCAATTGTCCAATCTGTTCTTGATCCTTTCTTTCTCCTTCTCTTACTTCTATCTTTCATCTTAAGAAACTAGAAAAATAAGAATAATTTAACACAAAAAATAAAAGGAAAGAAATTTCAAAAAAGGAAACAGAAAAATAAAATAAAGAAATACAGAAAAATCAACAAAACCAAAAGCTGGCAATTTGAAAAAGATCAACAAAATTGATAAAATTCTAGACATACTAACAAAAAAAATTAGATAGAAAAAACACACATTATCACTACTAAAATTGAAGGAGGGGGATCACTATAGAGCCTACAAATATTAAAAAGTAGTAGAGGCCACAACCATCAGGGACATTTCTGAAGTGGATGTATTTGACATCTCAGCTTCTCAAGCTGTATGGGAAGCTACATTACTGTGTGAGTTGTGCCATTCACAGCACGGTAGTCAGGAGTGCTTCTTGTGAAGCCCAGAAGGACCAACCATCCCCAGCCACCCTCAATTTAGACTGTGGGTGTTGCCCTAGGACCTCCCCCAAAAGCCCATGTAAGGAATTTTCAGTTTTAAGGACTGAAGAAAAACTATCCACTAGAAAAAAAAAAAATAAAATGGAAATTATACTTTATAAAAAAAAAATGGAAGCTTAGATCACCTGCCTCGATAAGGGAGACAGACTGGACTATAGGATCTGGGAAGGTGAGAAGCGTTTGGAACAGTTCCCAGGGTCAGAATTCTGCAAGCGACAAGTCAAACCAATAAAGACCCAGCCGAAGTTGAAAGCACACAGTCATAGGGATTTTTCACTTAGCATCTTTTTTTTTTTCTTTTTGAGACAGAGTCTCACTCTGTTGTCCGGGCTACAGTGCCATGGCATCAGCTTAGCTCACAGCAACCTCAAACTCCTGGGCTAAAGCAATCCTCCTGCCTCAGCCTCCCGAGTAGCTGGAGGCATGTGCTGCCATGCCTGGCTAATTTTTTCTATATATTTTTAGTTATCCAGCTAATTTGATTCTATTTTAAGTAGAGACAGGGTCTCACCCTTGCTCAGGCTGGTCTAGAACTCCTGAGCTCAAATGATCCTCCCGCCTCTGACTCCCAGAGTGCTAGGATTACAGGCACCGCGTGAGCCACCGCGCCCAGCCCTTATTACTTATTTTAAGTGTCAAAGATGTCTAGGTATCTATACCTAAGTGTAGAGTTGCTGTTATTTTAGATAATTTATTTATAATTCATTCTAGTTCATTAATTGTCCCTTCAACTGTGTCCAATCTGCTATCAAACCTATTCATTGAATTTTTATTTCAAATATTATAATTGTCATTTACAGAACTTTTATTTGTTATTTGGTAATGTAATTTTTCCATTTTCACACTTTTAAGGTCTCAGATTATTTCTTTAACATCTCCAATACCAGATAACTTGCAAACTCTGTCTAATATTCTAATATTCAAAACTCTGCAGATCTATGTCAGCTGTCCCTATTATTTCTTCTGCTCTCTTATGATGCCTTATTTCCTTAATTGTTTTGCGGTTTTTGACTGTGAGCTGCTCATTTTTCTGGAAACGTTATCTATGAGAATTCTTTGAAGACTGGGATAAAGGGGGGGGGGTTTCCAGATGACATACATTTGCCTCTTTCCGTAACTTGGGCTGTGCTCACAGTCTGAGACTTCTTTAAACTAATTTTTAAATTACCCAAGTGGTTAAGAATGTGGCTGGACGTCTGCATGAATCTTAGCTTGTAATTACAAATTATCAGGGCGATTTTGTATGTTTGTTTCAAAACCAAAGTAAAATGTTTGAGAAAGAACATGCAAGACAAATCAGAACTCTTAACTACATTTATTTTTCTCTTCCGAGCTATTTCTGATTTTATTTTTATAATGTGTGTAAGACATTACATATATACACATGCCTCTGTGTGTTTGCATATGCACCCGTGTGCATACCTTCGAGTAGTGTGTGTGCTAAAGATTTTTTTCCTTTAGTGGAAGAAGTTATTCCTCAAAATATGTAAGAGTGCTGTAGCAATGGTAAGCTATTGTAAGGTAAAAAATAATATTCAGCTTTGCTTTTTAGAAAGATCATAGCTAGTAGTGTGAAAGTGGGCAGAAAAGCAGTAAGACTGACAAGAAGAAAGCAAATTAGGAAGGTATGATCACAAGTTATGCAAGATTTGATTCAGGGCTGAATTAAAGGTATAATGGTTAGAATGGAGAAGAGGGGATTCATGAAAGAATTGTGCTTGGAGCAGCCTGGCTTCTCTAGAAGATTTTTACCAGCAAAAATACTTGATCAGTGCTATCCTTTATTATTTCTCATTTTGTGCAATGAAGGACCTCTGGAAAAAGTGTGAATGGTATAGAGGGACATTTGACCACACTCAGGAATTCATAACTCTAAGAAAAAATTCTATGTAGTTAATTATATTTATATGTTTTAGATCTGAAAGTTCCTGTATGTTGACATGTTGCCAAGAAAATCCGAGTTTATTACCTGTAAGAAATAAAGAAAGAAGTGCAGGTGGTGAATTTATGTATTGCAATTGTGAAAATTATTGATACATGCTCTCAAAAAAAAGACTGAGAAGGATTTGGCTCACAAGATTACGGAGGCTGAGAGCTCCCAAGACCACAATCAAGATGCCAGAAACACAGGAGATATGATGGTGTAATTCTAATCTAAAATCCAACAGTTGGCAGAGGCTGGAGACCACCATGAAAAGCCAATATTTCCACTCAAGTCTGAAGGTAAGAAAAGACCAATGCCCCGGCTCATGCAGTCAGGCAGGAAGCATTTCCTTTCATTTGTGGGAGGGCCAGCCTTTTTTGTTGTATTCATCCAATCAGGCCTTCAACTGATTGGATGAGGGTTACCCATATTAGGGAGGGCAGTCTGCTTTATTCACTCTAGTTATTCAAATATTGATCTCCTCCAAAACACCCTCACAGACATACCCAGAGTAATGTTTGACAAAATATCTAAGCACCTCATGGTCCAGTCAAGTTGACACATAAAATTAACCACCATGCATCCTTTGTAAATTGTAGTTCAAAATTTTTGAGTGAGATGTACATGTGCGTATGTGAATACTTATACATACATGCATATAGAGTTATATTATATTCATATTTATAAATATTACACCCACACCTTAAGGGTAAGCTTTCCATCTACAGTAAATTCTAACCATTTGAGGCATATGGCCATAGTTTTTTTCTGAAAAAAATTCAGAATCAGAAAAGCCAGCCAATTACTTGATATTTGTTTAATGATTTCTTAATATAGTGTTCAATAAAACACAAGTGCAGAGATATAGTCCTTGGCCTCAAGATTCTTGTATGTCACAGAAAATAAGCTTTACACTAGCATCGCGAATGTTAAATCATACAAAACCATTTAGTAGCATTTTTCTCCTCAAGCGATAATGCTTGCCTCATAGAAATTTGACCGTCTTTTGCCTTTTTCTCCTTAAAGACTATTCACTATGTGATATGCATGGTAGACAGATTCATCACCCAGATCCCTTCAGAAAAGGACTGGTGCTTACCACATGCATCTCTAGCTGTCAGCTCCTCCAGAATCTTCCTCAGCAACAGGGCTCACCTGGCTGAGGTCACCCCCTATCCATAGCAGCCCACATCCAGTGACTGACCTCTGGGGGGGTGCCAACGCCCAGTCATTTTGACTCCCTGAGGGACAAGTCTGACAGACCATATTGGTCCCCAGAGCTCCCCACGCACTTGATCAAGGCTTTGCTGGGCTTGTCTCAAAGTTCGGCTTCTCTCTCTGCCTCATCTTCCTGCTGGTTCCTCCCTTCCCCAGGTGTTGATCCCTGATAAATATCCTTCACATCAAACTCTCCTCATCTTCTGCTTCTAAAGCCCACGACCTGTGACCATATAAAAATCTGAAGTGGATAAACGGTTACAAAATGGGAAAAGAAGTGGTGTATTTTTGATGTTTGGTTTTCTTTTTCTAACGTGATGGAGATGTTGATTAATTTTTAAAGTCCGATCAACACTTAAGTGCACATATAGTAATAACATTCATCAGGTGTCAGGTAGATGGTAGCGGGGAGGAGGGGATGGGTATATACACACCTAATGGGTGTGGTGCGCACCGTCTGGGGGATGGACGCGCTTGAAGCTCTGCCTCGGGTGGGGCAAAGGCAATATACGTAACCTACACATCCGTACCCTCGTAATATGCTGAAATTTAAAAAAAATTTAAAAATTAAATAAAGTCTATATTATGCTTTCTGATGCATACTTCTTCAATGCTACACAACTGAGTATAACTTCTCTAGCTTCTGCAGCCCCAGGTGCAAAT
This sequence comes from Propithecus coquereli, assembly GCF_000956105.1. NCBI lineage: Eukaryota > Metazoa > Chordata > Mammalia > Primates > Indriidae > Propithecus > Propithecus coquereli. The sequence goes on from NW_012142745.1 coordinate 7,980,219, forward strand.
TTCAAAGTGATGTTTCAGACCCTTTTGCTATTGTTTTAACCTTTTCTCCAGTGAATCAGAATAAATGGGAGATGGGTACAACCTTTGTGGCAGTCAAGTTGGCGCTGCTGGTACACAGGGTATTATCTTCTTTGAAATTCCTGCAAGAAGAAGATCAAAGGTAGTTTAGATCTTCATCTTAAACCATAGATTATGAGTCAACCAGGGTTGGCCCAAGACAAATATCTGATGTGTGGTTAGTCATATGGTGAGTCAGCGTTCTAATCAGGGGCAGAGTTAATCAGTTGGGGTTACTGACTCACCATGCCAAACTTTGAAGCACTCCTTCCAGAGAGAGTATATATGCATTCTTTTGGCATATTTGGTTTTGCTGGTATATCATTATGTTTCTCCTTCCACTACCGCAAAACAAAGATATTAATTGCAGTTAAAAATAAAGTTATAAACATCTGGAAAGCTAAAATTGAGCACAAGTCATCAAAGTGATGTCTGCCTGTGTACTTTTAGAGGCAGAATAGGTCTTTCATACCTAGGGAAGGAGAGAAACAGGGAGATAAAATAGTTCACTTCAGATCACAAAATAAGTTGGTAGCAAAGCTTAACTAGAATCCAGATGTAATGGCCAACTTTTAACCACATCATATGCATCCCATTCAGACTTTCTTGGTTGGCTAGTATTGATGTAACCAAAAAGACATCTATTCAAAATTCAATATTCCACTAGTATTTATTGAGAACCTACTATGTGCCTGGTACTCTTTTTAGTCACAATATATATGGCAGTGAATCAAATAGACACATTTTTGTTGTCAAGAAGTTTACTTTCTGGCAAAGATCAATTTTTTTTCATTTTCTGCTAGAGGCTACTTACAGCACATCAATAGCAAGATAAGTGCTTAAACACACAAGATAATAAAAAAAGACAGCCTTGATTACTCTTCCTATGATTTCATCTCTAGTGACATTTCTCTTTTGGTACTGACTTCATTGGGCTAGTATAGGAACTTGCTGCTATTTGTATAATAATATTTAAAAGTAATTGCCTGGACCATTTTTTTCTTTGCAAATGAACTAGCAGATAAATCATCAGAACAACTGTTCAATTTCCGAATCATAATGTTTTGTCAATGGTGAAAGGAGCTTAGAGAAAGAGACTCAAGGAACCATGGATTTCACAGAGCGTAGAGTACAATGAGTTCTCACTTGTTGGCAGATATTGCTATGCTCATTTTATACCATCCTGTGCATCTCCTTCATGTCACTTATTATAATTAGAATTAATCATATTCAATTACTTATGGAGAAGCATCACGGTGAAGTGGCTAAGAGCAAGGACTCAGAAGCCAGTCTATCAGGGCTCATCCCTGCTTTCGCCACCTACTAGCGATGTAGCTTTGGACACACCACTAAACTCCTCTGCATCAATTTTTTTGTGTGTAAAATAAGAATAACGTATTATAGAGTTTTTATGATACCTAAATTAGTCAATATTTGGAAAGTACTTAGAACAGTGCTTGGTATACAACAAGTATTATGTAGCTATTTATAAAATTAATGAAAATTTTAAATTTTCCTTTCTCACTAGCCAAAGAAACAGGAAATGTATCTCTCTTAATTACTGATGACCTTCTCATCTTCTGTAATTATGGCTCCATGTTGAATTGTTCAATAAATTATTCTTTAATGCATGAATGGATGAAAGTTTTGAGGCCATAAGTGGTAAAAAGATCTACTCAAGATCATAAGCCATAGCTCTACACATTCTTCAATAGTGTAATAGGGCTAGTGCTACCACTAATTTGGTGCACCTCTGTTGTTGCTGCACAAACATCATGTCATTTGTAAAGTACTTTGACATTATAGCAGCCTTAAAATGTTAAATATCAAATCTCCACATCATAGATTAGGCAACTGGAGTTTGAAGAAGTTCCGTAACTTACCAAAAGTTTGGACAGAACCTGGGATCAAATCCAGGTCCTTCTGAGGCCAAAGGTTGTGTTCTTCCATTCCACACAGTCTTACACCAAAAGAGTGTGTTTGCTGACATCACGTAGGAAATACTGAAATCTAGAAAGGGAAATTTACAGAGGTATAAGAAAAACAATATCACAGGATGTGTTATATAAGGATTTGTCTTTCAAAAGACATCTCTCCTGGTTTTCCTTTCAGCCAAATGTTAAGCCTGATGATTTTAGCAGTATTGCACAATACTTACCGACATCTTCGACTGATGTCAATTTATTACACAACTAAAGCCTATGTCTGAGGTCATTGTAGTTCAGTCCATAAAAGATACTTACGCAAGCTATTAGTATTTTTAAAGTACAGGACTAACAACAAATGCATATAAAATAATTTACCAATGATAAATTAAAGAGAAGATCACCTTAATTTGACGTACCTCAAATGCAATGAAACAGATTCAAAAATCATTACATCCTTAGTCATAAACCACAGTGTATAAACCATAATGTATAAGCCATATGCTCAGATCTATGACTTTGGAAAGTGAAGGAGAATGAATAGAAGAGTCTGGACAACTGTTGGAAGTGATGCAAAGCTACCCAAGGAATCCTATGTTAGGGTTAGGAATTCACTGTGTCTGCAGAAATCGAGTAGCAACATTTCAGGAATGATGGAATTGACTTGCATGGGCATATCTTATCTGTTCTTCCTGAGCTGAGCCTTGTGCAACGTCAGACTCCATTTTCCTGGAATGTTTTATAATTGGACTATTTTATAGCATATTCAGCTGAGGGTGATTACAAGTGTGACACAGCATAATCATAAAGAATTGCTCTTGAAAAGCACAAGAAAGCTGCTCTTATTTCTAACCAAGACCCAGGGCATAGAGATGCAGAAGGATTTTGAGAAAGATCAGTATGTTAGCTTATGGTGGCCACCTGATTCACTTACTACTTCATTAGCCACAGTCAACTCTTTATCATTTTGAAAAAAATCTCCAAGAAAATAATGTCATATTTAGCTTATAATACCTGGAGCTTGAATGCATCTCCTCTGCTTGAAAGCATTGCTTTGAATTCCTTTTTGGGTCATTATCACTTCCCCAAATCTAAAACAAACAGAGATACTACCGGGGGCAAAACCACATGCCTCTTGCTCTCGTCTTATTTATGACTGGATCCACTTTTTGTCTTATTTGTGAAAGTAAAAGTGGGTGCTTAGAAGTCATAAGTTGTATTCCAAGCAAGCAAACAAGCAAAAACAGGCAGACAACCAGACTCTAACTCACAATTCCATCAAAAGGCAGCAAAACCCTCTTTCACAGTAAGCAGAGTGCATACTTAAGCCTTCTGGAAACTCCTCTGAACCAACAAAAGGACGTGTGAGCTCTCTGTGACTGAACAGTGTGGCCGAGATGGAATGCTGTGGCAATATAAATTACAGAGAAGATGCATGGCTTTTCATCTCCTGCCCTCACCCGCAGATGTCTGTGGGATGAAAGTAGAAGTCCCTGCCAGCCACCCCAGGCCTGCAGTTCTGACACCCTGTAATCGTTTTCTAGATTCATAACCTCCCTCTCCATCCCACCAAGCCTCCTCTTGAGGGACTTTATTATACACATTTCACTGTAAAATATGAAGTCACATCACAATTAATTTCGCCTTGAGAATTTCACAACATCCTTTGAGATCACAGTAACCCTGAGGATATTGTGCAACGGGGGCTGGGACTGTCTTGCCTAAGTCACAACTTTGTGAAAGAAAGTGGGTGAAAGGGGGGGAATTGATCTTGCTTAAAACAATTGAGTGAGCTTTAAGGAAACCACACAGGAGTAAGTTTAAAAGTGACTAGGAAACCTGGGAAAAGTTTATACCATTCATGTTATCCTATTTAATGTTCGTATCTTTATACAGTGTTTTCCCAGGCGGTATGCTTTTGCTTCCTTAAGCAAAAGATCGTGCTCTTTTGTGTTTTGCTCTGGGACATGCCTTCTGTATGCTAATCTGACTCATAATTGTTCATTTTAAATGATATAAAAAAGCAAATACATGACTCAATAAACGTGATGAGTAAGGAGAAATTGGTGTTTGGCGAGCCAACCTAGTCTTACATTTTAATTAAAAATCATGTCTCACGTACCATCAATAAGTTTTCAAGTGACCCGTCGTGATCAGTTCTAATCACAAGCATGTCATTCACTCTTTCATAATAAATTGGCAGATTATGCTAATATAAGAAAGGGAAGCCATCAATTTTATGTGCGCCAGACAAGCCATGCCACTGATTTTATAATTTATGATATGCACTTAGGAGACGAAGACGGCTAAGGAAAGGGTTTCACAAACAGAATAAAATGTTACAGGAGAATAATCAATTAAATTATTTGACAAATAGGTGGAGCAAAATGTTGCAAAATATTACACTTTCTTATTGGTCAAACACCCAGGAATTCAGTGTCATATTGTATCTGTACTAATCCTATAACAAAAAGTTCTGTGATAATAGCAGTTACATGTTAATTATTAAGATTGGTTAATTGACATTTTCTTAGTAGTATAACGCAGGAAAAGTCATAAAGATTTAGTTGATTGGGATTAGAAATTTCTTTGTTCAAGAGATAAAGGAAACAACATAAATAGGGTACTATTAATATTAATCGTACCAATAAAGTTTTAAAAATTACTATATGGCTTCGTGTTACTTCCTGATGTTATTCTATGGAAAAATCATTTGGGTTAGTGCAGAGTCTTATAAAAAATGAGAGTTTTCAATGGAAGTGGGAATTTAGGGGCTTGCAGAAAAATCTGGGGTAGAATTGGGATAAGACAAGATTAGAGCTAAATACTCACAGTTAAATACACATTATGTCTTACATTTATAACCAAAACTAGTTGTTTGTTTTTAGTTAAAAGATTAGATTTTGTTTTGAAGTACAGTTTCAGTATTTTAATTCTTTTATCAAATCCTTTTTTTCGCATAGAAATACCTTTAATAAAACAAGAAAAATAAAGTATACTTATGCTACATTATTTTCGAATATGAGCAAAAAGCATCAATTTTTCTATAGGTTTTTCTCACTGATCTAAAAACAAAAATATACAGCAGATAAAACAAAAAAAATAAATATTTTAAAACTTATACTTGTGTTCAACAATCCTTATCTTATGTAGAGTTAATGCACATACACGTACATAAGCACGCATGCGCGCGCGCACACACACACACACACACACTCACACACACAAACACAAACGCAAGCACATTCATAACACCCAAACAAAAGGCAATATTCATCCAAAATATAACAAATCATCAATCCCTTCTAGAGTTGTCTGATAATCTTTATTATACTAATGTTTATCGTATTTGATAAGTTCTTATCTTATAACACTAAGGAAACTGGTGGAGCCAATAAAAGGCTGCTATTGTGGATTTGGTTTTGCTATTGGATTTTGTTTGTAGTCATCAAACAGTTGACGACCATCCCAACATAGTGAAAAGATACATTTGTTTATAACAAATGGTCTTATTTGGGTAATTCCAAGAACATTAAATGCTATTTGTTCCCAATTATTAGATCTCAGTTAATGTTGAGTTGACATGATTTTTATATGCTATAAAATAACTCCATAATTAATTTTTTTTTTTTTTTTTT
>NW_012142745.1:7985888-8000167 GCF_000956105.1 Propithecus coquereli
TCGAATTCATCAGCCCTCATATTCTTCTTTTCTCTTCCTGAGAAGACTGTTCCAGATGGTATATATTAATGTGTATTTGCAATGCTTTTGGCACAGGGTAGTGGCAAGATAAGAAAATGTGAAGTAAACAGAGATGAAAAAGCAAGTTACCAATGAAACAAAACTGGAAGCATTTAAGTTTCTAAGTAAGGGATTTCAGAGAATTAGATTATAAAAAAGCCAATTAATTTATCTGTAGTTTCGTCTCCCAGCTGGAGAGGAGGTGAGAGAAAGAGAGAGAGAGAGATCATAAGATCCAGTCTTATAAATATAATTCCTAGATAAGTTTTTAAAATAAGGCAATAATTGGTTGTTTTTCAGGTAAAATTGATAATTTTTAAAACATTCTAAAATAATAAAATAAGATCATGTAAAAGTAGTCCAGTTTTTTTTAAGAATCTTTTGCTGAATATTTGTGAAACTTGGTTGTTAAGTAATTTTTGCAAGGATAGTATCCACTCATGTTCCAGGGTATTCCTTCTTGCTACGGTTTTAATCTCCCTATAACCCTCAAAATAATTAGTTTCAAATTTGAAGTATTACTTGTTTTGCATATACAAACCTGTGGGATTCAGTATGGCTAAGGATGGGTAGTATTGCTCCATCCATCATCAAATTGATTTCCTCAACTTCTTTTTTCATAAGCAAAACAACAGTTATAAATAAAATACAAGTCTACAATACTTTATCTGTAACAATTACCACGTAGATTCACATCCCCAATAGCAGCCTCTTATTGGCTCTGCCAGTTTCCTAGTGGGCACATTTGTGATTCTGGATCAAAGGACTTTCTGTGGAAGAATCATTATTAAGTGCTTTACAAAACCACTTTTCCTGTTCAGAGTTAGTCCATCAAAATGCATCCTGGCAGCACAACGCTCTTTAACGCTGTCTCGTGTTTTGACGCTTTAAGCAACTCCCTCCAGATGCAGCTAAAGCCTAAAATTAAGTCTGGTTTTCTCTCTTCTTCTTTTTTTTAAACCTCTAAAAAATAAGTAATATTACAAAGTGGTCTGAAATATGATCCTTCAGGAAATATGCAGCATTAGCATAATTCTACAGTGCGAAAGTACAAAGAAGACTAGAAGAATAAGGGCAAAGGAGAGCAATCATTTGCTCAGGCCTTGCATTATGTTGAACTTCGGTGGAATGGATCCAAGAGGGAATTAAATCCAAATGTTTCCTGGATTTTTACATCTTAATAGCCTCATATTTCCTTCCACTTCATCTCATCCACCGTTTTCACATTTAAGATTGTCATCTCTGAAAACGCTGAGCATATTTATGGCATGTCTGTTTTCAGATACATATTCCAGTCTATTGTATTATTATAGCTACTAGACAACAAAAGAGATTTCTGATTTATATATAAAACAGGAATTTAAATTAGGGAGGAAATGTGACTATATCATGCCAACTTCACAATAAATCTTCCCTCTGACTCTAAAACATATGACAATGTTTGTCAAGCTATTTTTCCCTACCTTCATAATATTTTTACCTGTTAAATTGCAGAAACCAATCAAGTAGTCCAAGTTCATGGATGAAAGCAATAAAAATGCAGGACAAAAACACAAAAATAGAATAGAAAAAAATATTATGCCTATAATGATAAAAAATAACATGTAAGGCCTGTTTCTATAGCTAATAACCATGTTAAGAGCTTTATTTATACTACCTCATTTAAATGTTCCACAATATGATGAGATGGATACTCTCCGTGCTCACAGGTTTTAGATGTTAAGTATCTGGCCTGAGGTCACGAACCCCTAAGTAATAGAATCAGAATTAAATTCAAACAAATGGATTCCCCAAATCACATTTTCCTTTCTTCTTTAAGTAATCTCTGCAAACCCTATACTCAATGCTGTTGCAAAAGAAGAAGATGAAGACGACGAGGCGTGGAAGAAGGAGCAGGAGGAGGCAGTCAGTTGGCGTGATTTAACATTGACCACCCTCTCTGTGCACCTTCTCACTTTCGAATCAAGTCGGATGCGCATTTTCTGATTCAGTCACCATGATTTTGATTACCTAGCTGTCAGCAGGTTTCTGTACAAAAAAGAAAAAGAAGTGGAAGAGAAAGGAGGAAGAGGAGGAAAACAGAAAACAGAGGAAGGGGGAGGAAGAGGAAGAGGAGGCAGAGCAGAAGGAGAAAATAACCATCCTCTCTAAATACACAAGTCTACCTAAATCAGACATGAGCAGGACGTTTATGGCCTCAGCACATTTCTTTTACTGCACAGTAAAGACACTTAACTGGCTCTTCCCTCTAAAATTCAAATGTCAGCGTATCGGCCAGCTCATGTGAAGAGGCTTTGTTTTCCAGGGATGAGCCAGCCAAACAATAAAATTTCAGTGAAGAAAAAAAAGTTTTATAATGCTCCTTCACAGTCCTTTGAATCATTCCAACCGCTCCAGTAGATGACTTACACAGTTGGAAGAGCAAGAAATCAACTGATTGGGTACATTATTCTCATTCTGTTTCCTTTGTCTTGATGTGAGTTCTCCCCTTCACCTGTCTCCTCATGTCAACTCAACCACTTCTCAAACCTTTCAAGAAGAAACTGCCTATGATTTGGAATTAAGTTTTTCCCCGATGAGAAGCAACAATTACTTTCGTACTTGCCTCCACAGTAATGGAACTTTTGAGTGCTTTGGGAAGAATCCTGGCAGATGAGAAGGGTGTCTTCCTGTCAAAAGTCAAATCCTAATCCAAGACAGGTAAAATGGATAGGGACCTGGTTCAAAAGAATGAGCCCATATTTTCAGACTTTAAATCAATCCTTCCTTTTCTGTCAGCCATTGTTCAGAAGAATGAAGACTCCAGCAGTTGAATTTTTCCAGCAGAACTCTGTTGTAATAGTGCATGAGTTCAAATACTCTATGAAACCACACCCCAGTAAATATGTGGGAAAAATAGAGACTTTCTTTTACAGGGAAATTATCACATTTCATCTTACTTTTTAAGATTACTCACCAAAGATAATATACGGCGTCATTTGCTAAATGATTAAAAAGGAAAATCATACAAACATTAATTGAAACATAATTTTTCTAGAGGAGTAAAATATGTTAATGTAGTAGTCTATCATCAGGTTTAGACAGAGATTTTTCATCTCTATCATGACAATGCCTTTATTGACATAACGTTTTCAGAGCCACTGTGTTTAATCTATATAGCTACTCTCTTAATACTACCGCTTTTGTCATTCCCAGGAATACACAAACTTCTATTTGAATCTTAATCTGTACTTTGTAATAAAATTATATTTATACCAGACCTTGAGAAATCTATATAAATCAAAGATAATTAAAGAGGTAAAACTATGTGTTTGAATCTCAAATTGCCTTCATGGGATATTTCCAACTGTGTTCAAGCCTTTGCTAGTACAAGAAAAATGTGGTCGATATTACTCCTTTGCGGTGGAGCAGTGTCTCTATGTTGTTACTACATCTCCCTTCCCATTTCATGGATTGTGACAGTTTTCCCTCAGTTCTGAAGCTACTTAACTTCAAAGGTCTGGTGAAAATCTCACCACTTCCTTAAACATCCAGAAAACCCCTCTGTGTCTGAGTAGCCTTTCATTGCAGGAAAAGCAGGGAGTGAATGACTTTCAGATTAGATCTGAAGAGACCTGTCATGTCCCACAGGCCTTGTTGGAGGGAGAGGGTGTTACAGATGTTGGACCAGGGCCCTGGATCGAATTCATCAGCCCTCATATTCTTCTTTTCTCTTCCTGAGAAGACTGTTCCAGATGGTATATATTAATGTGTATTTGCAATGCTTTTGGCACAGGGTAGTGGCAAGATAAGAAAATGTGAAGTAAACAGAGATGAAAAAGCAAGTTACCAATGAAACAAAACTGGAAGCATTTAAGTTTCTAAGTAAGGGATTTCAGAGAATTAGATTATAAAAAAGCCAATTAATTTATCTGTAGTTTCGTCTCCCAGCTGGAGAGGAGGTGAGAGAAAGAGAGAGAGAGAGATCATAAGATCCAGTCTTTTACTTTTTCTAGTAGAGTTGTTTGAAGATTATTATTTTCCAAAGTTGGTAAATTTAACCTGGTAAATTTTGCAATTATATAGTTCTATTGTTACTAATATTAATCATTTTCATCATTTTATTTCTGTACTATGTCTGATATAACTTAGCTACATGCATGTTGTATATGGTATGTCAAATAGCCGGGGAATTGCTGAATATCTACATATCTCTCAAACCTGAGCATAGAGTTATTCATTTTTGGTCATGGGCTTTTAAGGTAGTTAGCTTTGGCCTTAGTTCCATGGTAATTTACTGTCCCATTGGAAGCCATAGCAAAAGGAACCAAATTCAGTTATCGGAAGCTCTTTACATGAATTACTCAATTTATTGAATATAAACATGATTCATAACTGTTCCAGCCTTCTTCAAAACTCAAGAATTTGCCAACTTTTTCTTCATATTTTCTATCCTTTTCTCTTTCTGGACATTTATTTAAACTATTCCTCTTGCTTAAAATATCTTTTGCACTGCTACCTGCCTTTGAGCAGAGACACAGATTGCTTCTGCTCCAGACTATCTTTTCAAGGATGTTTGTAGAGCAAATAGCCTAGAAAGAAATAATGTTTCCCTCTGGAGCAAAGCTCAAGGTTCTTCTGTAACGTAACCCACTACTTGTGCGGGCATTACATGGCTCTCTTATATCATACCACTCTGTATGAATTGGGGCTAAAGAATGGGCAGAAGAATTCTGACACTCTTGCTACTGCTATTTCTGTGAGTACTAAACTGTCCTTTGTCTCTGACCCAAAGTCTTATATTTTCTGCCAGCATCCATGGAACTATGGAAGGCTAAATTGCTAAACTTGTAAGTAGGGTAAAATCTCAGACTTTTCATAGTTCTTGATACAACTTTAATTCTTTTTTCTTATAAGCTTTCTTTGACTCATCCTGGTGTAAACATTAAATATGGTAATATTTTTAACAATAGTGTGACCCACTAATTCCAAAACCTTCCCTGAAAATAAAGCTCCCCTAGACTATGGGTTAAATAAACAGACTATTAGCGCCGTCTCCCAGAAAATCTCATTCATAGGTCTGAATTTGGGCATGAGAATCTGTTTATTTTTTTTAAACAGAGCTCCAGACAATTATTATCTCTGAGAAGATAATGTATCTAACACACGTATCATCACTCTAGGTAAACAGTAAACACAATAAATTACTGCTATCGTTGTAGTCTTCAAAAAACACTAATACTTTTCCCCACCTCGCATCTGAAGAGGGTAGAAAAAAGAAAGATACCAAAATATCACTTTAATTTCTTACAAAGTTCAGATTACAGAACACAGCTTTGGTCTATTGCCCAGGTGTGTGGGCCTGCTAATTAAATCCCCAAATTAAATAAATTAACCATTTGGTCTCAGGCAGAACTGAACTAGGACAGAGCTTCCAATAAGGAATTTTTTCATCCAGGTAAAATTAAAATACAATATAGAAGATTTTGAAAGCTTTATTATGAGTTTTGACTTATAAAATGGAGAAACATAGGAAAATATGGGTATAAATGAGAATTATGGATTGTTTATAGTAAGAAGTGAAAAACAATCTGATTAACTTAGCCAGTATTTGTCTTTCACCTTGATAAGTATTTTAGGTTTTAAAATTTCCTCTTCAGATTATCTTATGACTCAGAGAAGTCAAGAAATCTGTTAAAGACCACATGGTTAAAATATGTTACAGATAAAATTCAAACTTCTTACTCTAAAACCCTACTACAATATTACTAAGGAGTGATAAATGGTGATTAGACTGGAGGAGGGAAAGCCATGGAAAAGTGGTAAAAGGTTGCTTCCTTAATGGAGATGAGAAAGAACAGATCCTATATTGAGGTTCAGTCAGTAGTGTAAAAACAAAACAATTTCATTCTAGAGAAAATTTGATTTTCATCCTTTTTCATTTCGATATATTGAGATCTCAGCAAACTCTTCTCCTGTGGTACACACTGGAGTAAAAATACAATAAGACTACATCTGGTATTGAAGGGTTTTATAATTTAGTGAGGGACTGAAGCCAATGTAAGACCACAGTAAATTTGGTCATTGTCATCCCAGAGTTGGACATTAAGTAGACAGTGAGGACCCCTAAGAGCAGTCACTTATGCAGACAAGGGAGAGAAGCATTGGGAATCAAAAGAAGCTTTTCCAGAAACAGTTACTAGGGATTAGCAAGTTACTCAATATACAAGATCCTGTTCTAACACAGAATTAATATCCTTTAACATTTAGTAATGATGCACTGTGATTTTCTAAAACCAGAAAAGGAGGTAAAATTAAGTTAGATTCCTTTAAATCACCAGAAACATCGCCTAATCCTTTGATAGCTATCATCAACATTTGGTATGGGTTTTGCCAAACTATGCACCTTAAATGAGATTCACTGGGGCAAATTTCACAACCATCCCTTTGGGTATGAATGAAACTTCTCAGGGGCTTTGAATTTTCTACAAGGCATCAGCCATTATCAAATGGATAAAATCTCTATAAGTTTTCATTCATCAATTCATTCATTCAACCAACATTGCACCCTTCCAATGTCCTGGTGCCAAGCTGGCTACTCAGAGAACAGGATCCAGGTCTAGTAAGGGATCATCCAGTAACTAAGGGATAATCAGTCCCATGAAGGAAAGTCCAGGAAATTCTGGTATCTGGAGTGTACATCCCAGGAGATATTAGAGTTTGTATCAAGGAAAAGGTTTACTATCATTGCACACTTCCCAGAATTGAATGTTTAAAAATAGACAGAGTGTGAGTACATTCTCCCAGCAAGACAGTCTATAATTTTATTGTCTCTCTTTGTGGGATGAACCTTCTCTCAGTATTTCCATGACTAACTTCTCTTTTAAGCCTCAGCTCCAATGCCTCTCCCTCCTCAGAAAGGGCACTGGTAATCATCCTGTTTAAAGAAGCACCTGTTAACCAAATAAATCACTCTATAATGTCATTCTATTTATTTCCTTCAGGGGATTAATTATAATCTAACTGTATTTATCTGTTTACTATCTATTACTGGGCTGCACCACTGGAATATAAACCACTGAGTGTGGGGACCTTATTTATTTTTGTCATAGCTATATGCTTAGCATTTAAAACCTCACGTAATAATCACTTAAGGCACAATTTCCTGAATAAACTAGTCATACTCTCAATGTTTGCACCAGTAGGTATCATAGCAGTTACATCACTTAGGAAGCTTTAAGCTGCAAAACACTGAAACCCAAGCCAAGTGGTTTAAATCATCCCAAGCCTGTATTATCTTACAAGAAGTTCAGAGGTTAGGATGCACCACAATGCACTTGACAGCTCAGTGATGTCAGTTAAGAATCCACCTTCATTCTGTCTTTCAGCTTTGTCATATTTAGGAAGTTGGCTCTTCCACAGGCCAGCTCATCTTATATTTGCAAGATTCTGTGACATTTCGGAGTTATCATATCAATACGAAAACATACAGAGTGATTCCTGCAATCTATGAACACTTTCACATTTAGCAAACTTCTCATCAAAGCTCAGTGCTCAAAATTTCGTTCCACATTTACAAATCAGCCAATGACAAGGGAAACAGGACCATGGTGACTGGTTTGCAACAAAGGTTTTCAAACTCTTTGATTGAGACCCACAATAGAAATGTTTTTACATTGAGACCAAGTACATAGGTATACATAATTGTTTTTTAAAAGCAATATTTACAAGATTTTCTCTTGCTCTTACTCTAATTTATATGTAACACTCTGATACTTCCTATTCTGTGTAATTTGAAAAACAATAATGTGACCCACTAATTTTATGATCCACTAAGTGACCCACAATTGGAATAACACTGTCCTAGCCCAGTAAGAATCTACTTCTAAAGCTAAGCTCTCAATCAAATGAAGGAAGAGTAGATGTCCGAACTAAATTATGGTCAAGGGAAAAGAAGGAAATGGCCTTATCAGAGGCAAATAGCATCTGCTAAGTTTTTAGCTATTTTTAATTTATATTGTTAATTGGAATTTTCATATTACATTGTTGTATTATAGGATACATTTAATATTAATTGCAAGAAACCTTCTAAATACATACAGCTATCAAAGACAATATGTTAAGAATCAAATTAATTCCCAGAGTCACATCAAAAGGAAAAGTATATAAGGATTTGTTTTGTTCATTTTTTTGTTTATTTGTTTAGAAAAGGTTACTTGAAATGATAGAAAGCACAACTTAAATATTGAGCCCTCCTAAAACACCAAGTAAGTGGGAACTTCTCACTGTCTTTGAAAGTAATCATAAACCATGCTGCCTTTCCTAGGAGGTCTCCGAATTCCCTCCAATTGGCTCTCTTGCTGATAACGAGGGTGCCCTACATTGATGTTCTCTGTCTAAGGTATGCTCCAGAAAATACTACAGAAAAGGGCCACTTCCCTAATGTCTCTGAAATACAAGCGCTAGTCTCACTGGCTGTTTCTGTGACTTAAGTTGCATCCTTAAATCTACTCTTTCAATCTTCTCTTCAGTTTCACTTCTTGAATATGTATCTCTATTTTCTTCTAATGATATCTTTTTTAAAAAATTCCATTATTTCTATACCTACAGTAGACATTTTAATGCAATTATAATATCTCTCATTTATCTGTTATGGCATAGAATTGAAGTGTGCCACAAAATTGGATTTTCCAGATAACCGAATGTAACCACTTCAATCCCCAACGTTTTACTTAATTTTAATCATTTCTAGGAAACATATTCTAAACTATATTATAAAACTACCTGTCTTAATAAAATATACTAAGGATTTAAACTTTTGTTGACTCAAGATGATTAGTACAGACAGAATTTATTTCTTTCTATTTTAATGCAGAGATCTTACGTGTGTTTTACCAAAAAAAGAAAAAAATTGATAAATAACATAAGAAAATGAATGCAGCACTCAGCACAAAAAAAGTGTGGCCAGGAAAGGAGGAAATAGAGGAGAAAACAAAGAAGCTGCAGAGGGAAATTTGCAGGATTGGCGTTGTACCAAGGAGAGCCAGGATTTCTAAATTTCTCATACTCTGATTGTTCCCAGTCTCAAGCAAGTCATACATGTAGTGGTCTATCTACAGACATGTGTTCATGTGTAATGTCTTTGCATAGGTTTTCACCATTCTCTTGCACCCTACACTGTAAAATGGGTAAGCCGAGGCATGACATAGTTAAATGATAATATCTTAGAGCCAGGGACAGATTTGGAGTTCAAATCAGTGTCTTGTATCCAAACCTACTTTCTGCGACCTCATATGTTCCCCATGAATCAGGCCTAAGAATAGAACTGACACCACCGAGAGCACCCTCCCTGCCCACGTGATAACCAGGGCAAGGAAAAGCCAGGCTCACCTTGAGAGGAATGTGGCTCTGCACCAGGCATTTCAGGGTCACTCAGCAGGGTTATTTTTGTTATTCTTCTGGCCTTTTCTCCCTGGCCATGGCCCGGAACACTCCGGGCTTCGTCATCGTTTTGTGCTGCACAGAGCAGCCCATTGACCTTAATACCTGAAGCTGCAGCTGCCATGATCAACCTGAGACTTCACACGGCCTTTTTCCTCTGTGCCTTCCATATGAGGTTAAGGAAGGCACCATTATGTCACATTCAGCTTTTGAGAAAAGTAAACTTAATAAGCGATATAATAATCTCTATCAGAGCTCAAGGAAGCAATGGATCAGACAGTCAGAAATGGGTTGCCCAATTTTTCAAAAAGAAAATTAAGAGATATAGCCTAGTAAATCCAGCCTTAGGGTGACAAGAGAACGTGGTATTATTTATCACCCCCATTCTACAGCACCAGCAATTAGAGCTTTGCATTTTTCTCTTATCTCATCAGAAGGGACTTTAGTAAATGCAGATGGATATTAAAATAGTTCATATTCAGGATCACAAAAAGTAATGCAATAATATTAATATGAACAGGAGTAGACCACATGTAAGAGTCGTAAGATCATGGTGCCCAGGCTTTCCCATACTTCATGAAGAACAGCATCCTTGGCCCATTTTCAGGGCAGGCGTTGCAAATCCTCAAATTACAAAATTTTCCTGTATTACGATGTTTCTCTTATAACTGGAGAAAAATAATTTGAGATCAGAAAACTTGAATTTAATCCTGGCTTTGTCACTTGTGATTGTCAACCTAAATAACAGACTGAGAAAGACTCTCTAAAAGAAAATGATATTTATTCAGAAACATGTATTGTAATGGGAGTATGCCTGCCATGGTAAACTATGTGCATATTCAAGGAGGTAAAGGAAGACAAAGGTTTTTAAAGGAACAATGAAGAGAATTGCATAATTGTTTTGAGATAATTATATTTGGCTACAAGGATCAATAACAAGGTGGTGCCAGTTCGAGGTTGGACAGGCAGTTGATGGGCAGATGATCTGGTAGAAGTTGGTTGTTTGGTTTTTTGTTTATTTGGGGTTTTGTTGTTATTGTTGTTGGTGGTGTTATTTTCCTTTCATTAAGGTTGCAGTGGCCTTTGTGCAAGGTTGTAATTTTTCAGAGTCTTTTGTGATAGTTCTTGTTATGTGGCCTTCATGCATGAGAGAACTCTCTCCATGGCCTTCCCCGACTCTGTTTGTCAGGGTTTTTAGCACAAATGACTCCATTTTGATTCTGACAACTTTCAGATTAGCTCTCTAGCCTTTGGGAAATCATTATCTTTCTTGGCCCTTCAGTATTTTCACTACAAAATGAGAAAGAAGAGAGGTCTCACTACATGATCCAGGATGTTCCTTCCAGCTCTGAAATATTTTGATCCATACGTAACCCATTAAGGCTTCAGTGCTATATAATTAACGTTGTAGTTATATAGGTTTAGTAGCCTTCACCTGCAGAACTGCAGGCCCTCAGCTCCCATATTATTTTCTCCAAAGTCAGCCCCAGCTATTTCTGGGTGAGGTAGTGTCGTAAGCATTGGTGGAGCTCTATCCTGATTTCCTCAAGTTTCTTTTACTATTTCTGTGTGCCCACTCCCAGCATCTGAGGGCTTTGCTTCTAAGGGCTCACGCCGACAACTTTCTTCAGGGGCCTGGTGTCCTTGGGCTAGCTGAACTGTTCTGCCTGCTCACAAAGTCCCAGAGACCCTGAGACAGTGGCTAATTTGACAAATTAGCCAGGGAGTCTCGGAGCCTCACTCCCTTGCCTCAAGGCTCCTTCCTGAAATCCCACTCTTTTCTGTCCTGCTCCTCCCACGCCCTGGGATGTTTCACGTATGCTTAGGAAAAATCCCCCTCTTGCTCTTCTGAGCTGGCTGCCTTTTGGATGTTTACTGCTTGCCAGCCACTTGAGGGATGTGCCTTGCCAGGACACAACTGGAGGTGACCTCATCGGGCACACTGCTCCCTTGCCAGGGATGCGGTCTCCCAGGGCATCCCCAAACTGCAAATATGCACGATGCCAAGGGGCGCCGCCTTCCTGTCAGTTCTCTTTGTACCACCTAAATCTTGGTGAGCTCTTGTCAGAAATGAGGAAATGTGTTTCCCTCCAACCGTGTTGCGCTTTGCTACCCATACACAAGGCTGAGCTGCCAGTGCTCTGCATTTTTGGAAGCCCCGTGTGCAGCCCAGATCTGGCTCTTTATTGCGGCCCTTGTCGTGGTCAAGCCTGGTCACTGAGATGAGGCAGGTAAAAGAAACATCGTCCTGGTTTCTCCATCTCTGTCCCTCACATGTTAAGTTTTACAACAGATTCACAGAGATCTACCGTCGTTATGTTCAACCTAAATTCTTGTTGCTGGCGTTTGGAATCATTTACTAGATATAGATGGATCAGAACCCAAAATCTAGCACTTCATGGTCTCTCTCATCACCAAGCCAAATTAACTTAATAAAAATGGCCCAACCCAAACAAGTAAGTGGCAGAATCACATCATTTTTTGGATAGCTGTATTAAAAAGAATCTGCTAATAAAAAGTAATGAATGACTTGTTTTTATATATTTTACCTAAAATTCCCATCCAGATGTCCATTTCCTTCTTTACCACCTTCTTCAGAAATCCTTGAAATAATAATATTGGTTAATTTTCATATTTTTTATTTGACATTCACCAGCAAATGTGTCATTTCATTTCTCTGGGAGAAAGGAGATTTTGATTAATCTAGTAGTAAAATCATACCAATGGTCCTGTTTTTGCCGGGATTCCTCAGGACAGGGAGAAGATGCCCGGGTCAGTGGACAAAATCTAGAATAGGAACAGCATCATTGAAACAAGGCAGGCACAGAAGACATGACTTAATATCTCCATACCTGAGCCTCTATTTATCTTTTATATTTGTAATTTTGCTCTTAACTTTATTATATTCTTTTTTTTATTTCAGAATATTACAGGGGTACAAATGTTTAAGTTACATATATTGCCTTTGCCCCACTCGACTCAGAGCTACAAGCTGTAGCATGCCCCAGACAGCACATAAGCCACTCTATGTAGAGATAAAAGAATCATTCTATTCATCTCTTGCTTTTATGCATATTCATCACATAAGATTGGCTTCCTTATTTAAATCAGCAACATCCATTCTTTCCTCTCCTCTTTCATTTTGTCTTCCTACATCTAAAATAATTATGTATGTCAAAGTTTATTAACCAGGTAGTGGAATAGAAAATACAATTTTTATTTCCAGATTTCCATTGACTCCTGAGTGAACTGGATTAGACATTTTGTCAGCAGGAACCAATCACATTTTTTATGTTCCATCCTGCAAAGAACCTGGTTTTAGGTATTCTGATCAAAAAAAAAAAGTTTTCCAAGAAAAAGGCATGGTTTCTGTTCTAATCAAGTTTATAATCTAAGAAAACAGCATGGAAGCAGACAGAACAGGCATTGTTTGAACACACAACATACTTTTTTTAAAACACATTCTTCATATGGCTTTTATAAAATCTTCCTTTGGTAATAACTTTTAAGGAGGAAAAAAAATGGAAGAACGAGATTAAATCAAAACTCCCCAAACAATATGGCCAAAGTGACTTCAGAGAAGTAGTTCTTAAACTTTTGGGAAATCATCAATCCCAGAAAAACACGTGTGTGTGTGTAAATATTGGAGTTCAGTAGGAAATCTTAAGAGATTCACAGACTTCTGTGAAACTCCATTTTGGAACCCACAAGAACCTCAATTTGAGTGTTTTCCAGAAACAGTTCACGAAATGTTCAATTTAGCGAAAATAGAAGAATATTCACCCAACCCATGTGACCTTCCCCCTCTTTTTTCCTTTTCTTTTTTTCCCACTTATCTCTCTCCCTACATAATCTCTCTCTCTCTCTTTCCCTCTCTGTCTCTCCCCACCCCTATTTCTCTCTCTGTCTCTTTCTGTCTCTCTCATCTCTCTCACTCTCTCTCTATCTCCCCCTTCTGTCCCCACCCCTCCTCTGTGAGCCAGCCAGCATTGCTCTTTCTGATCATTCAGAACCCAGCAGGGTAGAGGAGGACAGAAAGGGGGTACAGGTGGCCCATCTGTGCCTAGCCCCTAGGCCTGGAAGTGCTACATGTCATTCCCACACATGTGCTACTGCTGAGAACTGGTCACGGGGCCCCACACAGAAGTGAAGAGGTGGAGACAGAGCTGGAAAACAGTCTGTAGCTTGGCAGCTGCTTCCAGAGCCAACCCCACGCTCGAGATCAGCATGGACTTCGGTGGACAGCCAGCCGTCTTTGCCTCAGCGCCTTTTTGACAAGCAGAGTGTGTCTCACCCTGCTGTGCTTGGGAATCACCCACTGGCCCTGTCCAAGTGTGTATTAGTTATCTGTTGCTGTGAAAAATAATTCCCAAACCGTAGTGACTTAAAACACCAAACACGCTGTATCTTGTGTTTTCTGTGGGTTAGGAGTAGGGGAGTGGTTCACTTGGATGCCCGTGGCCCAGGGCCTCTCATAGGTTCCCACAAGAGCTGCAGGGAGGACCTGCTTCCAAGCTCCCGCTCCTGGACTCTTGTAGGCCTCCCTTCTTCACTGGGAGAGTGTGGCTCCCGGCCACGCCGCCTCTCCCCATGGCTTAGCAACTGGCTTCCTTCCTTCCTAGCAGGCCAGCAAGAGCGTGACAGAGACCTCAAGACAGAAGTCCCCATTTCTTGGTAGACTAATCTTGGTAGTTTCCTCCCATCTCTGTTGCCATATTTTATCATTTGGGGCGAGTCACAGGTGGAACCCATGCTCAAGGGAAGAGAAACACACAAGGGTGTGAGTAACAGGAGGGAAC
>NW_012142745.1:8009597-8011293 GCF_000956105.1 Propithecus coquereli
GTCTTTTCTCTTTCAAATTTGCACTCAGACCTGCTGAGATATTCCTTCTAATGTCACTGTGCAGTTTCAGAAGTTATCATGGAAATCATATAGGTTTCTGTTTATCAAACCAACCACCTCATGACAAATACTTCTAGACTTCCACTCATTTAACTCACAGTTTGGGTTTTAGACCAAACACACTATGCCCATACTGTTCAATGTACATTAGCACTTGCAGTAAGGAAACAAACATTAGTTGATCCAGTCACTTCCCATTGACAGACCGTCACCATTCTGGTACACACAGAGATATTCATTTCAGAAGCTCATGGCACATTTCCTCCTTGACTCAGGTTCCTTGTTTATTACCACATGAACATTTCTCTGGTATATTTTTAGTACAATGTGTTATCCTAGACTGATCATATGTTCACAGATTCTGGAGAGCCTGTGAAAGACTTTTCTGCTGTACTTGCTATTGGGCAAAATTCCGTCTGCTACCTGGTACTCATGCAGAGTAAACTGCAATGTAGAGACAGATGGTATGACCAAGTGGGAGAGAGACTCATCTGCAAAATTGGGAGAGCTTTGCTCTGGCAGGGGTGGGAGAGGAATGAACAAGTCCAGCCCAGCATGAAAACAAGATGAAAATATAAAATGTCAGTGTTGAAGGTTACTCCTTTTGATTTTGCCAGTTATCTCAGAACCGTGTGGGCATGGGAACATTCCAGAGAAGACAAAACCTCCAGGTTCTCCACATGGTGAGTGGGGCCTTACTGTTCAAACCACAGGGGCTGAATACATGATACGTTGCATGAGGTAATTTGACAAACTCAAGGACATGGCGCCCAATATATTCCTTTCTGCAGGAATAAGAAAAAGTAATGTTGTCCCTGGAGGTTATTTGTCAAATTATAAATGAAACCTCTCTAGTGTTTTATACTTTGTGTTGTTCATGATCTCATTTTCATCCAATCACTAAAATTAAGATCAAATTGATTTTTTTTTCTTTTGAATTAGAAAAATGAAATCAGTTTTCTCCTCACAGTCCAGAGTCCTTACTGTGGTTTAGCACCTTCCATGGGGTAAGAAGAAATTAGCTGAATTGGAATTTGTTTACTTTTCCCATGTGAACTGCTACCCCTAGGAACTGTTCTCTGGAATATTTACTTACTTTTATAGCTCTAATGTACATGTTTATGCTTATAAAACAGGCATGTTAATTGGATTTTAAAACATAAAAACACCTGATTGAAACCAGCTCAGTTTCAGGGAAGTCTCTGGTACATTTAATCATGCATCTTCCGTTCTCCCAATCATATGCCCATGTCACTAACTTGACTAAATTTGGGTCATCTCACCAAGTTACTCTGTCAAATGGCTGCAAAATGAAACAAGTATCAGAAAAATGTTTGCTTTAGTTATAGGGTATTATAAGTGAATGTTTATTGCTGAAACAATTTATACTTAATTAAATGTTACTTCTTACACTATCCAATGGCATTTTTCTTGTCAACAGGAGGCCACTAAAATTTCAAATTTGGCCAGTGACTGATGCTCCTAGAACAGTCACGGCACATGGTAAGCAGCTCCGGGGATTGCTGGAGCAACCGTCCCCAACCCCACAGTTGTCCTGGAAACCACTATGTTGGATGCTGGTTCTACTCATGCTACCTTCATCTGTGATCCCCTAAAGATCTCACAATATGACTTA
>NW_012142745.1:8012658-8014378 GCF_000956105.1 Propithecus coquereli
TTCAGAATATTATGGGGGTACAACCACTTTGGTTACATAAATTGCTTTTGTATAGTTTGAGTCAAAGTTATTGTACCCACTAGGTGTGAATTTACCCCTCTCCCCCTCCTCCCTCCCACCTGCTTGATTTCTTTTTTTTTAATTTTTTTTTTATTTCAGCATATTACAGGGGTAAAAATGTTTAGATTAGGTAGGTCGCCCTTCCCCCACCCCAGTCAGAGCTTCAAGCGGGTCCATCCCCCAGATGGTGCGCATTGCACCCATTAGGTGTGTATATATCCATCCCTTCCTACCCCCTCCCATCTGCCTGACACCCAATAAATGTTATTACTATATGTGCACTTAAGTGTTGATCAGTTAAAACCAATTTGATGGTGAGTACGTGTGGTGATTGTTTTTACATTCTTGGGATACTTCACTTAGTAGAATGGGTTCCAGCTCTATCCAGGATAATACGACAAAATTCAACACCCTTTTATGATAAGAACGCTTAACAAAATAGGCATAGATGGGATTTACCTAAAAATAATACAAGCCATATATGACAAACCCACTGCCAACATCGTACCTAATGGGGAAAAATTGAAAGCATTCTCATTTAGAACTGGAACCAGACAAGGTTGCTCTCTACCACCACTTCTATTCAACGTAGTGCTGGAAGTCCCAGCCAGAGCAATCAGACAAGAGAAGCAAATCAAGGGCACCCAAATAGGGGCAGAAGAGGTCAAACTACCTCTCTTCGCTGACGATATGATCGTATATCTAGAAAACCCCAAAGATTCTGCCATGAGACTACTGGAATTGATAAACAAATTCAGCAAAGTCTCAGGTTACAAAATTAATGTACAGAAATCAGTAGCATTTCTATATGCCAACAACGGTTAAACTGAGAACCAAATCAAAGACTCAATACCCTCCACAATAGCAACAAAGAAAATAAAGTACCTAGGAATATATTTAACTAAGGAAGTAAAGATTTTATTTTAAATTAAGATTTTTAAAACATTTCCAGGGTTTTTAATTTTAATATTCCCTGGTTATCTCATATCTACCCATGTTTACTTCATAATTTCTTGTTCATTGACTGCTGCTAACTTCTTTATTCATTACAGAATTTGAAATACATTTATTTCAAAATGATTTTTGTACATTCTATTATATACATTTTCCTTGGGCTGAATTAATCTCCCAATGGCCAGTTGTATTTCTTAGCATTAGTTTGCTTTCTATGTTTTAATATTTTAGATTGCAGGCTGACATTGCATGGAAATTTTACCTCTCCTTCTCTTTCTCCATGCTTTCTCCACGCTCTTCTCTTCCTCTCATCTAACAAAGTTTTACAGTTGCCTGAAGTGGAATAGTGTCTGAAATGGGATAGTGGTCTGGGGCTAGATCTCATGCTGGCCATTTAAACCTTTCCCATGGTGATACTGAGAACAATGTCCGTCAACTCATGAAACCACAGGGCAACTTGACCGAAGTCGTGGTTGCTAGGCGATGTCTCTCTGCTTCTTTGACTCCCCTGGTATATAATTATAACTACAACACAGCTGCAGGCTGTAGTTAGACTCAGCTTGTTTTTTCCACCTCTTTTCAAGGAGATGGAGTTCCTCAGCCCTCAGTGTTAAGTACTGAGACTACCGCCAGTGAACAACATTCATTCAGATAATGCCACACAAATCACTCCAGAATCTTAGCATAGCTGGAGCTTTAAGTTCAA
>NW_012142745.1:8014428-8017655 GCF_000956105.1 Propithecus coquereli
TGGTTTATCAAAAAGGCAGCCATTCATTCTCTGAAATAACCCAGAAATTAGTTCTATTCAGTTTTATTCAAGGAGCGAAGATGCTGTGAGTTTCATTCATCTATATTCAGGAAGCTCAGGTGGCTTAGCTCCCTGGCTTCTCACAGCTCCTTAAAACTCTGCAGCTGGCTTTATTTCAATGACACCTGCAAATTTAGCTTATGCTAGCCTGTGGGACCTTATTAAGCCCCCAAAAATAATAAATAATAAGAACCTACACATTTATCTGTGTTAGTGTTCATCTCCTTTGCAGCAGATCTAGGTTTTCCTTTTCGTCCTGATTCCAGTAAATGGACCCTCGCTTTATTCTTGGCATCACATACAAGTGTTCTAGCAGCCAGGCGTTTTCTTCTAGAACTAACTTTCCACCTGTTGCTCTGGTTCTCAATCAGCTCCCTTCCTGCGATTCCCAGATGTTGCAGGGTCCACAGAGATGTGTACATGAAGCCAGGGCTCCATGCTTTTCCCTCTCCTATGTGCTGTCAGAGCCCTTTCCTAGCCTCACACCTGGATCTGTCAAGATCACCTGTCATGTCCAAATGGGGCTCCTTTTTCTCTGGGTCCTATCTATCTTCTTTTTTTGTCTATCCTGATGAAACCCAAACCTTTGCTCTGTTACTTTCCCTCTTTCACATTCGTCTGGGACAATGCGATCCTTTTGAATTTACACTACTCAAGACCAAATGCCTCCAGAAGGAAGAGAAAGAAAAACATCTGTTTATTAGCTTCCCCAAAGCAGGTGGTTTTGCCCAATTTTGATGCATGTGTCTAAATCCTAATTCTATATGCCCAACAGAGACTGTTCTTATCCAACCAAAATCTGTTCTGCTTCTTCCAGAGTAATAGGGTATATCCATGTGCACAGCTGCTCAGGTACGCTACATCTTCCTACATCTTAGCAGCTAGGTGTGGCCACACTTGTAAGTTCTCTTTAATGGAGTATGAGCAGAAGTGCAACGTGCAACTTCTGCTTCACTTACGTAGAAAACACTTGTTCTGGAACCACTCCTCACACATTTTTCTGCTAGCTAAGAATGAGAACAAGAGGGTTTCCTTGGAAGCTACATATCGAAGATGACAGAGCTGTCCTACTCTTCCTGGCATGACTTCTTGAAACAGAAATCACCTTCCTTCTCTGTGCTGTGGTAAGACACAAAATAAATTTTTATTTTGCTGAACCATTATCTTTAAGTCTCTTCATAACATCAACTCAGACTTTAAGAAATATGACATAATTAATAAAATAATTTTAGATTATTTTAAAAAACATATCCAAATATTTCTTATTCTTCCATAGGTTTAAATAGCTGATTGAAGGCCAAATACATTTAAATAACAAATAACTAAAATATTAGGTGTACTAGAAATTAGTCGCACTTCTATTTGGCTACTTGCCCCACTTTGGTGCTCCTTTCTCAGCAGAATGGAAACCTTAGGTGACACCTTTGCTTCATCCGTCAGATAAACCGGGGTTGCAGTCAATTTGAGTTTCCAGATATAGTAATGATTGATTACCTCCCAATTGGCAAGACTGGTTATATGCTGACAGGAGAACCAAATCATTTGTTAAAGGAATCTGACTGACCGTATTGCATTCTTGTGGACAGGCAGCACATCTGTAACATTCACAGCAGACATTGGATGAAACTTCAGAAGCAAATGTGTAAGGCACAAAGTCATCTGAGACAATTATTTCTTTAAAAGTTTCATGACTTTTTGAAAATTATGTTCATAGAAAAAAAATAAGCAGCTTCTCTATTAATGGTTCCCAATCTGTTTAGGGCCACCAGGCTGTCCTGCGAAGTTGATGAAACTTTGGATCCCTTTCCTGGGAAAATTCCAACATAGCTAATTTTGCATACAATGTAAGATGACTCACAAATGCCCATCAGCGCAGGCACATCCAGGGGTCACAGATTAAGAACATACTTTTATAGAGGAAAAGTCAAAGAATAAATCCATTTCTTCTGTTCAATCACAACTATATCAAACTATCATTTATTGTGTATTTATTTGCCAGCAAGACTTGAGTCCAATGCTGAAAGAGCTAAAAGAATACTTGAGGCCTGTCGTCGAGCAGCTGACAGTCCAGTGTAGAAAACAGACCTGACAGTGGATCTTTACAACGCAATGTGCGCAATGGATGTGTGAGCAGCACACAGGGACAACAGAGGATGGATTAAAATTTCTATCCAAGGGAGCTAGAGCAAGGATTCTTTTTGCATTGGGTGATTCTGGAGGAAGAGCTGATGAAACAGAGTGACTAGTCCTGCAGAAGGAATACTTCCAAATCTGCATTCATACATGGCAATAACAATAATCTTGATGGAGCACTTAATATGTGTTTGATACTATTCTTATGTTTATTTAATCCTCACAACAATTCAAGTGACTTTTTCTCATTACCTAGCCAGTGAGTGGGGCCAGATTCAACCAGGTGTCTGCAACACTCTTGACCACCATGCTCTGCCAGCCATGAATCCATCGTCTTGTTTTAGGTCTACACTCAAAATAGTGCATTGGAGGACAGTGAGGACTGCATTATTATGCACCAATTGATTATACAGATTCAAATAAGAAATTTTACAGATGAGGTATTTCAATGCACAACGACACAGTGGCATATGTACTCTTTCCCAAATTTTATAAGTGAGGCATACAGAGTTTAAATGAGTGGTTCAAAGCCACATAGTCACAGGAGGGGAGGCCCATGTGTGAACACCAGCCTTTTGACTCCCAGTGTGCTGTCATTTCTATGACATCTCATGGCTTCCCAGAACAGGGGGAGCAGACACCATGTGGAATCCATGGCTAGCATGAGAATCAGAATGGCTGTACCAAGCACAGACCCAGAATTCAGATCCACACCTGTTTTGTGCAATTCAATCCCAGACATAGTCATTTGCCCAATTTAAGAAGTCATCTAACTTTCCATTCCTATCCTCCTCCAGCAAATAAACATGGAAATAAGAGGTGGGAAAGAGTTATAATATGAGATAAAGATCAACTTATTTGATTAGATTAAAATTCATACTGAATATCAGATGAATTAAAGCAAGTGACAAATTCTAAGTTCAAAAAATAAGTTTCCAGAATCCAGTAATGAAACGAAATATTTAAAAATCTGCACAATTTTTTTCTGAATAAACTGACAGTCTGCATAACATCTCTATAACATATACATCTAA
>NW_012142745.1:8029525-8031299 GCF_000956105.1 Propithecus coquereli
CTAAAATTAACAATACATCATATTTTTCTTGATTTCTTTTTTGAAACTGTGGACAACTTTTGGTCTTAGAAAATCTGGAGGTCCATTTGTTATCATTTCAAGGATAAATGTAAATAAAAACCTTATCCTCAATCATTTCTGTATATGCAGGACATAAATCTGGGAATATTATCTGTTTATATGTACATATTCTAGGCCTGTTCTTTAAAGAGATCTTGGTTTTATTTAAAATACATGCAAGGTTGGAGGCAGCAAAAAGGTGTCTCAAGGGTCTTGTGTATTTTAGAGAGGAATGTCAAGAATGTGTGCTTCCCAGCTTGTAAAACAATAATTTCTTTGATTGGACATTCAGTTGTGCTTTGCCTGGCATTTTTTGTTTTTAAATCCAAAGGTAAATTTAACTTAGGGAGGAGATATTTCTGTTTGTCAGTTTCAAAAGCAATTTGTTTTCATTTTGTTCTTTTTTTTTTTTTTTTTGTAAGCAGTAAATCTTTTGAAATTTGAACTCTACCCTTGTTTTCCACTGTGGTTATTTCTTTAGAGGTTAAAGTTTGTAACCATAGCCCCTTCTCTACCCCTGAAAGGCAGGAGACAGAAGAGACCATTTGGGAAATTCTTTTGGCAAAATCATTCCCAGTAATCCTATTTAAGGCAGATTATACTGTTCAAAACATAGCACTAATCTATATTTTCTTGATGTCATAATAAAAGTAGCTGCTATCAATAAAATTGCCCCCGGTTATCCAAACAAACATCTACCAAAAGAATGTTTCATGTTTGCACTCATATAAGAAAAATTCCCATAGTTTTATGCCTTTCTCAAATGCTTATTAAGCAACATTAATAACTAATAGCCTCTTGATATCATCTCCTATTTTTGCACATTTTAAACACATCTTTCAATGTTTGGGTTAATTCTTTTCTTAGTCATATCACTAACACATTGAAAAACAACAGAATTTTTGGTATCCATCCTATTGTATGATTCTATCATTATATGTCTAAGAATACCTAAAGTTCCTTCCAATTTAAAAGGTCATCAATTTATACTTCCCATTTATTCCCTTATGGTAAAATTTAAAAACAAAAAAGAGACTCTTTTTGAGTCAGCCAAAATGTAGCATTGAAAGTAAACCTGAATTTTAATGCTATACATAGACCATTTTCAAATGATTCATTGATTAGCAAAGAAGTAAAAATCAGGTATAGGAAAATAACTTTTTGGTTTATTGAGAGACTGAGGACCCTAGAAGGCTGGGCTTGCCTTTAAGATCACAGTGGACCAACTACAGCCCTTGGGCCAAATTGATCTACCAGTTGCTTTTGTGTGTGAGCCAAGAATGCTTTCTACGTTTTAAAATGATTGAACAAAATTAAAAAAAAATAGTATTTCATGAAATTAAACTCTTAGTGTTCACAAATAAAGTTTCTTTGGAGCACAGCCATGCTCATTCATTTACATATCATCTATTGCTGCATTCACAAAACAGTGGCAGAGGTGAATAATTGCAACAGAGACTGTATGATCCACAAAGCCTAACATATTTACTCTCTGGTCCTTTATGAGGAAAGTTTAAGGTTATGTCTGGTTTCTGGAACAATTCCACTGATACCAGCAAACATGCCTACGGAAGATTTAAGTTGTGATTAAACAGGATTGCCACAAATCAACTCTTGGAATATCACCTGTCTATTCTTACAGGAGTGATGACTTCAGCAGTTCTTTGGCACAGTAGAAGGCGATTCATTCTGATGCTCTTGTTCAATTTTCCTT
>NW_012142745.1:8031349-8033915 GCF_000956105.1 Propithecus coquereli
TTTTCTTGTCACCTTTAAGACGTTGAGAGGATTCTTAGGTTACAGGTTTATTTCACATTCTTTCTATTTTTCTGTATGAGTAGTTCAATTCATACAGAATTTGGCACTATGAATTTTCCTCTGAATACTTCTTTGGACAGATTTCTTGATTTTCACATGTGTTATTTCCTTTATCAAAAATAACTAGTTATTTTTATTACTGATTTTCTTCATTCCTCAAAAAAAAAATAAAATATTTCGCTGATTAAAAAAATAAATTTCCAAGGCACTATGTCTAGGGTGCTGGTTCTTACATAAAAACTCAGAAACTACTAATATTTTAAGCCTAACTAGGAAAAGAAAATCACCATTGCAGAGTTGAAACTCCCCGACTAAATAATTTTCTAAATAGTTGATTTTCCCTCCTAAATCCCTTTTCCTATTTTAGCACAACAAGCAGATTTTGATAAGAGATCTGCAGTGTTGTATTCCAACAAGCGAGGCTGCATGGAATACTTCCCCTCTGGTAGCCACATGTCAATCCTTTCATGTAATTAATTTCCTAATGATCCTGAAACATTCGCTTCATACCTGAATGATCTCATTCTAGCACCAGGCAATTTTCTGGAACATTTTAAATGTGAAATTTATAGGTAGGTCCAAGCAAATACATTGTAGACAATGTGTGGATGAAAAGCTCAGGATCAAACCTTTTGCCAGTGAAGTGTATAACATTTTCTTTGACATAAGCAAAGTGATATATAGCATGTCACAGCTAAGCTGTAAAAATACCACGACCTTTCATCAGTCTCAATTATTAGAAGTAATAGCCCCAGGCTGAAACTACTTGCGGATCTCTGACGATATTAAACACAGAAAAACTATAGAATCTAATGTAAAGTGCTCGGCCAAACTGTGCTGGGATAGGGTTGCCTAGTGGTCCATTCATCATTTTTTTTCTGCTTATTCTGGGGCTGACATCTACTTATTAAGTCTTTCCCTGGGTCATTTCACACTGCTGAAAAGGCAAAGTAGAAATCCCACCGGGAGGCCTGCATTTCCAGAGGGATGGGAGGTATTTGATTTTTGGTGCCATCATCATCTTATTAGGCAAAAGGAAAACTGTCTGTCCTGCTAGGCCCCTTCCTGCTGTTTCAAAAGTCATATCCAGTGTGGATGAGTGTCCCAATGTGCAGGAAAGTTTTAAGAAAAAATAAACTGCTGTCCTATGAAATGGTAATATTTTTCAGTAGCTGGGGACCACACCTTGCTGATGAGGGAAGCCAGGCTGAGCACTATAAACAGACTGACAGTCTACCAGGGGAAAAGAAGGGATGGGAAGAATCAAGAGAAGGGGTGATTAAAGGAAAGGGTAAATGTTTCACAGAATTCTACGGGATAAACCTCAATGGAGGACTAGTAATATTTCAACGAAACAGGTACTGACAGTAGGCAAACAGATTGCTTTTGATCGTGGATGGAATTCAGAAACATTTAGCCCCCCTATTCTCTGAAATTTAGCATTTTACTTAATTAGGAATTTATGAAACAAACTGTGGCAGTATTCACAATACCTCGGACTGTGTCGTCAACAGAAATCACACGGGTGATATTGTATATTACATTTCAATTGTGGCAGATATTATGTAAGAAAGGTTAAAAGCCATCTTTTACTGTTTGTTTTTTTTTATAGTAATCTCTGAGCTGCTGGTGAGCTCCCTCCTATGAATAAATATCCTACATCATAGTCATGAACAACTAGGTGAGTGAGAGACCAACAGGGAGAGTCTGTGAGGGGTGGGCAAGAGGGGTGAAGTGGAAGGGGGTGGTCTGCAGCATCGCAGCATAGACACGTGCTTTCCATGGGAACCTCTACTTAACCCAGGTAGATGCAAAGCAAGCTGCAGCTTGAACCACCTGCCAGGCCCAGAGAGCATGAGTCTACCTTACAGCCACGCTGCTCAAGTGATATCTACCTTTTATCTTTATTTCCACCCTCAGTTCCCACCTTCCACCCGATGCCGGGGGAACCGGATCCCAGTCTCAGGAAGACAGGTGATGGGGGGAGATATGGAGGTAATGAAGACCATACTCCCACCACCCCTGGCTTTCTGTCTGCAGCAGGCCCCAACTGAAGAAGGTGAGAAAATTTAACTTTAAAGCAAGTTTGGAGTTTTATGTATTAAATGCATCTGGACATTCTAATTTCTGAACCAAGATTCTGTTTGGTAACTTAAGGATCCACAGAACTTCTTATTAGCATAGTAGTGTCTGTCACTGCCCAAGATACAGCTCAGGCAGGGAAAGAAATGCCCCCAGTGAGTTTTAAAGGGACCCTAGAATACAAAATTAAGTAGCTTTATGGTTACACCCTGTAAGTCCTGTATGTTCAGAATAGAGTTTATATTGATTTTTTGTCTTTTTCCTCAAATGCATAAAAGTTCTACTTCAGCTAATCTGCTTTATACAGAGCCCCAGTCAGTTTCTGCTGTTCCTTCCAAGGTTTGTTCTTGTCCAGAAATCCTCCTCATTTTATCCAGGGCACTATAAACCCCACCTACCCATCTGGTTTGGCTCAAACCCATTG
>NW_012142745.1:8034200-8035828 GCF_000956105.1 Propithecus coquereli
CTGGTTTGGAGCTCTTTGGAGAATTTACTCCTTTGAAACTATCTCAATGTTTTGGTTAACTATTCTGGGTTAGATCATAATAATCTTTACCAAGTTAGTTATTCAAATGTATTTATCATATCTCATAATATACACTATTCATTGATTTCTTTTTTAATCTCAATATTTCCTATTAGACTGTTTATATAGTAAACATTCTGAGGTCTTTTATGCTATTATAACAGAATACACCACACACACGCACACACACACACACACACACACACACACACACACACTCTTAAATGATAATTCGCTGGAAATAAAAATGGATCAAATTTTCTTTTCTTCAAAATTTAAAAAATATTTCTATGTTACTCTCTTATATTCAGCACTGATATTGAAAATTTGGCATCAATCCAATCCTTATTTTGTTATCTAAGTGATCTACCTTCCTCTATAGACACTTTTAGAATAATGTCTTTTCCTCTGATGTTTTAAAATATTGCTGTAATATATGTAGATATATATTTTTATGCTCTCCCATTTGATACTCTATGAGCCTTTTCAATGCAAATTATGTAATCTTTCCAAAGTTTTGAAAATATGTTTTCATTATTTCTAAAAATATTTTCTCTTCTCTATTTTTCCTTCTTCTTCTGACACTCCCATTACTGCATCCTGATGCTTTCACTCTCCATCTTTTAACATGACCTTAGTCTGGCTTATTTATTTTATTCTTCTTCATCAATATCTGTTCATATAAGGAGAATTACTCAATATTACTTTCCAGCTTACTAATTCCCAGCTTTTTCTTTAGCTGTATCCATACTGGTATGTGTTCCTTCTATTGTGTTCTTTAAGTATTATATTTTGATTTTTAATAAAATCAGAGGGAGATATATGTGTGTGTGTGTGTTTTCTCTTATTTCTTTATGTATATTTGTTATATTTCTTGATCTACCTGTTCCAAAATTCAGCTCTATGATATATATATATTTGAACATTTATCTTCCTATTTAATGATCGTACTGCACAAGTGTCTATTGATTTTGTCATGTGAGTACCAGCTATGCTTCCTGGTAATGTATGGTGGAGCAGGCCCAAAGGCTAGGGAGGCTCTTTTGTGTCTCTCCATTGCATTTCTGGAGAGAGGGGGAAGTGCCCAAGGGGAGACAGACCCAAGCCCACAGAATCATGTTAGCCACTATATAAGTCTTCTAGTCAAAGATTCATTTTTAAATTACTTTAAATAAGCAGTTTGGGAAGAGCCTGTTGTTCAGTCTGGGGGAGCTGGAGGAAGAGGAGTGAAGAAGCAAAGGCCCAAGGTGCTCCAGACCCATCATCAACCGCAAACCTACAGCTCAATAGCATCGGTGGCCTGGATAGTCTTAACATTTTTCACAACAAAAGAACAGACAATGATTATGCCAAGGCTATGCATGGAAAGGTAAAAGCAGAACCAAAAAGTTTTCCTTCAACCTATTCACCTTGAATGGCCTCCTATGATCCTACATCCCTGGCTGCAGACACACCAAGGCCCTATCCACACGGGGACTGCTTCCTCGTGGTCTTCATTCTCAACTTGCTTTTGTCTTCAATTTTTGTCATTTTCCTTGACCTATGCTTTCCTTGAGCTTCTGTAGTCC
>NW_012142745.1:8049933-8052101 GCF_000956105.1 Propithecus coquereli
TGGGAAAAGCTAGCAGTAGCTTTCTACATACATTCTCCTAAATTCAAGTCCAACAGAGTAAGAGCTCATCTATTCCTAGTCAATGCAGTGCAGACCACAGATAGGCGATGACTGAATCATATTGAACAACCTAAACAAAGTACTTACTGTGACTAAGAGGGATTTGGAGCTCAGATTGGCCTAGCCTGGGTACTATGTCCTGCCCTGGTCGTGGCTGCCATCTCAGCCAAAAAGTGGCTCCAGAAAATGTGAAGAATGGGTCCCCAAAAGAAAGTCAAGGTTTTCTTATCAGAATAACAGAAAAGGAGTTGAAAACCAGGAAAATTATTATTTGACTTAAATTATTCTTACCTCATTTAGAACTTTCATAAATATTGCATGTGATTTTGCTATTGCTAATTCATTTTTATTTTTCACAAAGGAAGCTTTTGAAATGTTATACTTTAGTTGGGACTGAGAAAAGAAAAAATAGAGGAGCTTGGAAGAGGCTTTTGACTTAGGCTCACCCCTTTACCATTCACAAACATTGGGCCAGTCCACAGCAAACAATTGTTATTTATCTACTTACTGCATGTTGCCACCAGTCGTCCTCTGAAGTGCCTTGATAATCCCAGTTCCTTCTGCAACACAACACCAGGCCAATGAAATGCAGCCCAATGGGCTCTTGAAGGGAAATGGTAGCCACATGCCTGGGCTTGAGCAAGCTGATCCCAGAACCAGAGTTTAATGGGATCTAAGATCAACCCAGGACAAATTGGTTGACTTATGGATAAAATTCCGCTTCCATCTGCTCTTTAGGGCCTTGTCAATTATCATGATCCTTTTCCTGTAGAGCTCCATCTGTTAAAGCAGAACAACAACATGAAAGAGAACTTTCTATTTCTTTTGGACTTAAGTAACATCCATAGTCTTCTGTCCAAACTCAGTGTGCTGTGTCCACAAGTTCTCTGAGCTTACATGGGTCCTCCGACATCATTCCAGACAGGGACATCTGTTTTTTGGGTTTTTTTTTCAACAAAAGTTTTGAGAATATAATCTGTATGTTTTGGTTTGAAATGCCATTTTAGGAGGAAAAAATATGAAATAAGATACCACAAATATATACCTATTTTTAAAAGATTAGAAATACCTTGATCCACAAATTTGGGCAACTGTTGTTTTTTAAAAAATAATAGGCCAAGAAACAGCATATTTTTATTATTAGCAAAGATTTTAGCATTTTAAGATAAAAGAGATATTTTACTTACCACTCTGTGATGTGAAATAATTGCTTAATCTATGTTTCCTGTGTATGCTATTGGTCATAATCCAATTGCTCTAAGGGAGTCAGACTGCAAACTGTAATCCTTTGTGCCCAGAAAGAAAACAAAGAGACTTTGAGACCCACCCAGCATTTTCTCTGCTACAGGAAATAAGGAAACGCTCTCTGGAAGAGGTACAAATTCATCAGGCCTAAAAAGATTAAAATAGCACATTTCATCTGTGGCCTTGGGATTCTAATAGCCCTTTCAGGAACTATTGACTGTGGATGTGAGATGGTGGTTCTGACTCCGAATCGGAAGTGTGAGCCCTCTGTAGCAGCTCCACTTCTAGAACCACCGTGGAGGCCGCCAGCTACAGCTGACAGTGGCCGTGACTGATGGAAACCTGACACAATCGCTGTATTCTGCCATAAACCGTCTGCAGGTAATCAATTCTGCCACACGGTGTGAGCCGTAATCGTTCTGAATCAGGTTTGTTTCTGAACAGACAGATACATCCGTAATCACACTCAACCTCTGAAATTCCTGCTTTCTCTGCCTGTGCCATGTGTGTTACATATTTGGAAGCATTCAATACATACATGGTATAGATGGATGGATGGATAGATAGAAAGATAGAAAAATAAAGCAAACGATTTAATGAAACAGCAATTGGGGGGCCATAGGCCAACACTCCACACTTTGCAAGGATATTTTCAATTCACCCTGTTTTGTTTTTTGTTTTTTTTCTTTTCCTGCAAAGGATTTATCAGGATTAGAGATCGAACGAGCAGTGGAATTTTATAACATTCTAGGGAAGGGGGAGGGTGGTGGGAGGAGGGGGGAAGAGGGAGGAGAGGAGGGGTATTTGTATACACAAGGAGGGCAATGCGCACTACCCGAAGGATGGACATATTTGAAACACGG
>NW_012142745.1:8052276-8080737 GCF_000956105.1 Propithecus coquereli
GCTGAAATAAAAAAAAAAAAGCTAAAAAAAAAAATTAAATTAAATTAAAAAAATGCCTCAATGTAACGATGTAGAATTGTGAAATGTGTATCAGTGGGATTATTCCAGTCTTGTATAATTATCTTACTATCACTGCATCTGAGTGATAAATATTTAGAAGGTGCCATTTAAATATTTTTCATTAAATACTAAGGGGCACAGTCTATTGGTAAACTCCTACTGAATGAGTACCCCAAAATAATAAACAGTGTCGTCTCAGGAAAGAGAAGAATGGAATTTTGAAACTTCAGCTAAAACTGCTTTAAAAGGCAGTTTAAAGTTTCAGATGAGCTGTGGTTATTTGTATAAATTGGTAGAAATTAATTTTGGAAAAATTACTAAATCTAAACAAAGATTAGTCCTGGTGCATAAAATTACCTGTTAGGAAAATTCTGACAGAGGTGCCCACAATGAATGCACAAACAAATTTTTCCAGCCACAATACAAGAGATTTTTGGAAGCTTACCTTCCCTTGGCAAAATAAACTGCTTGGTTCTTTTTGACTGTCTTGTATCAGGTGCTAAAATTGAAGGTGTAGAAACATCATGTTGTACTCCTCTTTCTTATTTCTTTATCATTTTTTGTCTGTTTCTTGACAAATTATTACTTTCAAAGCATTTCTTTTGGTGCTAAATTCTAAAACTGCTGCGTGTAACATGCTGCTTGTATTAAAAAATGCAAAACAGGAGTGAGTATCATTGTAGGAAAAAGTGAGGTATAGTGGGTAACATCACTGGTAGAATTATAAGACTGCTTGGCAAAACTTAACCCTACCACTTTGCTGGGCCCCAGTGGAAAGATTATTTTTCTGTACCCAGCCTCATCATTTATAATATAAGAACAATATTAGTTTTCACTGGTTAAGTGAAGTGAGAATTAAATGAGATAGAAAATCTATTTAGAATATTTGCTATGATATGTGGCAAGAAGTAAGTCCCCAGTAACTGTTAGCTCTCTTTATTTCATAAAATATATTCAAACATGACTCCAAAGTGATCTGGCGGTGCACAGTGTCTATAAAGCACACGTGCATGACTCCATCATGCTAGACTTGTGTTAGAATCTGTCCACTTTCCATGAACCTAGTTATGAAACATTCTTTAGAGAAATGTAGAAGACACAACATTCACATTATCACCAATAGTCTAAGTCCTAAATAGTTACTAATGAGTCTATTAAAACATTTCAGAGATAAACAAGGCTTTAGACAATATCCGAAAAGATTATTTGAAAAAATTTGTCTTAATTTTCCTCACAATCCTTTCAATTTTTAACCCACTGAAATTTTGTCTCTATCTGGACCACCACTTTAAAAAAATTGATCAGTAAGATGCCCAGTGATCACCAATGTGCTAAGTGGACATTTCTGAACTCATATCTAACTTGATCTTCCTGGTCTTATTAGTTCTTCTTTGTGTCACCAAGTCCATTGAACTTAATAAGTAGTTGTGGGCCTCCAAATCTGTGTCAGGTACACTGAGTCTTAAACTCTTTGATTCTTATCTCTCTTGGTGTCTATCCTACCTCTCTGAACCTAGCATTCCAGTCTTCTTTATAGATGCCTCTTCCTTTGACTGCTCTTTAAATACATTTTCATATGTGTGCTCCTATATCTTCTTTTCTTTTCACTCTAGGTGCCTCTTATCTAAGACCATGATTTATTACAGGGCCATTTGCCAAGCAGTGTCCAATATACATAACTACTCCAGATCTTTTTATTGAGCTTCTTTCTTATATGTCCTTGAACATCCACCTGCAGAGTTCTTTGGGCTCACAATTTCAACAAATCTCAACCTGAATCAATTCTCTTTCCTCCAGTGTAGCTCCTCTTCCATTATTTCTTATTTTGATTAATGGTAACATCATCAACCCCATCACTCAAGTCAGAAACCTGGGAGCTCTCTAAGCATCTTTCTCTTACTCACCTTCTCTCTACAATTCATCAAAAATTCATATTGATTTTCATTCCCAAATATTTGCTCATTTCAGTTTCCACTCTTTTTCTCTAACACCACTGACGTCGTTCACTGTGTTTCACTAACACTACTGCGACAGCCTTATAGCTGGTTTTCTGCCATCCATTTGCCTTTAGTTAATCCAATTGCTGTGATAATTGATAGCGTTTTGTTTTAAATAAAAATGTGATCCCTTCAACAGCTGTTTTCAAACCTTTCATCATATCCCCAGACTTTCAGGTGAGGTTTTGCGTGCATACAGCCGTGATCCTGTGGCTTGATTCTCTCTAGCCTTGTCCTTGACAACTCTTTCTCATGGATCTTCCCAACCTTGCTCTGCTCTGAGCTTCATCTGTTTCAGCAGATGAAACAGGACAAAACAATGTTTTCATCCTGTTTGAATCTTTACTGCCTTGGCACTCATGTTGTCCACAGCCCAACCTTTCTAAAAGAGTTGTAAACATTTACTTTTTTCTAGTTTTATTAACTTTTTTTCTATTAACTATTAAGTTCACCACAGAATGTGGCTGCTCTCACCAGGATCATAAATGTCCTGCCCATCATCAAATTCAGTAGTGAGCCCTCAGCGTTGGTGTTGCTTGACATACTAGTATCTAACGCTGTTGACGATTATTGCTTCTTGAACCTTTCAAGACCCACAGTTTTAAAGATATTTCTGTGGTTTTTGCTTTGCTTATGTGTCTTCTCTGCATCTTGGAGTGATACCTCTCAATCTCCTTACCGAGTCCCTCTTTGTGGACCAACTCTTAAAAATGTTTCCTTTGCCAGGGTTCTTTCCTTGATCTTCATGTACCATTCCAATCCCAATGGTTCTCAAGCTTATTTCAACCCCAGCACACTGAGGACCCCAATGTCCAGAGCGATGGTGGCTCAGTACATTTGCAAAACTAAGTTGGAGAAGGGAGACGCTGTCTAATTTTAAAAAGCACTTTAGTGGTTATGATGTTGTCCTTTTCTGGTCAAGATTTTTATTCTTTCTAGCTGACCTCATCCCTTCCCAGTCCCTCACTACCACCTATGTCCACTCGAATCACATATTTTTACCTCTAGTTCTTACCCATTTTCTCAGTTTCAAGTCCATATATTTACCTGGCTCTTACCACCTCCAATGATGAGTTCTACCATCATTTTTGACTCAAATTGTCCAAGTTAAACACATTATTTTGTTTTCTCAAAACTGCTTATCATACACCATTCCTCTATCTATAATGATCCAAGCAAAAATCCTGGGGTTTCCATTTATCTTCTTTCCCCACCATTATTCATGTCCAATAAGTCCTATAGTCTTGTCATTTTTTCTTTCTCTGTCACACTTATTACTTTCCATGTCTTTCTCTTCTCACCGTTACTGTCATTGTTTAGTCTTCTGTCTAGTCTACTGTTATCATTTCCTAACTAATTATCATGCCTACAGCTTACTTTCTGCAATCAATCTTTCATTCAGCTTCCAGAGTAAATTTTCAAAATACAATTCTTATCATGTCATGGCCTGGATTACAACTCTTTTGAACTCTCACCATCTACAGGATAAAGTCCAAATTCCTCAGCCTGATGTTAGATCTCCACTGTCAGCTGAGCAGGAACAGAGTTCACTGACCCAGTTTCATTTGTTTATTCAACAAATATTTATTGAGTATCACCAGGCAATATTCTAGACACCAGGGACACTGAAGGGAAAAGACAGGAAAGCTTCTAATACTAATGGAGTTTATATTCCAGATCAGGGAGAAAAATAAAATAAAATAAACAAAAACAAACACAAAGTGGTAAGTTGTACATGAAAAATTAAAATATAGTCATGCAATTGATATTAATATTAACTAGAGGGCTGCTCTCCTTTATGGCTTTGTATGTTTCTGCTGTAGCACAAACCGTTAGAGCTGTTTATTTAAACAGCTGTATTTTACACTGGACTCTCAATGCCTTAAACACAGACAACAAGTCTCATTAAGTTTTGCAGCCTCGGCGCTTAGTGATGCCAGCACAGAGTGGAGGTTCCATCAATGTCGGTTGAACATACTCACTCAGGAGCATTTGCAAATGTCAGTATTGACTGGCTTTGGAATGGGTAAGATACTAGGTGAGATAGTGGAGAAAGAAAAGAGAGAAGGGAAGGGATGTTTTACCATGCCATTCTGCTAAATAGATCAGGATACAGTAGGAGAGTTTCAATGTCAAAATATACATATCCATCCCTAATTTTATCATTTAAGGAACAAATCTCAAATTGAGCAATTGACATAGCACTTTTTTTGTCCAGTTGAATCTGTACATCTGCAGAAAGCAGGCCTTACTATTTTGTGTGTTTGTTTCATGTTCTATCTAGTTCTCTACTTATCTTTGACCACCTGGTTATCACTTTGTATACTTATTAGAGTGTATAACATCAGCTACTGTAATATAAACTCCCCAAATTTCAGCGTTTGAACAAATCACAGATTTATTTCTTTATCAAGTCCAATGTGTATTAGCAGGGAACTTAGCTTTGTATAGTCATTCCAAGGCCAGTATTCTTCATTTGTATGGCTCTCCTAGCTTTTAAAGCCTTCTAATTTTCCATTAGATCTCCCACAGTCAGCAGATATTGAGCAAAGGTGGAAGAATGCCCAAGAGTTTGTAGAAATCAGACCTAGAAACAGTGCCCACATTCTACCGTCCACATTCTCTTGGCCAAAACTCAGTGATGGGGCCACAGCTAACCTTATGGAACCTGGGAAATAGAGTATGATTATGTGTCCAGGAAGAAGAGAAAAATCATGGCTATTGATTGTAAGACTCCAGAGAGAAGGAGTAACTTGTCTAAGGTGATTTCTTGCAGATTAGCCACTTGCAAAGTGTCATGGGTACCATCTACAGTCAAGTATTTAAGACTCTCAATACCGGAAGAATTCTGAGCTGATGAATTAGGTTATCCATCCACTACATCATGTGAATTATGCCCACAAGGCTTGTTTCCAGCCCACTGATTACACCACAGTAGGAGCTGGAGCTGCTGCAACCATGCACGCTGAGCCAGTGGAATTAGGCTGGAACCAAAGTTCTGCCACATGATCTGATGTTGATCTCAACTATGATCACATCAGGAGAGGGGCCCATGCTCAAATACTTCACAGCCCAAACTTTGGGGTCTCTTTCTTGGGGTCTGATGCTGGTCCTGCTAGTTGTAAGATTGTTACAGAGGATCCACACTCCTGCTAATACTCCTGTTTCTTTTACTTTATCCTAGTAAACCAGACCTGCAGAATGATGCCTAGCCTTTTAACTTTGTTTACTCAACACTGGCATTCTCTGCCACAATATTTATGTTTCATCTTTGGCTTCCATATGGTTTCTGGCTAAAGCTGCCTTCATGTGTCTGTCTGTGTCCAGCCAGGTCCACTCAACTTACACTTTCCTCTCGTATCTAGTCTCCAACCAGCCTCATCCCAACTCTGTATGGCCCCACTAGTAACAGAAACTTCCCCCACCACAGCCATCCTTGTCCATCCAGAGAGGCACTAAGACCTCAAACATAAGTGAGTCAGGCTTTGTGCACACATGTCACCCAGGGATTGTTTGAGATTGCTTTTACATCTTGCAATTTATGCTATATTTTTTTGAGCTTAAAGACTAGAATGCCTGGTAGTTGAAGATTGTTTAATTATGCCTTTCACTATATTGCTGGTGCTAAAATGCATTAATGCCACCATCAGCATTATTAAAAACAATGTCCAATGTTTACAAATTTAACCATTTTATTCATTTTTATAACAAATATTTACTGTGTATTTATAATGTGCCAGGTACTGGGAAAGTACTTGGGACACAGACATAAATTAAATAGACTAGTCTCTAGCCTAATAGATTCTCTAGTAGGAGAACTAAAATCTGAACAATTTTTAAAAGTTAATTTATAAATAGAAGTGCTACTAAAGCAAAATTTAGGGTATTCTGGAAGATAATAATGAGGTACAGATAGTTTAGACGGGTTAGCTAAGGAAGGTCTTTTTGAAGAAGGTATATATGTAAGTGACAACATGAAAGACAAATGTGAGTTTGCCAAAGAGCAGGGAAGAGAGTATCCTCGACACAGATAAGAACATGTCAAAGGCTGTTTGGAGAATTGGAAGAATCAAAAGATGACCTGTGGCCAAGCCAGGTGCATGGGTGTGGTATATGAAGGGTTGATGCAAGATAAGGCTGGAGAAGAGGCAGGACTTGAAAAATGTTACAAGTCATATTTTTAGAATTTGGATTTAATCTTAAGGAAAAAGGAGGTCTTTGAAGGGTTTTAAACAAGGGCCTCAGATGAGCAAACACCATAGCTGCTGCATGGAGGTGGATTGGCAAGGGAAAGTGTGGACGTAGGGCTATGGAGCTGTTGCGGTGGCTTGGGTAAGTGATGGTATGACTTGCACTAGGGCTGTTGCAGTGAAGATGGTGAGCTGCTCACATATTTGAGATATTTTATGGTTATGAAATGGGCCATAATTAATGGCAATATGTCATGTAAATCCTCAAGAAGTAAGCCACCATTAGGAATAAATTTAAGCAGTCATGACAATAGTTATATCAGAAACACATAAAAATATTGTGGCCCTACATACCTGCACTATGGTCTTTTGGTATTACCATCTGTCTCCTTAACTAGGAATAGTCAACAATTCTCACTTATGTCAAGAAAACCGAAAAAAGCACTGTTTCAAAAAAAAAAAAAAAATCATAGTGTCAGACCTGAACACAAAGAAATACAATGAATGGATCTCTCGTAATGTCACATTCCCATACAAATAAATGCTGTCTGGTTGGGAGTTTGAATGAAAATTCAATCATCTGGGCTTGAAATATGAATCCGTGTTTTCAGTGACACCTGAAGGTGAAACTCTTCCCTGAAACTAGAGAAATTACAGATGCTTACAAAAGGCGCTTCCGTGGTTTCATTTAGTGGTTATTGCAAAAGTTGTCCAGGTAAGTCCTCTGATAGCCTCACGGGATCCTTCGAAGGATCAGTCAGTCCACAGGATCAGAGGAGACTACTTCGCCCTGGGCACATTCAGAATTTCAGGGATGGAAAATAACATATTATCTTAGCTTGGTACATCAGAATCCCAAAGCCTTCAATTCCTAGGTTACTATATTCTTTCTTACTTTATTTTTCTATTTTTTTGGTGGTGAGTGCTGTTCCATAGGAAACTTCTCCCTGCTGGTACTTTGCTTATACGCACTGAGTCTGGGTTATAATACGCTGCAGGTGTCTGGTTCCTGTTAATGGAATCTTTGACTTTCTAGCTCACTTCGCCCCCAGGTTTGAGCCCTAGATTCTGATTCCAGGAAAATAGGAAAAATCCTATTAAAAATCCCATAAAAATGGAACAGGCTACACAATTTTTGAGAT
Organism: Propithecus coquereli; assembly: GCF_000956105.1. NCBI lineage: Eukaryota > Metazoa > Chordata > Mammalia > Primates > Indriidae > Propithecus > Propithecus coquereli. The sequence continues at coordinate 8,059,666 of NW_012142745.1, forward strand.
AAAACCACTGTTAGATTTAATAGAAAGATGTTCTGAATTTGAGAGTCTCTTCAGTTGCATGAACAGTCCTGGCAGGATACTGAAGGCTACCAAGAGCCCTGACTCCGATTAAATCAAATGATACCTAACTGGTATTGTCAGAGCATCTTCTACTTTTCATCCCTCAGGGAACTAGCCCATCGGTATATCTTGGCTCCAATTTTCTGAAAGAACATAAAAAAAAGCTGCTATCAGTTTGAAGTGATTACTCTATGTAGCACTTTTACGTTAGTATCCACATGAGGAAAGCAAGCACTGCAGCTTACCAGGAGAAAGTAAACAAAGGGGAGAGGAGATGCTATTGTCTTTGAGCTGGTTCTCTGTTGACCAGATAGATAGATGCCAAGAAACTGGAGCACCAGATTGGGGTGACCATTTTAAAATTGTGGAAATAACTCAAGTGTCCATCGATTCATGAGTGAATTAACAAAATGTGGTATATGTATACCATGGAATACTACTCAGCCATGAAAAAGGATGACTTAATGCCTTTTGCAACAATTTGGATGGAACTGGAGATCATTATCCCAAGTGAAATATCTAAAGAATGGAAAAACAAACACCACATGTTCTCACTATTAAATTGGAACTTACTGATGAGCACACATGTGCACAGAGGGGGAAGTAAATCTCAAAGGCAATCAAGCAAGATGAGGGGGGAGATGGCAATGGGCGAAAACCTACCTGACAGGTACAATGAACATTATCTGTGTGACAGGCACACTTTTAACTCTGACTCAAGCATACAAAAGCAATCCATGTAACCAAAAACATGTACCCTCATAATAAACAGGTACCCTCATTTGTACTCTCATAATACTTTGAAATTTAAATAAATAAATAAAATCTCCACAGCAGTCTTGGCCGTGGTTCCCACATGTTTATCTAACCAAGTCCTTCAGGTTTTAGAACATTTGAGATTTTTATAAAGCATAACAAGTAATGTTATCCTGGAAGGTTAGGAAAAACTAACGTCAATAATTAACCTTAAAAATACCAATTAACGGGCCGGGCGCGGTGGCTCATGCCTGTAATCCTAGCACTCTGGGAGGCCGAGGCGGGTGGATCACTCAAGGTCAGGAGTTCGAGACCAGCCTGAGCAATAGCGAGGCCCCCGTCTCTACTAAAAATGGAAATAAATTATCTGGACAACTAAAAATATATAGAAAAAATTAGCCGGGCATGGTGGCACATGCCTGTAGTCCCAGCTACTCGGGAGGCTGAGACAGAAGGATCACTTGAGCCCAGGAGTTTGAGGTTGCTGTGAGCTAGGCTGAAGCCATGGCACTCTAGCCAGGGCAACAGAGAGAGACTCTGTCTCAAAAAAAAAAAGGAAAAAAAATACCAATTAACACTTCAGTCCAAATGAGTTTATAACATTTTCTTTAACAATGAATGAATCAGTGGTTATTAAATTTTCTGAGTTACCAGTACTAAAACTTGGGGTGCCTCTGAGCTGAAGGAGCACATTCTGCCCTTCGCCCTACCCCTTCTCTCCCAAGTCAAACATCACATTCAGTTGTTCTGACTGACATCACAATATGTAGTATGAATCCTCAGCTCTTGCAACAACGTGTTTCCACATTGATCAAAATGTGTTAGAAAACTGTTGTACTGTTTTTATGTATTTCTTCAGATTCCAATGAAAAGAACTAGAATAAACCGTAAGCTTCTCTAGGGCAGAAAACTCTTTGTCACCTTCTGCCACCAGAACTTTCCACAGACCTTAGCACAAGGGAGATACTTAACAATTGTCTTTGGTGTGAGAGTCTCGTCATAGAGAAGTTTAATGGAGAGAAAGGCTTAGAAAGTCCCTTGCTTGAGGTCATGATGGTGGCGCTGTCCTACGGTGCTGGGCACCATAGTTTCTGTATATCCTGTTGCAAGGACCTAAAACATGATTGGGGGGTAGATTCCATGACCATGTGGAAAGACCAAGGATGGAAGAATATACAAAATCAACTTCCTTTTCTTTATTATTTTACTTATACACAATTGTTTTTTACAGATTTAACAGAAGATTAAAATGGGGCTTTTCCTGACATAGCTTTGAATGAGGTCCCAATAAAATTAACATCAGATAACACAGTGTGCATGAGAAGTTTACCATAAGAAGATTTGACAAAGGAAATGGGTAAGAACCTGCTCTGTGATTCTTGCATTGCTCATTTCCTTCAAGAATATAGAAAGCATTTCACAGAAAGAACGGGAAGAGAACACAGCGGAGAGATGTCTTGGGAGAGAGAGCTGATGCTGGGGGTGGTGCCCAGCCTTCCTTCAAGGCGGTGGCATTGCTTCTATTCCAAGCCTAGGCAGGGGTGATCGCGTGATGATTCAGAGGGCCCCAGAATGTGTGGGAAATGTGGGCTCAGTTTGACTCATGCCTGAGACAGGCACAGCAGCTCCAGGTCGTAGGGCAGGGGCAGCGGCTCTGAGGAGGGTGTGTTTGCTGGAATAAGGGAGCACGTGTCTCCCTTATGTGTGCAATGTGGGAGAGAGAACCTAGGTGGAGCCTAGGTCCTTCTAAGAAGTCCAACTAGACAGGCCAGGGAGAAGAAGCAGCAAGCAGGAGAAGATGGAAATGAATGCCGTGTCCCTGGGAGCCGCAAAACTTTGCAATCGACCATCATAATTAGATGCACCTATCTGTCCATGTTAAAGGAACTGCAGGAGCAGGGCTCCGAAAACCCATGCAAATGACTTTCGAGAGAGAAAATGAAGCTTAACCATCTGCCCAACACTGAAAACTTGAAGCCTGATAAGAAAGGTCCAGTTCAAGTAAGGCTTTTCCTCCATCTCCTCCACTGCCAAGATCTGGTAGGCAGGCGCAGCTGGTGAGCCGTTGGAGGGAGGGGAAGGATCACACTGCAAAGGATGGAGAGGAAACCAGATGCACCACCCGCCCCAGCCCCCATGCCCTTTCCCCTTTGTAGATTTCCAGCCACAAGCAGGTCCCAACTGGGAAGGGAGAAGATTTGGTATTTGATGTCACAACAAGCTTCAGTTTTGATTAATATCTTGGACAGGACATTCCATTTTCTAAACTGAGACAGTGTGATATAAAGTGACCATAAGGATGAAAAGTGAGTAGCAAATTCATGGACCTCTTGGATTTTTCACTTAGGGCACGATGACATTACCATCAGTGACTAATTTTTTTTAATTCAAGTGAACAACTAACTAAATAAATAGATAAATAAAAAGTAAAACTGCATTTTCCAAATTGCATTTTGATGACATCCTGAGCTGTGTTCAAGTCAGCTCATCTCATAGCACTATGCTCTGGCTGGTGGCAATCACATTTAACATTATCATAGTTACCACTTCCTCTCACCTTGTTGTGGCATATGCTCCTCCGGCTACTTCTGAAAGGTGAGTTGACACACTCATTTGGGTGTTGCATTAGAATCATTGTTTTGGAAAAGCCAAGTACGGCATGGGCTTCTAATCTCAGATGTGAATATAAGAGATGAAATCTTTTCATTTTCTGCAAATGAAAACACGGTCTCATCCATCCCCTCTCCCTCATGTGCACTACAGCCCTGTCTTCTGAGGCAGGGCTGCCTTAGCACAGCAGACAAGGCCGGGAATGCCATCTTGTCAACCACTAGCGAAGAGCATGAGCCGAGACTCCCAGCAGCAGAGGATGCCAGTCCTTGCTCCTGAATCACGATTTAATGACATCCTCCCTGTCAGGAAAGGAAGCTGGATTTGCTTCAGTGGATTTGTCTTTCCTGCATTCAGGTGATTTGTCTGTCCTATAAACCACTCCCCAGTACGCTACTGGAATGCTAGGAACTATGTCCTTAGAAACCTGGGGGGCTCACTCTCAGATTGAAGGCTACTCATGTCCCTGTGTTTACATTTCTGCCTTTCAGAGCCTGACGTGCTGAGAGGACTCTGAAAGCACAACAGAGTCCTCAGGGGAGAGCACTCAAGGTTAGTGCTGTAAATTCAGCTCTGTAGCTGTGCTGCTTCACGTTCTACGCTGTTCCTCAATTCCTGCCTCACTGGGTCCAGCATCCTGTCTTGCTGCCCAGTACCTCACACTGCACACGATTCCCGTGTGACCCCCCCCCCGGTCCTATCACATTCTTTGGGGTGCAAGGCTGATGCACTGACAACCTCAGTCATGACCTCCTCTACCTCTGACAAAAACCTGTCCCCAGAAGTGAGAATTTCATGGATGGGTTGTGTGCCCGCAGTATTTTCTTTAAACAGCGCTCTATGTTAAAAATGTTGTCAATCAGACTATCTTAAGATTTAACAAATGCTAAAATAGGAGAGAGGTCCTTGGTTCAAGGCTTAAGGAACTCGCCTGGATGGAAATCAAAGATGGAGTTGTCAGACTTGACAAAACCAAGAGGGAAAAAGGTGGACAGTTTAGACCTGGTTCTTAAAGAACAGCCATATGGATAATTTTGGGCTCAAATGTACCCTATTTCTATAGCACCTGGAAAACATTTGTTTTGAATGTAAATTGTACATGCATATTTGACTTCAAGTCTTTAGGGATTTCAAAATATCCTCAAATTTTAGAGCTTCCAGACACATGGGTACAGACCCAAGCTATGAACGTGCGTGTTTACAAAGGAAGAGGATTTTTGCCCTAGTCCCAGCCACTGTTTCTGGTGGATGCTATGACATCCTCCTACCTCCTCTCCTTGATTCTGTCTTTTGCCACCATCAGTGCATTCCAGTGGTGCTCAACCAGGGATGATTCTGCCCCCATTTGGCAATGTCTGGAGTCCATTTTGTCTGCCATAATTGGCGGGATGGGCAGTGGGATAAGGGTGGTGTTACAGCTTTTCTAGGTGAAAGCCAGGGATGATGCTGGCAAGTCTCCCATAAGGCAGAGGAAAACTCCCACAACAAAGAATCATCCAGTCCAAATGTCAGTAGTGCTGAGAAACCCTGGTATATTCCCACATTGCAGGAGGAATGATTCTTTTAAAATACACAGCAGATAATGTTACTCCTCTGCTCAGAATCTTCCAGCAGTTTCCAATTTCCCTTGGAGCATACGCCAGAGTTTCTCACGGCTTGGGAAGGCCAAGATGACCTGCTCCTGCTCCTCCCTGGCCTCACCTCCTGCTGCTGTCTTTTTGTTCACTCCACCCCAACCCAGGAAGGAAAGCTCTCCTTTTTCTTCTGGTCATTCCCTCAGTCCATTCATGTCTCTGCTCCAATGTCATTTCCTTAGAGAGGACTTCCCTGAAAACTTTATCAGAAACAAACAAAAAACAGCTACCCCATAACTCTCTCCAACTCCAAACCCCAGGAGCACACAATTAGATTAGTTATAATCTGTGGTTCATGACATACATTCATGTTAACTCATGAAGTGCCCTTCTTCCCTTCCTTCCTTCCTCCCTTCCTGCCTTCCTTCCTTCCTTCCTCCCTTCCTCCCTTCCTCCCTTCTTCCCTTCCTCCCTTCCTCCCTTCCTTCCTTCCTTCCTTCCTCCAAATAATATAATTAAATCCAACGACCCAACATCTAACATGAAAACTAGTACACTCACAGAAACCTATATGATTACTCCAAGCAATTCTTTGCCTTCCCTCATCTAAGACTACTACCCAAAATCTCATATGAACAATTTTCTTGATTTTATTTTATATATTTTAATACATATATCTGTATTCCTTTAAAAGTATATGTCTGGGTTGTATGTGTTTGTCTTTATGAAAAAATTTATCATGATGTTTTTAACATCTAAGAAGTTATTTTTCACTCCTATTTATATTGTTATTATCCATCTCCAATGTTGCATGTAGTGGTGGTTATTCATTTTCATTGCTGTATAATATTCTCTGATTGAATATGTCATAATTTGATTCTACTCTATAGGCATGTGCTTGTTTCTAGATATTTGCCATCATGAACTTTGGAACATTTTTCAAGGGTTCTTTTTAGTTTCTCTAAAGAGAACTTATCATCACCTGATATTTTATGTATACACTGGCTTATTTGTCTCTTGTCAGCGCCTCTCAGTAGAATGCAAATCCTATGGGAATAGAGCCTCTGTTTCCCCCTATATCCACAAAGCCTAATGTGGTGCCTGGTATACAGTAGGCACTCCACTTTTATCTACTCTGTCTTTCCACTTAGGCCTCTTGCCTGGCTTGTTATAATAACCTCCTAACCTGTCTTGCCACTTCTGCCCTTGTTGTCCTTGACTCTCAACTTAACAGAGTGATCTTGTTAAAAGGTAGGTAGGCTTCTGTCACTATTTTGTTCAACAATCTCCAGTGGCTTCTCATATCTTAAAGTAGGCCCAAGTCTTTACATTATAGTAAATTACGACTTTATATGATCTGGCTCCCTTCACTCCTCTGAACTTACCTCCCAATGTCTGCCTCATCACACTCTGCACTCCAGACATACTGGCCTCCTCAGTGCTCTTTGAACACACTAGGGTCACAAACCCACAGGACCTTTGAACTTGCTATGCCCCTTGCCTGGATAGTTCTCCCCTCAAATATCTACATAGCTTATATCCCACCTTCTTCCAGTATGTGCTCAAAAGTCACTATTACTGAGGTCTTCTCCTCTACCCTATGTAAAATTATAACTCACTTACCAATTTCCGTCTCCTTATAGTATCTTTTCTCCTTGGATCTTACTGATATTTAACTTTTTTATTTATACATTTTGTTTGTCTGTTTCCTCCCACTAAACTATAACCTATATGAGGCTGAGATTTTTGTCTGTTTTGTTCACTGTTAGATCTTTTGTCCCTAGAATATTCCTGGCACATACAAAGTATTCAATTAATATTTTCTGAATGAAGGAATGAGTATACCAAAGAATGGAAACAGTTATTTATCATACAACTACTTATCTTGACATTTATCAGATAGTATTTCTATTTTTGATGGTCTGCTGGATATCAAAAGGGCTCAAAGCTTTAAAAATAAAATACTCTCAAAGCTACTGATGCAACCATGTGAAGAAATAGGATATAATGTAAGAATCACACATGGATTAGAGTCATACCACTAATTCTAAAGATCCTAATTTCCAAAACTAGCTTTAAAATATTAAATATCATTTTTGCTTTACATAAATCAAGAAACAATGGCTTCCTAAAGGATGAAATCAGGTCGAGACGTGTGCGTTGCATTCATTGAGGAGTGAAGCACAGACGCCCTTTGCTGTCGTTGGTCATACAAGGAGCCACTCAAGACTTCAGAGGAACAAAGGTGCTTCTTTGCTGGTGGTGTGGCTGTTGTGGCTCTTGAGGAAAGCAACCGTTTTGCCAAAGTTATTACAAGAATTTAGAAATTATTCAATTCTAAGTTAACATCTGCATATTTTAAATTTTTTACTCTGGCATACTAAAATTTCCAGAGAAATCTCTAAGAACAAACCAAGACCCCTGGAGGGGGCTAGATAAGAGAGGCTGAGAAGATAGGTGATTTCTTGCCTTCATGTTTTCATTAACTATTATTAGAATAAAGATAATGCACAAGTAATAAAATTAATGTCCCTAAAAGATATGGATGCATTTTAGCATCAAAGGACTTTGAACCCAGAACATATATTTTATAAGCAAATCTTAAATTATAAGCATCTTTAAAATGTCAAGATGAGGCAAGTCCACTTTACACTCATAGTTTGTCATGTTGTCAACTTCTCTGAATTTTGAGTTTTCACGTCAAGAAAGCATAACCTTTGCTGTCATCCTTCTGATCAAATTAGCTCTTTCCATCCACACACAGGGATTTGACTTGGTATTTATTTCTTGTTACAACTGCTACTTAGCCATTTATTTAAAAAAAAAAATAAAAGTCTAAAAATGAAATATTCTAATGAGTTGAAAAAGTTTGCTTTGAAAACGATCCCCTTAGAGTGATTCCCAGGGCCACTTAGGGAGACACAAGGGTGGAGATTCTAAGGAGGGGTATATTTTATCCATAAGTGAAGTGATAATGTGAACAAGCATGTCTGACCTGTGCCTGGGAGCTGAGCATGGCTAAAGCAAAGGATGTCTCCTTGTTATCATCTGAGCCCCCACTCAACCCCAACCATCAAAGTAGAACATTCACATGCTCGGAAAGAATGAATTAACATAAGTGTAAACTTCTTCAGATATTTGTTTTAAAAGATCCTTTGAGAGCACATCGAGTTTGGATCTAAAAGCAGAACCCAATTTGTACTTTTGATTTTTCCCAGTTTCACATTTAAAAAAAAAAAAATGTTTTCACCACCTCCATGTGCAGAAGGTGATGAGCTTGCTTTGTTTCCCAACTGACCTATTCACATCAAGTTAGTTACACCCACTTAAGTCTCCCCACCACCTTTTTGGCCAGTCCCACAGAGCCCTCCTATGGAGCTGAGAACTGATATAGAGATTTTGTTTTTGATGGGGAATTTAATCACAGAATGCCCCAGGACACCCTTTCTTCTTAAAACAAGAACAAAATGCATGGAAGTTATTAAAAACAAATCATTTTCCATTAGTAAAAGTTACATGATTGGAAAAAGAGAAGAGCACATTGCTGTAATTACCGGTACATTAAGCAGGAGATGAACAGCTGCGTGAACTTGGAGGCAGTAGAATAACAGCCACTGAGCCAGCTTCCCCATATGGTCCAAGGGAGGAGGTGGGGCTTCTAGCTGCCTGGGGGCTGGGGAGAGGTGAGGAGGGGGCAAACCAGAATCCCATTCAAGTAGGAAATTTGTGCCAAGAAATGTCTGGCTTCCCAACCCAAACCCAGCTTCCTCGGTGCTGCAGTGGGAAAATCCCCCTGGCCTCCATAACAAAAACCTCTAAAATCAATGTTGTTTTTTCCTAAAGAGAGCAAAATGTGAACGTTTTCAGACTTTTGGCTATGTTGCTACTAGTAGAAAAGACGACCTCAGAAAGACTGAGTCACTTCCTCAGCTTCTTGGGGTGTGGCTGTGACTTGGAATGATTGGTATCAGTCCATAAACACTGTATTTGATCTAGCGTTTGCCTTCTCTCCCAGTTAAAAATAGGGTCTGGCCAACAACGACAGGTCCCCACCACCAGGTATGGCCTCAATCTGTTTCAGTGAAAAGCATTATCGCCTTCTAATTGGCGTTCCCTTCAGAATTTGGCAAATTTGGTAAAAGCAGACCAGCACTATAGTAACCTTTCATTATCAATGCAAATCCTAACAGAAAAGCATTCCATTCTTCTTACATTGTATGTCATAAATTAAACACAATAAATTTTATTGTGAAACCTCCTAGGAAGACATTCCTAAATAGACGAGGCAGAAAATGCTTGCATTATACTAAACAGAGCTAAAATTTGATAGTTGCTGGAAGGGTTGGCTATAAGGAATCTAGCTATTTACAGGGGAAATACCAAATAGGCTACATCATTTGCAAGATGTTTTTGTACGTACCATGTTTAAAACCGTTCGGGTTTCAACTATATGAAGATTATTATCACAGAGAATGGTGACCAGCTGTTCCTCATTGCCACTGAAAACAGAATGAGAAAAAAAAAAAAAATGGCATCAAAACGGAATTGGAGGAATTCAAGCTTCCTGAAAATTTGAGTTAGTTAACAGGACAGGGATCCACGCCAGGCAGTTATATAATAGATGCCTTTCATTTGCTATTGCCTTTTTTTTTTAAGAAAAAGAGACACTTTTAAGAGAGTTCCAGTATAGTGTTGTCCATCAGTAAAATAATAAATTTGATAATCTTACAAAATTTTTCCTACTAGAAAAAATTTAAGAAACTATGACTATAGGAAATTAAGCTACATATGGAGGGTAATTTATTCAGTCACATTATGGTGCCATGAACTCTCACAAAATGAGAGAGTGTTGTTAAAGGAATCCCACGAGAAATGGATGCATTTCACACCATAGATTTAGATAAGCATATTCCAAGAAGGAGTTTAATAATTTTTCTATAACTTAATATTGATTGTCTTCAGAAATATCTACATTTTTTAAAAAAGAAAAACAATAGTTTTCTATTCAAATTAGGCAATTTTCAAATCTCTTAGAAAATTATTAGATAGGTAGATAGATAGATAGCTCTAAACACATCATTTGGTGGGTATTTGGATTTCCATTGCTATTTTATTTGAGGGCTTTCTATGCCAGGAATTTATAACCATATTCAAACAGGTACTGAGATATTACTATAAACTGCAAGACTTTCTTAATAAACCAACTGTGGGAAGGACACTCATTCCCAGACTTTCACACACAGGCTAAATTCATCATTGCCAGACTTCTGTTTTCCATGGAATACTCACTTTTGTGTTTTCCATTCAACTTGAATGAAAATTTGTACTAGATCTCATTCCAGATCCCCCGATGGGACACAGCTACCTTTCAGCGATCAGTACTTTATGATGGGCCGCACTTGAATTTGAACTTCTCGGTAGATCAGGAATCAGAAACGAGGGATTACTGGATTTCACTCTGAAATATTTTTTTCTCAGAGACCATAATAAAGGAGCATCCTTCTCTCAGATGATTTTCAGCTTCTCTGACATGTTTATCTTTGTGACCCTTGCTTTCTAGGGAAATAAATATAATTTATAGATAGTTTTAGACTTTAAAATTTTTTTCCAAGCAGGAAGGAAAGGGTAAAACAATAACAAAAAATAGTTTCACTATATAAACACATCTTGACTTAAAATTCTCAGGCATTTAGGCCATATGCCATGGCCCTCTGCATGCGTTAAGTGGAGTCAGAGATTTCTGCCAAGTTGTAGAGCTGGTTACTTCAGGAAATATTCAGTTATTTCATTTGAGGTACAAATTGCATGACCATCCAAAAGTTTACCAAGGTCTGAAACTACAACTGAAATTATTATTTTTCTCTTCTCTTTATCCTTTTATGGAGCAGTTCGAAAATATCCTTTGCATCAGCTGCCCAGTTTTCATCCCTATAAATGATGTTTCCTTCCTAGCATACAGAGTCAACCTCAGAGGAAGAGACAGTTTATCATGGTGGTTAAGACACAGACTGTGGCCCAAACTAAATGGGCTCCAATTTCAGCTTTGCCCCTTAGTTAATATATGGGGTAAGTTACTTAACCTCTCCGAGCCCCCATTTCTTCCCCTGTAAAACTGGGATTTAATAACATCTTTCTTATATGGTTATTTTGAGGATTTCAAAAAGTGTTGAGAACCTTAATCAGGACTATTTGCCTACAGCTCTGTGAGATGAGCAGAGGTTCAGGATAAGAGGAATGAAACAGACTAGCACAAGAAGACCAAAGGATCAAAAATCACTACTTCCTACATAGTGAGACAAACACCATGCTCTTTGATATTTATCTATGGTCCATCAATGTATTAAACCCTATTTTATTTTGAAGCAAAGATAAAACTTCTTTTACTGGGATAAAATGTCTCATGGTCACCAGGTACTGGGGGTGGGCAGGATGCCATCCTAGGAATTTCCCACAATGCCTTGCTTATCATGTGTCCTCCTGACCAGAGTAGTCATAAATAGATGAGAAGGAAAAAGTAAAGTGAATGTTGTAACCAGTCTGTTTTAGGCAATTAGTGCTATGTCCCCTAAAGTTTGGAGCCTCCCCGGCCGTGTTCTTCATTCACTGTCTCCTTCGAAGAGTTTAGAGGCTGCCTTCATCCTCCCAAACCTTTCCAGACTAATTGTAAGTATGGTTTTATTCACTTCCACACTCATTCACTTATTAATTTAACCAACATTATTTGAGCACCTACAGAGTCTGGGACTCTTCCAGAGAGAAGCATAGGAGAAAGGCTGGGAGAGCGGGATGTGAAGAAAGCCCTAGATGCACAAAGATAAATAAAATACAGTCCTCACCTTCAAGGAACTCATGGTCTACATATAAAACAAATGATCAGAAAGCAGACAAAGATCAGAACAAAGATCATGTGATACATGGTAAAATGAGGTGTGGGCAAGGTACCCAGAGAGAAAGAAGTAGCCAGTTCTGCTTAGAAAAGGCTGGGAAGTGATTTCGAATGAGAAGGTGCTTCGTTTTAGGGCTACAAGAAAAGTAGGAATTAACCCAGTGACAAAAGGGAAAAAAAGGCATAGGGAAACAGCCCATGCAGAGGAAATGTCACATGCAAAGGCACCAAGGCCTGGAACACAGAATGCTTAGTGCACACCTGGACATGTTTGTGGTTGGCACATAGGGCATGTTGGGGCAGCATGGGGTTTGTCAACATAGCAACAACCCAGACATCTTCAAAAGGCCACAAGTGACAGTGTGGTAGGAGACCACTTATGAAGTCTTGCTGTCATCAGGCTCATCTGACTTCCTGCCTGAAAGAAAAGAGGAAGAGTCCAAAGATGATGACAGCTTTCAGGCATTTAAATGAAGAATGTGTCACTTTCTTTAAGAACCAGCTTCCAAGAATTCTAGAAGACAGGGAGCAGGATATTCTCTCCTGCATGGCCCATGTCCCATCCAAACATCTTAGAAGAGACAATTCTTAATATCACAAAGAAATTATATTAACTAATAGTTACCTTGTTAATCTCATAGTTTCACTGGATGTTTACACATGACCCCAGTCAAATAAAGTAATCCATTATGCTAATGACTTATAATATAAATTGTATTAAACAGCCTTTAGTCTAATTCTGAAAAATACTACTACTCACGCCAAACCCCACCAGTCGACTATCCTGAAAGAGAGACACTAGAATAAAATAATAAAACCAGCCTTTTGTACTTGTGAAGTCTGTCAAACTGAATGCACAAGTATGTCCCCAGGGCTGGAAAATTATATCACCATTTATTTAATAAATATTTACTAGTGGGAGTGGTAACACAAGGGTGGGTCTGAAGACCCTTGTCCTGTCCTCTTGAAGTTTATAGAATAATGGATTTAAATAAAAAGTGCTGAGAGGAAAATTTTAAAAAGGCCCTTGAACAGATTGTGCTGAACAGGAAGCTCCTCTCTAAGCAGGCGTTCAGGAGGCCATGACTTGAAGAGGAAAAGATGGAAGCATGTCCAAGGAGAGAAATATCAGAGTGACCCAAGCCTACATGAGCAGGCTCAGAGGGTGGGACACGTAGCTTGTGAAACACTGTTGAGGCTACTAAACACTAAAGAGGAATTTTTACAGCTAAGTTTCGGATCAGGAAGAGAAACAAACTCATGCAACTTAGAAGAGTTGCCATATTAGGAGAGGGAATGACGGATCACGATGATCTACACCAGACAGGCCACATCTTAGACTCTCGCTCAGCCTATAAGTTCATTCTCCACTGAAAATCATAAAACTTTCCAAAAACATATTTGAAACAACAGAGAGTCTGTAGTAAACACTATGACATTTAATCCTTTTCATCTATATAATAGATCTGTAAAAATCGACCTGGGTTAGCCCTACCAACGTTAAATTTGATAGGGCTACATCAGTGCAGGTTTTCGTGGTTCTGCTATATGGATGAGAAAAGAACAATTATCATAGCATTTACTTTACTTCTCCGGTTTCTCGGAAAGCAGCATGAGCCAGGCTTCTTCAAAGCGCGAAGATGGAATCCAGCTCAGTAAGTGCATTGTGTGGGGACCTTCTGAGCTGCACGATGCTGCTTCTTGCCCATGAATAGCAGGCAAATGAAAACAACGACAAAAAGTATGCGTGCTCAATCTGGACGTATTGTTCATGAGGCTAAACTACCAAGCAGGTGAAGCATTCTAATCCCAAACTCTACCCCCTCTAAAATCTGCCCAGTGCCTTCAGCATTTGTGAACAATCCTGTAAGGAATTCTTAAGACAAATAAATGGGGGCGGTGTGAATTAAAGGAGAATAACACCTGTCTCTGCAGCTGGACAACAGACCTCGCTTTAATGTGCTGTCTACTGGGAAACGGAGGCGTCTCATGTTACCCAGAGGCCTTGGCCTTCCCTGGAGTCTGCAGAAAGGAATTCTGTAACTAGAAGATGTGAGGCTTGGTCTGTGGCCAAAAACAATGGTGAAAGGTACAAAATGAAAAGTTCTGTCAGGACAAAAGCACTCAATCACGAAACAACACACAACTTGGCCATTTGAAGAAATGAACCCAAAACCAAAGTCACAACTGGATTAACAACTGGTTGATCCCCTTTTACCTTCTAATGCTTCTCTGGCTGCCGATTCCTTGTTGAAATCGGAATGAAGAGAGTACAGCCGCCAGCAGCGTACAGTGTCTTCATTTAGGGCTGGCTCTGGCTGGTCATGGAAAAGCAACTTGCAAGATTTATGCTCTTCTGCCTTCCATCCATATTTTTTTCCATTAAAGGCGAAATTTAGAGCAAAGTTACCAATGTAACTCCAGCCCAGTGCTGGAGAAGTCCTCGCTGACTTGCAAAATAACTGTGGCTTCAGCAGAATTGTGTGCCCAATAGTAACAGAGGTGAAGCCCATAAAAATTGTGCACACATACTTTTTTAAAAACAGGAGAAAAGACCCTGTAGTTAGGTCCACATTGTATCTAGTGGTTGGTTCGCTCTGTAGAACACACCTAAGTTTGAATAATGGCAACAAATAAAATGAAAGAGGGGAGAGAGAGAAATAGAGAGAGAGACTTTCATGTAATATGTAGGCAACAGAAAGACTAAAAGTTAAAGAAGAAAATAGCTGCTGCAGGTCTTAAGTCACAGGGCCTTGAATGTCCATCACATGCCTGGGAGTGAGGACAGTCCTGTGTGGTTGAGGCACGGGCGCAGGACTTCTGAGAGCCAGGAAGAGACCATTGCTTTCTCCCTTGCACACTGATGTCTAGAAATCCTCTAATTGGAGACAGAGTCATTCATGTCCCCGTCAGAGCTTGGATAAAACATGAAGCTATTGGCAAAGTACCAGTAAAGTAAAATTCACAATTAGCGCTAAGTGACTGAAATCTATCTGAAGTGCAGTGAAGGGCAGTACAGGAAATCAAGAACACCTCAGCCTCTTGAAAGGACGGTGCTTTCGAGGGGCACCTCAGAGTGAGGTCAGTGAAGCAGGAAGTGAAGCCGTGGACACCAACACCAAGGTTTTCTCTCCTTCACTGTGGCCGGATGTGGGTTCTGACTGTTGCAGATGGAATGCATTGGGTCAACAGCATGTGAAATGAGAAGGAGGCCAGCGTCCAAGGAGGAAGCAAGTGCCCCCAGGTGCCCAGTCCCGATATTTTGGCAGTGAATTTAGACACAGGAGAAAAAAATTATTTATTCATGGAAAACTCTCAATGAACTGTTTTAAAAATGCCAAAATATCTATTGCCGTTTTCCATTGTAAACAGATATAAGCAACGTTTCATTGTTAACTCGAAAAGATGAAATTTTGCTTAATATTTTGCTGAAGGCATTCATGACAGGAAACCCATTCATCAAAATACATGATCATAACTCTAGCATGAAGAAGAAGTATTTGTTTTCCAATGCCATTCTCTTCCTTGTGTAACATTGGAGAATATTTAAGCCATGTTAGTATCTCTCTCTCTCTCTCTCTCTCTCTCTCTCTCACACGCACACACACACACACACACACACACACATGCACACTCTGTAATACAGAATACAAATTGATTCATGTCTCCTTTTGCATTTGTGAGCATAATCCACCCCCACCACCATAAGAAACAATTGGTGTCTAGTCCTTATTCTGCTTCACTAAATATACTCACACACAGAAAAACATTCCATTATATTAGCACTGACTCTACTGAATGAGATGTCGATCATCTTGAGCATCTCCATGGAGTTTGAAAATGCACCCTTATGCATCTTCCTAACGCCAGTGAATTATGAGCCTGCATTTGACACCTGCCATTTGCTATATGTTCTGTCTGGTGGGAAGAGGAGTGGAATCAAATAGCAATTAAAGCATGGGCACATTTCAAGAGTTCTTAGCACCTTCCAGTATTACTTATTTTCAAGTCTTCTGCCAAGTATCATTTTTTTTTTTCACAGAAAGGCAATATTTTGAATAGAAAGGAAACAAAATCAGACATTCATGACTACTTTAAGGCTAAGGCTACATTATGAAGTCACAAATTTCAAGTTGATATTCAGATTTTATTACATTTACGGACATTGAGAATTCATTTGAAACTTGAAAATTGATACATATTTCAAATGATGCTCTACCACAGAGAAACCATGTCACAAATTCAACGTTGCCTTGGCAACAATCATCTTAAAGTACCGAGCATAACTCATCCAGGTCTGAGGCCATACAATTAAAATTATATTTTTTAAAGGTAGAAGATTGGCAGGAAACATAAACCTCATTTAGTCACAAGTTTAGAGTATTTTTCTTAGGAACACAATTTTGTGACTTATTCAGCTCCAATATGTTCTCGAAGGTAAAGACTACAAAGTAGACAATCACCCCTAGTAGCAAGTCACTTATTTGTCTTGTGGTTATTAGCTGCCTATCCAGGGAAAGCCAATTTATAGGCAGACCCAAGATTACTGTCCATTTTTCAGAATGCTATTCACAGACTGTAGTAACAAAATATTATGTATTGAGTCTAACTATCTCCTATGCATGCATGAAAGTATTAGCTAAGTCCTACTCAGACACAAAGACTAGAGCTCTACTTTCAGAGTCATTTCTGAACTATACCTGTAGGTAGCAGCATTCATAATAGAAAAAGGAGCAAAAGTGATTTCAACTGTCTCCTAGGTTTGTTTGGTTTTTTTTTCTCTCTCTCTCTCTATGAAAATGTAGTTCTCTCTCTTGAAAAACTAAGTCTGGACTTTCAAAATATTTTTTTTTCGTGATCAAACAATGACATATAAACATTGCAATTCAGTTTCAGAAACAAGAATTAAATACCTCAACTCACTAGGTAAAGTCTAGAGTATAAAGATAAATAAGGTAATGCTGTGATCCCAAGATGGGGAAATAGACCTATATATATAATTATTTTATGAGGCAGAATGTTTAAAATGCTTTTTGAATTTGTATACAAAATCCTCTGAGAACACAGAAGAAAGAGCAATAATTCTCTGGTGAAGCAAGGATGTTTTTAGGAGGAAGTAACATTTGACCTGTCTCTCGTACTTGGATGGAATTTCACCAAAGAGGAGATGGCAGGTAGATCTGTTTTTAGAAGGGTATGAGGTCTGGACCAAACTGCTATAGCAGGGAGCCCAGGATCACTACACTTGAAAGGAGACCTTGCTGCTTCCATCTTTCATGGGCTACTTGGCACCTTAATAGAGACAGAAATGTCAAAGTTAACTTGTAATAATGCTCAAAAGAGGAGTAAAGTGTAGTGGTCTGTGGTCTCTGCACCTCCCCACCAACAGCACCAAGTGCAGGGCTGGGGCTGCTGCCCAGCTGGCCTATCCAAGAGATGGGCCTAGGGTAGGCGAATGAAGAAAGCAATGTCGCTTCCATCTCCACCCTCTGCTGAAAGTGCTCTCTCCAAACTCACTAATGATACCCTGCAATATCCAATTTAAAAAATGCATAACTCTTATTTCCACCATTGGCTGCATTTGACATTTCTGACTTCTTCTTTATGGAAATAGCTTCTCCGATTTTCCTAGGACCACATAGCCCTCTTCTTTTATTATAACTAGCCTTGAAATGTTGGCATTCCTGCAAGTCCTGTCTTAGTTACTGTACTCACTCTCCACATACTCTCTACGTGATGTCATCTGTTTGCATGACTTTAACTAAACCTATATGCTAATGAATCTCAAATCTACATCTCCAGCCCTGATGCCTTTTCTGAACTCCAGACTTATACAGTGTATCCCCTGCCCACTGGCCATGATCCATTCCACTTAATCTGGTACTATCAACAATGAAGCAATCACAAAATCCTGCTTTTATTGCTCTCAACTATTTTCTAAATCATTCCATCTTTCTCTGTCCATATAACAAAGAATCCAGTAAGGCCAAAGTGGCTGCTCTTAAGAATTTCAGCAACTGCTTCTAAACATTTCTATTTCTTCTGATCCTGTCTTTGCATTTTACTGAAGCCAGAATAATTCTTCCCAATGGAAATGTGATTCTCTCACTCCCCTATTTAAAACAGACTTCTAATTGCTAGTTGTTTAAGGCCCAAAGTACTTGTACTGGTTTACAAATATCTTCATTATCTGGTGTTTTCTTACCCTATCTGTTTTACTATAGTCAGCATTCTCCCATTGATACTCTGGGCAATCAGTACATTGAACATCTTTAATTTTGATATTATGTATTTCTCTTGCCTGGAATCAGCCCACTCACCCATCTTTCCCTTCTTTAATTGGCTCAATTTAGATAGCATCTCCTTCTGTAATTAGTCTTCCTGCCCAACACACCAACACCATCATGAGCATGTGTAAGGTGTCTTATTGCATATATTTTAAAATATTATATTTCCTCTGGTATAGCATATAGCACATTTTATTTTACTTTTATTATTTTCATTCTTTTTTTTTGGTACTAGGGCTATGATATCTATGAATATTAAGGGAAGTTTTGGTTTTATTCACCATTGTATCTTTGGTACATAGCATATAATCTGGCATATAGCAAGTGAATAGTCATTATTTTTAAATAGCTAAATAACAGGGGACATGTGAAGATCAAGTTCTAGAATAATTAGTGTTTTAATAATTTTGAGGTATGATTAGAAAAATGAAGTCTGGAAACAGAGATTGTTCCAAATGATGAAAAATGTATCTCTAAGCCTTGGTAATTGATTAGGGATTTTGGAAACTTGAGGAATCAAGGAAAATTTAAAGTTTCTATTTTGAATGATTGGACAGAATTTGGTTTCCAATACCAAAGAAATAGAGGTGTAAATCAGGTCTTTGAGGGCAAAGATGAGTTCAGTTTTGAGCATGTTGGATTGGAGGTAATTGTTAGACTTCAGGATGAAGTTTAATGGTTTGTTGGGTATATAAATCTAAGATTTATGAAGGTGGGCAAGATCATGGAGGTAAGTAAGGTGGTAGGTTAAGAATGTACTCCAAGAAACAGCAAAAATTAAGGAGAGCAGACAGAGGGAGATTAGACAGAAGATTGGTCAAAGAGAGGGAGGGAAATCAGAAGAGTACAAGAGTCTAACAACCAAATGGTGTAGAAAGAGCTCCCAGATGAAGACACAATCCACAGCATCCAATACAGTAGCTGTGCCAAGTAACCTAAGCTCCAAAAAAGGCCCACTGAATTTGGCAAATTGAAGGTCATTGGGAGTTTGAACAAAAGAAGTTTCAGAGGAATAGTGAAAGTACAAGTCAGAATACAGTAGGCTGAGAAGTAAACAAGACATAAGGAAAGGACATAGTGGGGCAATGAAATTACACTGTCTTGGGGATTCTTTATGTGGGGAGTGACCCACAAGAAGATGAGGTCTTAATAGCCTTTTGGGATTCGATATCCGCTAGCTGGATTTGGGAGGAGGCTTTACAGGGAAGAACAAATGCAGAGCACAGAGACATGGAACAGCTCGGTTTCCTTAGAAAACACAAGAAGTTTAGCCATTGTCAAGGCATTAAAGCAAATGGAATGGTTGGGTAGAACAAGAGATATAATGTGAAACAGACAGGAGTCAGATCAGAGAAGTTTTTCAAGCCATGCTAAAGAAAACAAATTTTATCCTGAGGCAGTAGGGAGCCACTGGAAGACTTTAATCATTCTATTTGTAATTTACTCCAGCAGAGTAAGGAGTGAGACAAGGCTGGAGGCAGGCTGAGCAGAGAAAGAAGGCAGATTTTATAACAGTAGATGATAATAGCAGGGAGATGACTGTATAAATAGAAGAAATGGGGTAGGGTAAGAATTACCAAGAGTTGGTGACAAAGTTTTGTAGAGAACAGGAACAGAAGAAGTAGGAATAGTGGGAATTCAAGGAAAAGACCAGTGTTTCTGGTTTAGTTGATCGGGGATAGGGGCATTATCTCCAATAACAGATATGAACAGAGAAGGAGATTGGGTTTGGAGGGTGATAAATCATCATTTCAGATTGGAACATTTCGCATTTGAGATTTCTCTTAATGTCCATGTAGAAAAATCCAAGCAAGTGCTTGGACCTAGTATACCTAGTGTATTGGACAGGTCATGGAAATTTATAGCCTGAGATAACAGAGAACTGGGAATCACAGGGGATCTGGAATGAAAATCACTGCCTTGAGGAGCTTCCCAGAAAAATAGGGTGGCAGTCCTTAACTATCCTGACACAAGCCAAGTTAGTTCAAATTCTCCCTCTGCAGGGCAGAAGTGGTTCTGGCAACTGAACCTTCAGTCAAGGGGAGAGGGTGGAGTAGAACAAGATCAACTAGGGGTTGGAGTAATTGAGAGACTGGGAATCAAATAAGACCTGATTAATCCTTAAAATCTCTCCTTTCATGTTCCCTGTGGCTACTTACAGCAAGGGTGTAGAAATTAGATTGTTGACCTGAACCCAGAAACTTTGAGAACTCCATAGAAACAGAGGATTAAGGGGCACCTTATGGAGGTGACCAGTAGAGGAGAAGATCTCATCTTTGCACCATGTTGCCAAAGCAGCCTGAGACAAGAATCGACCTGCCATCACCCAGGCAAAGCAGGTTATTTTGCCCTTGCATTTCCACAGAGCCTCCTTACGCTACTTTGTGAACCTGATATTCATATTAACCTGATTTCAACTGCACACTCATTTTGGGAATGGGAGATGAATGTCATGAATTGGCTTTTACGCCATATCTCTCTTTCCCCTTGGCTTTGATCCCCCTAGACAGAATTGCTTCCAGGCCAATGTGAACCCTACAGTGAATCTTCAGACAGAAGGTATAATTCATCTGGAGCACAGCTATTGAGCAAGGAAGCAATCTCTTTCTCCATGTCAAACACAAGTATCATTTTCCTCCAGAATGACTCAAGGCAGTGTCTCATGTGTTTTCTTCCAAGCACCCGCCTATCTATACTCACCTCCCAGTTGCATTTCCAGTGGGAATTTCCGAGGCTCTATGTTGCAGTCAGAGAGTAATTTTTCATTTAGAAGGATGATAATCACTGAAAGGTAACAAACAAGGGTCATCTAACTGAAGTAAAAATTTCCCAGGGAGATGTTTCTGCTCTCTGAGCAGAATGAATGAACTTCATTCCAGGTTTAAGCTTTTGGCCTCAT
>NW_012142745.1:8081807-8082409 GCF_000956105.1 Propithecus coquereli
AATCGCATCTTTTCTGTTTGCTTTCATGATTTTTTGCTATTATCATTAATGCTTCCTAAGGTCTCCAAGTGAATTAAGAAGACCCTTGAATGCACTTTGTCACATGGCCGAGCACACCAGGAAAGCTTAACAATTCAATTGTTTTTCTTTTTTTCTTGCGGCTTCTTCCTGGCCCTCTGTCGTTGTCCAATTGGGAAATTGCTCTTTATGTTTGCTTCTCAGTTGCTGTCCTGCAGCGTCACTTATCTGAGATCCTCTTAGGTCTGGTGTCTTCCTCTCTCTTCCTTTGCGTCCCTGTTTTAGTGGAGCACATCCCCTGATACAGTGCCATTCAGAGCAGAGTCCGCTAACCATTCCTAGTTTGTAGGCTATCATGGTTCTGTGATGTGATAAGAACAGAAATCCATAGTAAGCCTTTAAATGCTTTTATAATAATTTGATATTGCTACTCCATGGACACGTTTGATCCAGCTATAGACCAGTTCAGTGTCACTGGACTAGCATGATAAGGTGAATAATAGGTGCAGTAGGACCACGTCACACTGTGTGACATTTTAAGATTTGTCAGTGGTGACCCAAAAGTATATAAAAATGGCAGGAAC
>NW_012142745.1:8085234-8087014 GCF_000956105.1 Propithecus coquereli
ATTTTCTTCATTTTAAATAAAAGGTAAAATACCCCGAGTATGCTGAAATTGCTTTGAAATCTCTTCTACTTCTGTCACAGATTTTGGAAGACTGGTTTTTCTATTACGAATATTATTCAAACAAAAGATAGAAACACTTTAGATACATTATGCCCTGGAGTACTATTGTCACCAATCCAACCTAAAATAGATAAATTAACAAGCAAAAGGCAACACATCTGTGACATCAAAAACATCAAATATTAATATACGCAATGTTTGCTAAATTATACATATAGATGTTTAAAATAGAGACTTGCTACCTCAGTAGTAATTTTGTATTAAATTACAAATGTGGAACAACTTAAATTTCCAAGTGTAATAACAAGTGTGATGCCTTTAGCTTTGTTCTTCTTTCTCAAAATAGCTTTGACTATTCATGGTCTTTTGTGGTTCCACATGAATTTTAGGATTGTTTTTTCTATTTCTGTGAAAAACACCATTGCAATTTTAATAGTTGCATTGAATCTAAGGATTGGTTGTGTAGTGGAGACATTTTAACAGTATTGATTTTTCTAATCTATGAACATGAGATCTCTTTCCATTTATTTGTGTCTTCTTCAATATCTTTCGTCAGTGCCTTTGTTTTCAGTGTACAGATCTTTCACCTTCTTAGTTTAATTTATTCCTAAGTATTGTATTCTTTTTGATGGTATTGTTAATGGAATTGTATTATTTCTTTTTAGATAGTTTGTTTTTAGTGTAGAGAAATGCAACTAAGTATTGTATTCTTTTTGATGGTATTGTTAATGGAATTGTATTATTTCTTTTTAGATAGTTTGTTTTTAGTGTAGAGAAATGCAACTGAATTTTGTATGTTGTTTTTGTGTCCTGTAACTTTACTGAATTTTTTTATTAGTTCTAAGAGGTTTTTCATCGCTTCTCGGCCTTTTGGCTAAGATCAAGTGTAGTTTTTCTATGGAGTCTTTAGGTTTATATATATATAAGACCATGTCATTTGTGAACAGAGACAATTTTACTTTTTCTGCTCTAATTTAGATGACTTTTATTTCTTTCTTGCCTAATTGCTCTGGATAGAACTTCTAGTACTATGTAGAATCGAAGTGGTGGGAATAGGCACCCTTGTCTTGTTCCTAATCTTAGAAAAAAAGCTTTCAATTTTTCACCATTAAGTATGATGTTAGTTGTGGGCTTGTCATATATGGTCTTTATTATGTTGTGGTACATTCCTTCCATAGCTCATTTTCCGAGAGTTTTTGTCATGAAAGGATATTGCATTCAAATGCTTTATCTGCATTTATTAAAATGATCATATGACTTTTATCATTCATTCTGTTAATATGAAGCATCACATTTATTGGTTTGTGTATATTTAATCATCCTTGCAAACCAGGAATAAATTCCATTTGATCATGGTATATTATCCTTTCGATGTGCTGTTGAATTCAGTTTGCTAGTATTTTGTTGAGGGATTTTTGCATCTATGTTCATTAGTGATATTGGCCTGTGATTTTCTTTTCTTGCAGTGACCTTGTCTGGCCTTGTAACAGGCTAATGCTGGCCTCATAAAATGAGTTTGGAAGCGCTCTCTTCTCTTCAATTTTTTGGAAGTGTTTGAGAAGGATTGGTGTTAATTCTTCAAGTGTTTGGTACAATTCACCAGTAAAGCCATCTGGTCCTGGGTACTTTGGGGTTGAGGGGTTTTGATTACTGATTCAATCTCTTTACTTATTATACTATTCAGATTTTCTATTTCTTCATGATTGAGGCTTGGTAGTTG
>NW_012142745.1:8093884-8109598 GCF_000956105.1 Propithecus coquereli
ACTTGTTCCAGAGCATTTGTTTTACTTCAGTGAACACGACCAAGAATGACTGCAGAGCCGTCCTGGCCATTACCTTGAAGTGTTGACTTTTATTTAAACGGGGGAAAAAGGAAAGCTTTTATTCCCTGAAACCTTAAATTAATAATTTAAATCGAACACATGAAAATCTTCTGTATACCGATGAGTCTGAGGCATTTGCTGGAGATGTAAAGATCATAAAATCATAAAATTTAAAGGCTGCATATGACTTTAAGAAATTTCCAGTTCAAGGTTGCAAACGCAACTGCCTATGGGAGCCAAACAAGTGACGCGAGTGAAGCTGACTGTGACATTCACAGCTTTCTGGGGATAGTTGCACACACAATGTCTAGCACAGCCTTCTCCTTTGTTAACAGAAGTGATGCTTATTCAGAATAGCAATCTGCCCAGCTGAAATGCTTTTCTCAGGAGAATCCCTGGGTGGTCATGTGACATGGTAGTGACCAATGAGATGGAAGTAGGAGTCTACACCGTGGAACCACTCAGAAAATTGTGATTTTCCAGGAAGAAAAGACAGCCCAAAGGTCATGATGCCTAGAAATGGGAGCAGCTATCTTGTAGACTTGGGGACAAAACTCAGGTGCTAAAGATGGTGAAGCAGAAACAAACTCAGGCATCAAATATTTCTCGATATTTACTATGCGGCAAGCACTAAGGAGACAGCAGGGCTCTATTCCTATGGGCCTCACATTCTAAGGGGGAGTGAGAAACATATGGTAAGAATGCCAGCCACTGTTTGGGTGATGGGTACACCAAAAACCCAGACGTCACCACCGTACAACTCATCCGTGTAACCAAAAACCTCCTGCCTGGATTTCCCAAAGTGCTGGGATTACAGGTGTGAGCCACTGCACCTGGCCCTCAAATGTATGGATTTTTATAGGACATGGGAAGTACAAATTAGCACCATTGATATTAAAAAGTATCCCTAAAACTATCAAAATTTTTTAAAAAATAAGTTTTTGCTAGAGATTGGGGAGGAAGAAGGGAGGGAAGGGATAAATAGATGGAGCACAGGAAATTTTTAGGATAGTGAAACTATCCTGTACAATGCTGTAATGGTGGATATATGTCTTCATGTATTTGTCAAAATCCATAGAACATAGAACTTACAACACAAAGGGTAAGCCCTAATGTAAACCATAGACTTTTAGTTATTAACGATATACCCATTCTGGTTCATGGATTGTAACAAATGTACCACACCAATGCAAGATTTTAGTAGTAAGGAGAGGTAGGGCAGACACGGGGGACATCTGGGAACTCTGTGCTTTCTGCTTAATTTTCTGTAAACCTAAAACATCTGAAAAATAGTCTATTAAGAATAATTTTCAAAGAAAACACAAGAATGCCAGATACTAATAAGTTCTTTGAAGAAATGAAAGTCGAGCAAAAGGGTAGAAATGGATGTGGGTGTGATATTAAGTTAGACAGGGTAGTGGGGGAAAATCTCTCTGCCAGAGTGACGTCAGAAGCAGGGACTCCTTTTGATGTGAAAAAGAGTCACAGATGTATGACTGCCAACTCTGAGGAAAGCAGGGGTCCATGGCTCCCTTGGTTGGAGAAACCCTGAAAAAAATACCCTTCACTCTTGGTGAGTCATAATGTACACTAGTATGTGAAAGATTCTAACTAGTCCTGACATTAAAAAAAAATTAACTTTGTTGAATCCGGAATTTCCCAGATTCATTTGACCCTGGTACCCTGTGTTGAGGTTAGGCCTATAAATCACCTCTGGAAAAGTTCTACGTCATAGTCTTTGGGAAATGCTGAATGTCATTACCCTAGGAGGGAAACTATTAACCATTGCTGAGGCCCCCTTGGGAACTAACTGAAGCTGACCTATTTATTTTAAGTTCCCATAAATAAACACTTTTATTCAAATAACACTGGGTCCCAGAACATGGGGTTCTGTTATCTAGCAAACAAAAATAAGCAAGCTAAGAAGAAAAAAAAAATGAGTAAGAGCTAGTGACACTGCAGTAAATATAAGAAATGTAGAGAGTTAATCATGATTAAAAAATACTACTAATACTACTAAAAATATCTGATATTTCAGGGGGAATAATGCTCCTCCCTAATTGCCACCAAATATCTTACATTTATTTTCTCCACTGAATTTCTCTATCGTTCCAGCTTTCAGTAAAGGGCCAAGATTGAGAGATCTGACTCCATAACAATTAAATTTCTCTACAATGAAATGCACTATAAGTAAAGTCAATGGACAATATGAGGGAGCATTTGCAACATGTGTGAAAGACAAAGGCCTAATACCCTTAGTATGTAAAGATATTTTTGAAATCAATTTGTAAAAATGTAAATCCAGATTAGAAAGAAAAATGGCTTAAAATATAAATATACAATTCACACAGGAAAATACAAGTAGCCCATAAACACAAGTCAAAATTTGAAACTCACTGGTAGTAAGATATTAATTTTTGTCCGTCAGATTGCCATTGATGAAAAATGAATGACAATATTCTAGGGTGAGTGTATATTCTAGGGTATTTTCTAATTTGTCTCTAAGTGTGTTTTACTTGTATATATTGCTTTAAAATATCTAAAAATTATAAAATATGTAAATAGTGAAATGTATGGATTTTTTTTTCCTTTTTTTAGAGATGGAGTCTTGCTCTGGAGTATAGTGACTTGATCATAGTTCACTGTAACCTCAAATTCTTGGGCTCAAGTGATCTTTCTGCCTCAGCCTCCTGAGTAGCTGGTACTACAGGCATGCACCACTGCACCCAGCTAATTTTTTTTTTTTTTTGAGACAGGATCTTGCTATGTTGCCCAGACTGGTCTCAAACTCCTGGTCTCAAGGGATCCTCCTGCGTGGGTTTCCCAAAGTGCTGGGATTACAGGTGTGAGCCACTGCACCTGGCCCTGAAATGTATGAATTTTTATAGGAAATGGGAAGTAAAAATTAGCACCATTGATATTAAAAAATGCTGTTTGTTTGCATTTACATATTATCCATCCATATAAAAAAAAGATTGTTAAATATAATAGTAAGAACTGTAAATTTTCTAATGAATATTGGTTGCTTATGTAGCCACAGGGTAGTGGGTATGAAGCAACTAAAAATCATGCCCAGGAAATGATGCTTCTATTTTATGTGTACTAAGGAATTATAATAGTGGTATAAAATTGAGTTTAAATTTCCCTATTTCTTTATATTTACCAGACTCTTCTGATTACTATGGCTTTTCATTGCATTTTAATATCCCCTTCAATGCTCATGTTTTTCAGATGTCTGCCTATAATTAGATATTTACTTTTCCAAATCAACTTTAGAATCACTTGATCATGTCCTAGAAATACAACAAAACACCATTTAATTTTTGTTAGGATTGAATTATCATATATTAATTCAAAGAAATTGACATCCTTGGAAAAACAACTCTCCGTATTCCAAATCTTATTTTGTGTGCTTCCAGCAAATTTTTAGAGTTTTATTCATAAAGGTCTCATGTATTTCTTGTTATTCTTAGACATTTTATTTTTGTTTCTATAATATTTCAACTGTTTATTGTCAAAATAAAATAATAACAGAGAGTTTGGTAAATTAATTTTTAAATGCTTTCCTTGCTGAACTCTGAGCAGTTCTAACACCCTTCCCTCCATCCATTTGGGTTATGTTGGGGTCTACAGATACACAATAAAAAATTCAAATATTGACAATTTTTCCTTCTTTTTTACCATCCTTAAACACTTCCTTTTTAAAAATTCTTTTCTAATGGACTGGTGAACTTTTGAAGGATGATGTTAGACAGTCATAGTGATAGAAGAATTCACATTTTTTCATTTTAATGATAATCCTTCTAGTGCTATGTAAGACATTAGCTGAATTTGATTAGTCTTACCCTCTTAAGAAAATACACATGACCATTTTAATAAGAAGTTTTAGCTAGAATAGTTATGAGATTTTATCAAATGTCTTTAATATCTACTCAGTGAGTTGCATGTTTTTCTTCCTTAACCTATTAATATGATGAGTTATGTATGTAGATAAGATTTCCTAATATTAAAACATTTTTGCATTCTTGAATGAACTTTACACAGGCATAGTTTATGCTATTTTAATGTAATACTGTATTATAATTTCTATAGGTGCTGATCTTAGTAGATATATACTTTGCATTGTTTCCTTTATACAGCACCATGCTTAAGCACTCACCATGTTGCATGGAATCTTAAATGATTTTTGATGACACTTGTAATGAAACTATTGAGGCATTGAAAAATTTACCCTGGTAAGACCATCAATTGGCAACAGCACCTTTTTCTATCAGCAAGTTCCTATAAATATTGGTTCATTCCTTTGCTCTCTGACTACACATTTCAGATGGAGTCCCCATGACACACACTAATCATGTATTTAGAATAATGAGATATATCCCAGATAGAGATGTACTGTTCTATTGATACTGATCATTTCCTTCCCAAATTATCTTGGTAGCTGCCAGCAATAAATTTAAAGAACACATTAGTGCCAGTACTCAATATTGACATATATAAATGCTTTTATAAACTATCCTGAACAATGAAGAAAAGAAAATTGGCAAACAACCAAGGCATTGTGTTCCAGAGCCAAGAATGTGATTCTGGAACATTTCCATTGTGGTTTTCATTTCAGAGTAATTTGTACAATTTGGAAAGCAGACCATAAAACTCTGTGTGGGAACAGGTTATCCAAGGTAATTCCTCTGTCAAAGGAAAAACAATATTAATAATCAAAGATTGATAGGAAGTCATGTGTTACCAGTTATTAAAGCTAATAAGGAAAACAGAAGGTCGTTTCATAATTGTGTGTGTATTACATATATGTGTATGCATATGTGTGTATATATCTGTACATTATATGTATATATAATAATATGATACATTATTCAGTGGGCACAGGACATCTTATTTATGTATGCTTAAAATACTCAGCTATCAATATGCTAATGGTGTGGGCAAAGAATAAATAGCAACTCAGCCTCACCTAAAAACCTGTTTCGATAGAAGCACTAACTGTTCACATTCAGATTCTACTGTGGAAAAGCCCTGCCTACAAAAGGAAAAATGAACAGAGTTTATACGAGAGATGACGTCTTCAATGAGGAAATTCACAATTATATCAATCTGGGACTGCATTTTGTCACCCTGGATTCTCAGGATTCAACAGTTTGTTATTGGATATTAGGTGTTCTTATTTACAACCATGTCTCTTAGCTGCAATTAAAAGGTTGAGGTGAGGTTAAAATGTGGGCCGAAAAACTGTAAACCACTCAGGTGACAATGAGTGAGGGCTTCTGCCAAAATTGCGTTCAGCAAAATTGTAAAGCAGGTAAGTTTGTCTGTACTGAGTGCTTGCCTTCTCCTTCTGTGCCCAGAGACCTCTCCAGGGGCACCACCACCTGTGCTTCAGGTAGTTAAATCCTCTTCCTGAAACTTTTCACTGGCTTATCAAATTCTTCTCCCAGATTCTTCATTCAGAAAGTGACGACGGGAGTCCATCTTCATGAGGCTACAACCTAGGCAAGCAAGTCTGGTCCGGGCAACAGTTGAAGTTGCCATTAATCATGTTCACAATCTGCTGTAACCGTGGTGCTGCCTCTGCAAGGTGAATACATTCTTTTCTTGCAAAATAAGAAAAGAGATGCTCTTGCATTTTAACGGGACTTAAAACCATAAATTAGAAAAATGTAACTCAAGTGAAGATACGGAGGTTTAACCCAACATGTAGACATCATTCCAAGTAGGGAGGGGTGGAGAGAGTTTGGAGAGGGAGGCAGGAGTCAAAACCTTCTATGATCTTTCAAAACCCATCACATGTTGATGGCTTTACCTACCTATTTTCAAGAGTTTAAATCTATTATACAAGTTTGTTTATTTTCTTTATTTTTTTTCAAGTGTGATAAATATATAGGTCTCTTGGGAACAAAATAACAACTATAGTTCAAGTTAAACCTCTACAATTGATAGGAATTTTTTTTTTCATTTCATAAGTAGATGTGCTAACACTTCTGAATATCCCAGAAACAAATGATCTACTCAGGACTAGAAGGAGAAAACTAATACATTTTTGTTCCTTTATTTCACAGAGAAAGAGGACCAAATGTTTCATATCAGTTCTTTTTTTTATATTTTCATGGAGAAATAATTACATTTTTCTAACATTGTGACAATTTTGCCACTCTCAAGAAAATTGAAAGACATAACAAAAGGTGATGTCTTAAAATTATATAATCAAGCTTTTCAGCTCAAAAAGGTACAACACTCTGCCTTTTTTTCCTTCCCAATAACAGTGGAAGTAAATGTTCCTCCCACTTGCAAAGTACCAGAAACTATTAACAAATACAGAATGCAGAATGGGGAAAGGAGCCCCTGTAAAGAGGTAATGGACCAAACTAGTATGGGGAGGTGGGTAGGAAGAGGGAGGACACTTTAAGAGACTTAGATAATGTTAAGAGGGTTGGATGGGGACTGCGAGAATAGTTTTGAAAGCCTCATTAGAACTTGCTTTAGCAAAAGTTGATTACCAGTCCAGTTAAAGGATTATGGAAAAGAAATTTAGTATGAAACTCAAAATAAAAAATATCACAAGGTATAGAAAAGTCAATTTAAGAATTCCAAATATTTTCTTTTTTTTTTATTTCAGCATATTATGGGGGTACAGATGATTAGGTTACATATGATGCCCTTGCCCCCACTCTCCCCCAAGTCCGAGCTTCAAGTGTGTCCATCCCTGGGATGGTGCACATTGCACTCTTTGTGTATGCATATACCCATCCTCTCCTCCCTCCTCCCCCCTCCCCCTGCCCAACATCCAATAGATGTTATTCTTATATGTGCACTTATGTGTTGATCAGTTAATACCAATTTGATGGTGAGTACATGTGGTGCTTGTCTTTTGACTCTTGGGATATTTCACTTGGTAGAATGCATTCCAGCTCTATCCAAGAGTATACAAGAGATGCTATATCACCATTGTTTCTTAAAGCTGAATAGTACTCCATGGTATACATATACCACATTTTATTAATCCACTCATGTATTGATGGACACCGGTTGTTTCCACATCTTTGCAATTGTGAATTGTGCCACTATAAACATTCGGGTGCAGGTGTCTTTCTTATAGAGTATAATTTTTTCTTTTGGGTAGATGCCCAGTAATGGGATTACTGGATTGAATGGTACTTTTACTTGTATCTCCTTAAGGTATCTCCACATTGCTTTCCACAGAGGTTGCACTAGTTTGCAGTCCCGCCAGCAGTGTATGAGTATTCCTATGCTGTCTTTGTTAGTATAGTGGTGAGTATCCCTGCCTGTCATGCGGGAGACTGGGGTTCTATTCCCCGATGGAGAGGCAGCTGCCAAATATTTTCAAATATAATTATTACCCAAATAACACATTATTCATAAATTGATATTTGAGGTTGCACCACAAACAAATTTGATGTTTCATCTGCAAACACAGCATAATTGCTATAGCACTCATCTTAATTCCCAGTCTGTCTTCCAACCCCATTTTTTAATTTTTATATTTATTTGATCAACCCGACATTTGTGTGACCTGTTGTTCCAAATGGATGAATGCTACAAACATCTCTGATTGGCTTAAGAATAATGAGACGGGAAGAACTGAATCTAGTTTGGGATCTCTGAATAAAATGTCATTTTTGAGGCATTTGTCAACCAAGAGTTTTTAGGGAGAAGAATCTATTCTCAGCATAATACTAGCTCATTAATCTGTCGGTAGAATTCTTTAGGAATAAGATTTGGAGATCGAAGAAGACAGCCACAGTACCTAGTGTTCTCTTGAGATCTTAAAGAAAAAGCAATTTGATTTGGGGTGAGAAAAACCAAGAATAAATTTTCCTATATTCCTAAGTGTTAATTACTAAAATTTGGAGGATCTGATTGCTATCACAGTAGTGAACTTGGAAGGAGGGAGTGTGAGAAAGGAGCAGGAGCTGGCCTCAGTAAGCAGTCAGGGGATTTTTACAAAGGGTAGTCTAGCCTAAGACAAACATGGTTTCCTCAAACAAAGCTAAATCTGCATGCAAACCATGAGAAAGTTGAGAAAATGTCCCTAGTGGGGACTGCGGGAGAAAAGTGTGTTGGCTAGGAAGGGAGAATACAGCTGGACGTCTTTCATTTATTTAGTTATTTTTCTTTTTTCCCATTTCATTGCATTTTGGGTTACAATTGGGATTTCCCCTTATAATGCATACTCAAGAGGAATTTTCTAAAATGGAAAGTATGTTTTAGATGGCTGTTCTTAAAGCTAAGTAAGTTCTTAGAGCCAAGTGGGAAGCCGTGCTGCAGAATAGAAGGAAAATTATCAAAGGGCATGCCCCGTCGAGATAGCACTTATGATTCCTCAGGAAACAAGCTCCAATGTCCTTTTCATTTTTTCCTTCTTCATGTTCTGAAATCAAACAAGATTTTTTTTTCTTTCCTTAGTGAAAATGTCAGCTGACAGTATTAAAGAGAGTAATTTCTATATCACGACATCCAGCATAGTGAATCCAGTGGGCTAAGAAGAAGACAGACCTGGAGAATCCAACCTCTACTCTTTACCAGCTGTGTGACTTTGGACAAATTACTCGACATCTCTGTGCTACAGCAACTCATCTGTAAAGTGAGAATAAGGGTGCTTCTTGTATATGGCTGTGGTGAGTGTTGAGTAAAATGACCTGTAGACAAATGCGTGTCACAGAAGTTGGCATATCCGAAGTGATCAATAAATGTAAGCTATCATTATTACTGGAATATCATTATTATTGGAATTTATATGTGGTTTTGATTATTAGAGTCATTAGCACTAGAATGAGAAATAGTTTCCCAAATCTTAATTCCCTATTATTTTATGACTTACCTTTTTTCAAAGAACTTAGAATATTTCTGCAATAGAAATTTCTTAATCCTAAGTGGTTTTTATTTAATTGTGAAATATGAACTTGTTTTTCTCCAGTAGAACATAATTAAAATTCACTTTAGAAACATATTTTTTTGTGTCCAGGACTTAATAAAAATCTTCCTAGTGTTATAAATCTCACCTTGGAATTTCAAGCTCCAATTTGCACAAACTAATCAAAAAGCAATTATCATAAACAGCCAATCAACAGTATGAACTCAAATGAATCATCTATCACCCAGCTATAAGTGGGGGATAGATGATTTAGTCTAAAAAAGTCTTACATTTATTTTTATCATTCTGTTATAAGACAGAGCAGTTACAACCAAACTTAGAATGTACAGATTTGTAAAATCATTATTTTTTTAAAAAAAGATCATTATTGAAGATCTGAAGTCCATTCAGGATACTGATAAATGTGCAGATATTTATAAGTATTTTTCTAATATTCACTAAAATAATAAAGAAGCATATTGATATTTCTTACATGCTGCATTTGTGGTGATAGCTAGTTCTCAGTTATTTCTAATATACCATCTCTAGATTGCTAGAACCTTTCCAATATTTTATGCCCAGGATTTTCAATAAGACCTTTTATATAACTGAGATGTATATCTCAATATATTTTCCTTGTCTGAAACATAGAAGGAACATCCAAAATGTTTATTAAAGAAACAAATAAGTGAATGAGTGGATGAATGAATTAATGAATGCTCTCCTCCAATGTTCAAGGCCTGTTTAAGTTTCAAAATTGTCAACTTACCGCCTCTTGCCCAAAGTGGTCCCAGAGATATAAAAAGTTTCCATGATACAGAAAAAAAGAATGGAGAAACTTATTTTTTTTGGTAATTTACTCAGATCTGCATTGCCAGTGCTCTTCAGAACGTAGCCATCCCCTGAGGCCACCTCTGCCCACCTGGTTACATTGCCCCCACCTGGGCCTCAGCGGAGCTGGGCTGCCTCCCTTTCCTTCATCTTCCTCAAGGGGGCGCTGCAGACTCTAGTCGGCTCCGCTTACACTTGCCACCTTACAACACCCTGAGTCCTCAGTATTTAATTACCCTATCTGGAATGGCCCCCAAAATCTATATACGCAACCCAGAAGTCACACACCGTGGAGGGAAACCTTCAGAAGCAAATAGACGACAAAATTTGGCATGAGGTGAATGGCAGTGTGCAGGGGTGTGGGGGGTGTATTATATACAGCCAGCATTTCTCAGTGTCTCTCTGCAGTATTTAAGCAGTTTGTTCAATTTTATTCGTGTACGTATATATATTCTTCCCCACCAGCTCACAATTGCTGACGGCTTACTAAGTGTCAAGCACTGTTCTAATCAATTTATCTGCATTGCTTCATTTAATCTTCCTAACAACCCTAATAGATAAATACTATTATGACCATTTTACAGATGCAGAAGTTTAGGTTTAGGGGAGTTAAATAACTTGGCTAAGATCACAAGGCTGATAACGAGCAGAACTGGCTTTCTACTCCTAGTGTGACTGGCCGTGTCGCTGTTTCTAAACATTATACTGTATACTCTGTTTGCAAATGGTTGTCAGGTGACTGTGTTGCATGAGAACTCATTTTGAAAATTTCCACTGTGTCCACTCTGGCAAATCTACTACTATATTTCATCATCCCACAAATAAATTTATTAAGAACCTCTTATTTGCCAATTACCGTGTGAGGCCCTGGGGAACCAAGATTGAGCAAGGGAGAAAAGGGCCCTTTCCTCACTGAAACATGTCTGGGAAGAAGACAGAAAAATCAATCAAACAAAACAATGGCGTCTCATAATACTTCCCCCTATACTGAGAAAGCACAGGCATCATCGGGTGCTTAGCAACCACCTCTGCATCAGTCTACAGCGCTTGGAATTCGTAATTCTTAAGATGCATTCTTAAGAATATTGTTTTCGTAAACACTTGGATAATTATGCTAGGTCCTGAGATAATATAGTTTCTGCTTTACAGAAAACAAAGCTTAGTCGAGGAAAGAGAAACACAGGGTAACAGCATCATGACAGAAATATTAGCTTATTAAATATGGAATGTCAGATTTTCTTAAGTACTAAGTTTGACAGTTGATATCTCTGATAAGTCACGTTGACACTTCCTGTTGTTTTTTTGTTTGTTTGTTTGTTTTTTAATCGTGAAGTTACATCCTCATTCTTTCAAATGGACATTTTGGCTTGTGATTATCTTTCAATATTTTTTTTAGAACAATTTTTGTGAAAACATGGATAAGTCAAAATTCTTGTTATTTTTGAATATGAGTTCCATTGTGGACCCAATGCAGCACAGACAGCTCAAAATATCAATGAAGTGTTTGGGAAGGATGTGGCCAAGGAAACACACAGTACATCGATGGCTTGAAAAGTTCTGTTCTGGTGATTTTAATTTTGAAAATGAGCCACGTGGGCAACCTGAGACCAAGGTGGATAATGATGGGCTGAAACCTGTAATGAAATCGAATACAGCTCAACCTATGTGTAAATTAACAGCAAGGTTTGACGTTACTAGTCCAACAGTGTTGGACCATTTGAAATAAATTGGCCAGGTAAAGAAGCTACATAGATGGGTTCCACCTGAATTAAATGAGCATCGGAAGAGAAATCATCTTGAAGCTTGCCTTTCTTTGCTATCACGACATAAAGGTGAGCCATATCTACACTGTATTGTTACGTGTGATACAAAATGGAATCTTTTTGACAATCACAGGTGTTCGGCATGATGGTTAGAGATGAAGTGCCGAAAGACAGTCCAAAACCAAATATTCATCATAAAAAGCTAGAGCCATAGAACCAAATCTTGGAAACAAATAAATGCACTGTGAACCCAATAAGAATTTACCAATAAAGGGCCTGAAATAATGTGCCTGGAAATCATTTAATGATGGGGGACGGAACCAGCAAATGAATTCTTCCCCTTTAAAACAAACAAACAAACAAAAACAGAGTCTTATACCAATTCACAAAACAGGCCACATAAAATGCTTTACAAAGAAATTAATACTGTTCTTCAGTTTGTTGGCTCTTCTGCTTTCTCATCAAGCTGTGTAAGCATCACTAACAAGAGCATCATTTCCACAAGCAAACATTTTTCGTGGGAACACAATTTTAGCAGGACAATGAGTTCCTTCTATCAAAATGATTGGTTTTACTTGTGGAAGTTTCCCAAATACAAGCACTTCTTTTCATCATTGTGGCTGAAACAAGTATTTTGTTAGACCTAGCTAACATGCATGTAATACGAGAATGTATTTGCTCGTTTTTTCTAATGGGAAAGCATTGTGCCCTCAACATGTTTGCACGAACTCAGCGAACTTTTAAGGTGGTACAAAAGATTCTAAATCATCGTTTTAACTATCAACTTCCAGCTATTTCTCTCTCAGTCCTTCTGAGGGGACATGGCTATATGTTGGAAAATAGTTTCATTGATACCAGCCTGTTCTGCTAATAATAGAGAGATCTACTTAAAGAGGGGTGTGATTTGATCTCTATGATAGAGCAGTGAGATCGGCCGGGATTCATGGGCCAACAAGCAAAGGAGCCAATGAAAAACTTATTTTTGATGAGAGACACAAGCAGTGACCTTATCTAAAACATCTTTAACTTCTATTTAAATATCAAAGTCTACGTAGTATGCATGTTTTTAGATTCCTGAAGGCATCACAAATTTTGATTATGATATTACGTTATGATTTAGCCTCAGTACGGGTACTTCCACCTTACTCCTAAAATGTAATTCTGACACAACTGATCATATCTAGTAAGTTAGCAGAGCTGATCTCCAAGAAATCTGTGACAGATTGAAGACCTCCTGGGAGTTTCTTACACTTAGGTAAGGAGGAACTACCTCGGAGGAATTTGAATTAGTAAGGAAACCCTTTGCAGTGGGAAAAGGATCCATCCTCAGTATAGCATGATGTTGGGCACTTCAACCTCAGCACCACCTAGACTGACCAGAGTATTATGCATAAAAGCTGCAAGAACTGTCCTACAAACCCCTGCTTGATCTAGCCCCTGTCTTCTTCTCTGGCCTATGTTTCCTCATCCTCTCACCTCCCAAGCCCCATTCTTTAAGCTCTACCTACATCAGCAGTCCCCAACCTTTTTGGAACTAGTGACTGGTTTCATGGAAGACAATTTTTTCACAGGCTGGCGGGGCAGGGTGGGGGGATGGTTTCGAGATGATTCAAATGCATTTCGTTTGTTGTGCAGTCAAACCTCTCTGCTAATAATAATCTGTATTTGCAGCCGTTCCCCAGCGCTGGCATCACCGCTTCAGCTCCACCTCAGATCATCAGGCATTAGAGTCTCACACGGAATTTGCAACCTAGATCCCTTACATGTGCAGTTTACAGTAGGGTTCATGCTCTTATGAGAATCTAATGCCTCTGCTGATCTGACAGGAGGCGGAGCTCAGGCAGTGATGTGAGTGATGGGGAGCGGCTGTAAATACAGATGAAGCTTTTCACCTGCCGCTCACCTCCTGCTGTGTGGTCCAGTGCCTAACAGCCCACGAACTGGTACTGCTCTGCGGCTCGGGGGTTGGGGACCACAGACCTACATCATTTCTGAATGCACCACCCTCCATTGGGTAACGGAATCTTTACTCCTGCTGTTGCCATTACCAAAACATCTTTTCCTGAACCTTGCCCAACTGCCTTCCCCAGCCTTGAGTACAGTCTCTAGAGGTATTCAGAAACACCTTAGTGGAAAGGAAGACTGGTGTTCAAGAAGATAATGAGATGCTGGGTCACCCAGTAAAGAAAGAGCCTGTAAAACTTGAGTTACTCTGTGACTGTGACCCCCAATGGGCCCTCAGGTAGCTAAGATCTAGCAAACTGGAGTTGTATTCTTAGAAAACTAGGGTTGTAATTTTTTTTTATAAAAATATATATTACTTAGATCTCTCACTCCCCTTTCCTCCCTTTCTCCTTCTATCTCTCTTTATCAGAAAGTCGTGTAGAAGACTTATAACTAAAACACTTCTCATCTAAGGAATATCCCCAGACTAGTTCCCTTTGTAAAAAATGATATAGCATCATTGCATTTTGCAGGCTTAAGGAAGCAAGAAAAACTCAGGTACCAGGAGGCCAAGCACTTGCTCAGAGATACACATCCTGTTACTGGAACTCAGATTGACATTCAAAGGTTAGTTCCTTGCACTTTTGGCTTTCACTCTAAAGGAAGAAAGAAGGGTGAAGTTTCATATGACCTATAATTAAAAATCAAAGTCGTGCCACCCAGACTATCTACTCTGTTTAACATTCATGACTATCACAAGTGTATCTCATAAATTACAATTATTTCTTTGGCCCCAGAAATCAATTTGGTAGAGAGATGCACCATTTATATACAGAACCCTTCTTTTACATTTATCTCAGGACTGGGTATGAAGGGCAGAGTTGAATATAGCTAAAGGGCATATATTGAGGGAAATGAATTACATATGGTATTACATATCTTACTTTTATATCAACAATAATCTTTCATTTTTCAAGCACATTGCATATAAAGTGAGCATTATGAACTCCGTGCACCACAAGCAAACAACAGAAGCTTATCATATAGCAAATGATTAATGCTCCCACCTCCAGGTTACCTTGGGCACAGCTAGGATGCATCTCAAAGATGTGTTAAATATCTATCAACACCTTCTGCAGTGATTGCTATAAAAAGAAGATAATGATGAAGGCACCAAACTTGTCTTTCTTCATGGTTAGATTTATGGGGGTCAGGGGGAGAGGAAAGGGTTAGATTCACAGGAAAACAACAATTAGCAAGAATTTCTGATAAATTAGGTAACTTTTGACACTAGTACATTCATTCATTCATGTTTTCATCTATTCATAGAACAAATGTTTATAAGGAAAAAGCATTTATAGCATGTCAGGTCCTCACGTGGGTTTTAGACATAGAGCAAGATCCAGAACAAAGCCTTGTCTTTTAAAGGAGTTTATGTTCTTCTGGAGAAGTTAGAGGCATGAATTTAAAATGTCAGGTGGTAACACCCACTACGAAAGTGAGAAACAGGTAAAGGGACCTAGTGAAGGGTTTATGAGAGAACAGGAAGGAGGGAGCATAGCTCTGAGCCTCTGTGCTAGTCAAGTCACTTACAGGGGAAGGCAGCTTGGCTGAGCGAGTCAGGACTATCTGATAAGGGCATTTCTGAAGAGCAGTAAAGTAGATGAGGGACTGAGCCATGCAGATATCTGGAGACAGACATCTCTAGGCAGAAGGAATAGCATGTGCAATGACAATGATGGAGGAGTGTGGTTAGCTTTGGCATGTTCAAACGCCAGCAGGTGGGCGGTGTGGCTGAATAGTGTGTGTGAATGTGGAAGGAGAGGAAGTAAAAAGAAAGAGGGGAAGCAGTGATTATTTAGGGACTTGTAAACTGAAGTTAAAAATACCTTATCACTGTGTGAAAAAATATAAAACTTGCCAAAGTGGCTTGATTTGTAGAAAAATACAAATCTATAACCTTTACTGTAGGGGACTTCCCAGAGCACCAGCATCATTTTCTTTTAAAATTTTCTGGAAACATTGTAATCAGCAATCATAATTTATTAATTTAATTTCATGGAAATATATTATTGAATTAGACATCCTTACTTTAAATCACTTACTATCTGTCTGGCTCTGGTTAATTATTTAAACTCTCTATACCTCAGTTTCCAAATCTGTATGAATCATAATAGATCATATGGATCTGGATCATATATAGATCATAATGGATCATAATAGAACCTAACA
>NW_012142745.1:8110452-8114489 GCF_000956105.1 Propithecus coquereli
GAAAGACTGAAGGCCAAAATCAGAAAGACAAAAATTTTGGACGATTTGCACTGCTAGCCACCAACACTTATCATTAAAGTACAATGATTATGCTTTATTCCAAGCCCTATGCAGTCACCTGTTTTACTACAATGGTGCCAGAGCAATATGATGGAGGGAAGGATATTCTTTTTAATAAATGATGCTGAATCAAACAGGTATCAATGTGGGAAAAGTGACTATCTTAAGCCACATATAAAATTCCACTCCAGATAGATTGTAGACCTATTTTGAATTTGAATAATAAACCATAAATCTTCTTTAAGATAAAATAGAAAAATATCTTCATGATTATGAGATAGTATCTGGAAAGCAAAGTAAAGCAATAGTCATTATAATATCTTATACTCTGAAGCCAGCTTGGGGTACTAGGCCCTGGAGCAGCTCATGTATATTGTCACTAATCTGCTAGCTCACCTGGTTGGCATGGGGCAGCAATCAGACATTCATCTCCTTCTGCTCACACCGGGTTCCTCTGTTAGCTTCTTAGAGGTATGAACTATGTACATGAGCAGTTCCATGACAAATGCAGCAGGAAAGTCCAGATGAAAGCCCATGAAACTGCCAAATAATAAACCCAAAGCGAACAACATTTTCTTGGAGGGATTTCAGAGATGAGTGCCACCAACTAGGTTTTAAAAGATGCAGTATGGTGATACTACTACATCCCCATTCAACTGGATTTTTTGGCCTGTATAGAAGACAGATGGGACTTAGAAAATGACAGTGCATTAGCGTAAACTTAATCAGGTGGTGAAATCCAATTGCAGCTGCTGATCCAGCTGTAGTATCATAGCTGGAACAAATCAACACATCTTCTGGCATCTGCAGTCTGACAATGCTTCTCTTGCGATCTTCCTCTGCAATCTGACAAAGCTTCTCTCTCTTTCATATCTTTCAGTGAAAAACCTTCAGAAACAATTTTCTTTTCTCTAACAGGGCCAGCAATTCAGGACCATATTAAACCTCCAATCCTATGCCATAATCTATTCCACAGAGACCTCTATGGCATCTTCATTTCACAGGACTCATAGAACATCATCACGTTGAAAATCCATTACATTTGTGATATGCTGATTAGATCAGATGAGCAGAAAGTACGACTGCTTTATACACCTTGGTAGAATATATTGTGAAAGGAGAAAGGAAAGAAATCCTACAAAAATTCAGGAACTTGTTACCTCAGTGAAATTTCTAGGGGTACGGTGGTCTGAGGCCTGGTGAGATATTCTTTCCAAAGTAAAAGATCAGTTGCTTCATCTGCTTCCTTTTATCATTAAAAAAGAATGAAAATGCCAAGTTCATCACTTTAGATTTTACAGAACCATAAACTTCATTCAGGAATGCTATTCCTACCAACTTATTGATTAGCCTGATAATCTGCCAATTTTTAGTGGGGCCCAGAAAAAAACAACATGAACACCTACCAAAAAGCAACCTCAAACAAGAGGATTTTAATGATCCTCAGCTGCCATACCAATTGGACCACATGATTCCACTTATTCTCATGATGCTTGAAATGTCCGTGACAGATATGGATGCTCTATGGAGACTTCAGCGAACCCTATAAGAGGCCTAGGGTGCAAATATCCAAAATTTTGGATCAAAGCTATATCATCCTCTGCAAATAACTAGTATATTATAGTTTTGAAAACAGTTTCAGTCCTACTACTGGGCTCAAGCAGAGAATGAACGCTTTGTCGGCTACCAAATTATGATATGACCTTAGCTGCCCATCATGAACTGGGTATTATCTGACCATCAAACCATAAAGGTAGCAGCATAGCAGCACTTCATATCCACATGATGTATATGAGATTGAGCCCAATCATATTCTAAAGGCAAATATAAGTTTCATGACCAAGTGGTCCACAGACCATATTCCTGATTCAATGCCTCCTCCTTCTCA
The DNA here is from genome assembly GCF_000956105.1 of Propithecus coquereli. NCBI lineage: Eukaryota > Metazoa > Chordata > Mammalia > Primates > Indriidae > Propithecus > Propithecus coquereli. Next base: position 8,112,401 of record NW_012142745.1, read on the forward strand.
ACTTGCCCTCACAGGCACATGGAGATATTCCTATAATCAGCTGACTGAAAAAAAATGGCCTCATTTAGAGATGGGAGCACCTGTATACTCTTTTGGGGTGGCACTGGAGGACAGTGGTGAAAGGAAATCCCCCAGTGGGCAAAACTTTGAGCAGTGTATCTGGTTGTTCACTTTGCCAGGAAGAAGAAAGATATGGCCAGAGATATGGGTCTACACCACTTAATGTACGGTGGCTAATATATTAGATGTGTGGTTAGGGACTTGGAAGGGATATAATTGGAAAATTGGTTATGTGACTAGGCACAGATGATGACAATATTTGTTTTTCATGTGAACACCTACCCAAAAGCAACTTCAAACGAGGATTTTAATGATCATCTAGGCAAAATAATCCATTCTGTGGAGGTGAGTCAGACACTTCTGTCCTTGACATAAAAAAGTTCATGAACAAAGCAGCTATGTTTTAGAGCTGGAGTTTAAACTTGGGCTCAGAAACATAAACTACCACTCACCAAGGCCAATTTGGCTAAAGCCATTGCTGAAAGTCAAAATTGCCATCAGCAGAGGCCAGTGCTCAGCTCCCAATATTGCACCATTCTCCAAGAAGATCGTTGAGCCATCTGGTGCAGATTGCTTACATTAGACCATCAGAACAGAAACAGGAGGAGCACTTTGTTCTTGCTGGAATAGACACTCACTCTGAATATGGATCTACCTTTTTTCCTTGTAATGCTTCTGCCAGAACCGTTGTTAAAGATTTTTAGGACACCTTATTCACAATCATGATATTCCACACAGTTTTGCTTTTGACCAAGGGACATAGTCTTGTATCTATGCAATTCACTGGTCTTACAATGTTCCTCATCATCCTGAAGCAGTTGTACTGACAATAGAATGGTAGAATGGCTTTTTGAAGACGCAATTATGGCATCAGTTTGGTAAGAACATCTCACAGGGCTGTAATAATGTTCTCCAGAATTCAGTATATGCTCTAAATTGGCAACCTATGTATGATCCTGTTTCTCCACAGCCAAAATCCGTAAGTTGAGGAATCAACAGGTGGAAATGGGAGAAACACTCTCACTATTAGTTCTGGTGTTTCTCTGGGAAAAATTTGTTTCTGTCAACAAACTTTGGACTATGTAGTCTCTAGACCAGATGACATTGCTCCATATTTTTACAGTCCAACAGGGTAGCCACTAGCTACATGTGGTTATTGAACTCTTGAAAGATGGCTACTGAAACTGAGATAATGAATTTGAAAATTTGTTTAATTTTAAATAATTTAAATGTAATGTAAATAGCCACATGTGACTAGTGACTATCACATTAGACTAATGTCTTTCTCAAGATCTAGAGTTCCCAAAAGATTAAAACTTCTGCAAGGGCACGGTAATGGTTCCATTACACTGAAAGTCAAAATGTATAGCTGACCATTTAAGGCTCCTATGACAATGATTCAACATTACGGGGTATTATTCCTGATAATCAAGGAGAAATTGGACTACTACTACACGATGGGGATAAGTGAGTATGTCTGGAGTGCAAAATATCCTTTCAGATATTCTGGGTGTCTCTTAGTATTTCCATGTCCTGTCATTACAATTAATGTGAAATTATAACCCAATACAGGCAAAACTGTTCAGATCCTTCAGGAATAAAGGTTTGAGTCACCACACCAGGCAAGGAATTACAACCAGGTGAATTCTTGCTAAGGGAAAAATAATTGAATTGAAATTGAGAAATCTGGATATCCACATGCAGAAGAATGAAATTGGACACTTAATCTCACTCCCATATACAAAAATCAACTCAAAATCAATTAAAGACTTAAATGTAAGACAAGAAATTATAAAATTATTAGGAGAAAATGTAGGGGAAGAAACTACATGACATTGGTCAGGATAATTTCTTTTTTATTTGATCCCCAAAGCACAGGCAACAAAAGCAAAAAATAGACAAATGGGATTACATCAAATTAAAAAGCTTTCGCACAGCAAAGAAAACAATTAGCAATGTGTAGAGACAACCTACTGAATGGGAGACAATATTTTCAAGCCAGACATCTGATAAAAGGTTAATATTCAAG
>NW_012142745.1:8115084-8139008 GCF_000956105.1 Propithecus coquereli
GAGAATGTTATGCTAAATGAAATAAGCCAGAAACAGAAAAAGACACATACTTCAGATTCTCAATTAGATGTGGAATCTAAAACAATCACACTCATAGAAACAGAGAGTATGATATTTAGTGCCTAAGTTTTCAAGAGACTGGATCTAAAAGGAAGGACTCACCAAGTACCTGTTTTAGCCCCAGGCAGCATCATCTCATATTCACTGCAAACTGGTACAACTTCTACGGGAAATAGTATGGCGATACCTCAAAGAGCTAAAAGTAGAACCACCACTTGATCCAGCAATCCTACTACTGGATATTTACCCAAAGGAAAAAAAAGACATTCTATAAAAAAGACACCTGCACTCGAATGTTTATAGAAGCACAATTCACAATTGCAAAGATGTGGAAACAACCCAAGTGCCCATCAAGACATGAATAGATTAATAAAATGTGGTATATGTATACTATGGAGTACCACTCAACCATAAAAAATGGTCATTCATATAGTATCTTTTGTAACAACCTGAATGGAACTGGAGACCATTCTTCTAAGTGAAGTATCACTTCTCCGGAGAATGGAAAACAAACACCACATGTACTCACCATTAAATTGGAACTAATCAATCAACACTTATGTGTTCATATGGAAATAACATTTATCAGAAATCAAGCAGTGGGGGACAAGGGGATGTGTAAATTCACATCAAATGAGTACAATGCACACTGTCTGGGTTATAGGGGGCACAGATAACTTTGACCCAAATAGTACAGAAGAAATTTGTGTAATCAAAATGTTCATACCTCTGTAATATTCTGGAAAAAAAGAAAAGAAAGGAAACGGAGAGTAGAGTTGTGGTTACAGAGGCTGGGGGCTGAGGGGAATGGGGCAATGATGGTCAAAGAGCACAGAATTTCAGTTAGACAGGAGGAATGTGGGTGTTTTTTTCTTAGTTCTATTGTGCACCGTGGTGAATATAGTTAATAAGAGTATTGTTCTTTACGAATTGCTAAGAGAGTAAATTTCTAACGTTTTCACCACAAAAGTATTAAGTATTTGAGGTGATGAAAGTAAAAAAGTAAACTAGCTTGAATGAATTATTCCACCTTGTATTCATAAACCTTCACATCACTGTGTACCCCGTAAATTAGTACACTTTACAATTAAAAAATACCATTAAAAACAAAGATACCAGGGACAATTATGTAGCTACTTTAGAAATGTGGACTATAGTAGTCACAGGTATTCCTTCTTTATTTTGATGTTACTCTGTTTTATGTATATTAACCAACTTTTTAATCTATGTCTCTCCCATTTCTCTACCACCTAATGTAACACATACCAGTAAAAATTCAATTTAAATACAGGATTTAAAAATAGTAGTTTGACTCAGCTAAAGGAGTAAACCGTATAATCCAAAAAATAAAGTATTTCACGTTCTCTTTTGCAGACAGGGATAGCATGTTTGAGGTTCTGTGAGGGATGATTGTATTATGTTAGGCAGAGGCATCATTTTGGTTTTTTTGTTTTTTAAAAGAAGTTGAGGACAGTGGAAAGAAGGATGTGTACACATTCAAGTGAGAAGGCTGGAATAGGGCAGCTTTGTCTTTTGTCTACTCAACTACAACTGGAACTACATTTCACAGTTCTTTCTCCCATACGATTCTCTGCTAGTACTGGCTGGAGGTTTGGAGGGTGGCTGTGTGAGGTTTGGAGCATCTCCTCAGCTATCCCTTCATTTCCTCTGTCAGTTTCTCTAAGGCTTGGGCCAAATGCACGTGCAGCTCCATGGCAAAGGATGCCAGCTCCCCCTGCAGAAGCCGACAGCATCAAGGTCGGTGGCAGTGAGCAGCTAAAGCAGTTTTTGGCTTTTCCTAACAGGGTAGAGTTTTGTTTTTTTTTGCAAGATTTTAAGAAAGGGCACTACCAAATTTATTTATCCATTTTTTCAACAAATAATGAAGATTTGCTACATATTTGGCACTATAATAGGCTCTGAGAATACACCCGTAAAAGGAAGAACAGAATTCCTGTCCTCATGGAGTTTATAGTCCACTGAAAACAAAAATCATTCATAGAAAGAAGACTTGCACTACCAGTGCCAAGCCCTTGTTTTCTTATTTCCATTCCACTTCTGACCTGCAAATTGATTTCCTTTAGGCCCTGTCCAACTTCTTCCATGCCACAGTCTGCTGGACCCCAGCTAATTTGACTGGCTTCCTTGGGGATTATTGATTGCCTGGACATCTGGATGCATTTGGATCCCAAACTCCAATGTTACTCATGGAGGTCAATTATTGTGTGGCCTGAGTCTTTGCAGATTGATAATGATTCCAGATTTCTGATTGATCACCTCCATTTCTCTGGCTGAAGGCAAGCTGCAAAAGATGAGGTCTGCACCTCTTCCACTGCAGAATCCTCATTAAATTCACACTCCTCCTTCTTGATTAAATTTTTTTTTTAAGGGTTTAAGGTTTTCTTCAAGGGTTCTAGTTCTTCCTCGTGAGTTCCATTTTGTTACTGCTCTCTTCTAAAATCAACTTTTCTTTCCAGTTACTGGTCTGACTGACTTGGAATGATTTGAGCTTCAATACTAGACATGGTGGCAGCATTCTCCATAGACTGCTCCACCAATTTCCACAACTACATAAAGCCTGACCACTGTAATAAATCCCTTAGTATATACTATTTAAAGTGGTTTGATGTCTCTGATGACATCTCAGCTGACAGAAAATTTTTCTCAATATGGACTACAGCTGAACATATGCATGCCCTATAAATCAGCAGCTGTATTCCTAAATATCCACCCACAGAAACAAGTACCTATGTGCACAAAAATAAATGAAAAAAAAGGGCTTGTAGCTCTTTATTCATCATAGCCCCAAACTGGAAACAACCCAGATGTCTATGAACAATAGAAAGAATAAATCCACAGTGATACAGCCACACATCGGAATGTTGTACGTCAATGAAACGGAACAAACTTGTTTCATGCACCAACATGAATGAATCTCAAAGCATAACACTGAGAAAATAAGCCTAATACAAAAAAATTAATATTCAAAAGAAGTTCACTATTCAATTGTAATGAAAGTCAGAAAAATGGTTGCTTTTGGGAGAGGGTAATGACTGGAGTTAGTACAAGGGTGTGTTCTGGGAACTGATAATGTTTTCTCTGGCAGAATTACACAAGTATATTCACTTTTTAAAATGTATTAAGTTGTAAACTTAAGATTTGTGCACTCTACTACTTGTGTATTATGCTTGCACAAATGATTAAAAGTAATATCTACATATATCATAATCTGTGATGATTAAATGACATAACTCATGCTTAGCATAATAAGCATAAATAAATATTATGCAGCATTATTTTGTTCTTACAAAAACCAGTAAATGGAATGGGAAAGAAACATATCTGGTCAGCAACATTACCGTTGAGAATAATAATCATTTTACAGCAGGAGAAGCTGCCTAATCTCCATTGTTCTCATTCATAGCTCTCTCTGTATTTCCTTCACAAACTCTTAAAAAAACTTTAGGCATATTTATTATATGATTTGTCCCATTAGTAGGTTAGCTCCATGAGGACATGTGTCTTCTCTGTTTTTCCTCAGTACTAATAATAACGGTGACTAGCACACAGTATGTTCTCAATATATATGTATTAAGTAAAGTGCTACGGAGAACATAAGTTGACCATAAAGAGCTGGCAACTGTGGCATGTAGGCCACACATCTTGACGCAGGTGGCATTCCTACCTGACCTCGCTCTAGTTCCTTCCTTGTCGAAAGCCTGCCTGTCATAGTTAAGTTTTAGCTCTGTGACGTTTTAAGGGTGATTGTTTCAAGGTCACCAATTTCTGAAAACTTGACATTTCTGATACAGTTGCCCTTGCACTTTTTGCAATGAAATGACAATAGCACAAATCCTCCAAAATGAAGTGGAAAATGAAGGTGAATAAATAAATAACTAATGAAGGGACCACAGACGAACTAATTATGATCAGAGTATCCGAAGGTCCATGTTAATAAGAAGTTTGTGTCATTTGGCTTTGCATTTATTCATAATCTGGAAAATAGTGACAGAAATTCCTTGTGTCATCAAAAATTTTCTCTAATAATCAATGAGACATAACCACTATAAATAATTTAAATGCTATCAAATAAAAACAAAGATTTAACTGAGTTCTGCCAACCAGTCTTGGGGCACTTAGACTTCCCTACAGCAGATGGGAACTGTCAAAGCACATAAACATTCAAAATTGTAAGACACGACTTTCAGATGACAGAAACCAGACGAATTCATGCAAATCAATGAGCCCAACACACCTTATTTAAAGAGAGTGCTTGACAGGAGACTGTTTTGAAGCTTCGCCTTTGGAGATATCCCAGGTTTTAATTATCAAATGTCACCATTCCCTAAATGCAGATTTTTCTGCAGATTACCCTTTTAAAAATCCATTTAGAAACAGCTTTTATTCTACTGATCTCAGCGCTAATGCTATGCCAAATTATGCTTTTTTCATCATTCAAAACTTCACTTCAATGATATATTCAATGACAGAATAAGGCGACTAAAAAATATCTCTCTAACAGATTTGGCCAATTTAATTTTAAGCTAATCTGTTTGGCATGGGTTTTGATTGCTATATTTTGGTGGCTATAAGAATCTTGACCATTAAGATGGTGGTGTCTCCAGAATTCCTTTATAGGGGGAACAAAATCATATTTGGAATTAGAGACTCAGGGTGTATGACAATGTATTTACATAGTAGGGTACTATTTTTACTTGGTTTATACAACCATTTGGTGATGTTTGGTGAAAGATGCTGATAGAACTTTAGGGGAAGTGACAACTCAACCACCACGACCAGCAAAGGAGATTTCCACTGAAAATGTGGTCAATAAAATACCTCACGTACATATGGCACTTCTTCATTTCAAAAAATACATGATCTAAATTGTGCCTGAAGTTAAACTAGGGAGAAGGATAAGGATATTTTTATTAGCCCCATTTACAACTGAAGAAACGGAATGTCAGGGAAGGTTGAGAAGCTCATTACGTATCATATTCACAGCTAACACGGGATGCAAGGACCAGAACCTTTCAACTCCAAATTTTGCTCCTTCCCACACACCATATTGAAGGAAGAATCAAATTCATCTTCTGAAAATAGCATGATGTTTAAAAAGAAACTGCATGGTATTCATCATTACATTTTCAAGGTACACCTGCTATGCTTGTATAGAAGGGATGCCATGGAGAAAGAGAGGCACGATTTCTATTCTGTATCCACACAGACAGGCAATTTGTACTGTCATCACTATAAAAGTGATACAATATGGTTCCCCCCAAAAATGGGTGTCTCAGCCCCGACCTCAGATTTGAGTAGGAGTTGGCCAGGAAAAGGGGCAGGATGTTCGTAGGCATGGGGAATAGCACATATTAATACATAGGTGCGGAGACAAGAGAGCGTAACATAACCAAGCAACTGAAATAAATTCCAGTTTGCTCTTGGCATACTGAAATGCTAGGGAATCATGACAGATATGACCAGTGGAATGAGCAGGAGCCTGATCATAGAGGACTTTGTAAATCACTTTTAGAGTTTAGACTTTAAGAGCAATGGGGAGCTTTTTAAGAGGTTTGAGCATTTCATGTGCATTGACAGCATATTTTTTAATTTTGTTTGCAATCCTAAATATAAGGGAGGACCTCTTTTGGGGCATGTTGGATCTTCTTTACAAACCTGCCAATGAGTAAAATTGCAAACGGCTGGATGGACCTTAGAAAGAATAAGATTTCTGCTCCAAACTGAAATAAATGTTATTCTTGAGGTAATATAAATGCGTACAGACATAATTGGCCCTAAGAATTAATGATTAACAAACCCACAGGTTTTTATAATATAGTTACCTTATTCCTTCTTGAGATAGAATCTTTTATTTATTTATTTATTTATTGTTCTATTTGGTTTTACAGACTAAATGGTGTTGGTTATTGTTGATGACTTTAAATAATCTCCCAAACCTGGGCAAGATCCCCTGGGCAATTAGAAGATGAGGTATTTGCATGCCAAACTGCAAGGTTCAGCATATGGTCTCTAATATTTGCATAAAAAAATCTTAAGGAAGCATTTTCAATGAGGTGCCTTTTATATTTGTCTCTCATCTGCAACACCCAAATGGTGTTTCTTTCATAAAGAGATTTTTTTATACATTGTCCTAATATAATATTTTGTTTATGTGATTTTTTTCTAACAAAGCAATACGTATTTAATGTTGAAAATAGAGATAAACAAAATAAACAGAATCTCTCATATTAGGCAAATATTTTATTTTGTTTATTATTTTACAAAAATAATCATATCCCATACCCTGATTTATAGGTGTTTTTATTAATTTTTCCATTTAATCATATCTCATTAACCTTTTTAATGTGTTATTCATCTGGACATATTTTAATGAGTGCTATACCCCATTTTATGAATAAAACTTTCTTAACCAATCCCATATTTCTGGACATTTATGTTTCTTTTTTTAAAATTATAACCATCACTATAATTTATGATTCATGATTAAATAACATCTACTAGCATAGTAAAAGTAAAAAATATGCTAGCTACCAAATATATTTTTCAACCCCAAAGCTATTCCACATTAATATGACCAAAGCAAAGAGGTACCTTTTGGCTGTCATCAGCCCCAAATGAGGAATTAATATCAGAAATCTAATTAGCTTAAGAAATTGAATTTATCCACACTCCAAGATCATTGAGCAACAGGACAAAACTCTGTCAGTCTGTGTAAATTTCCACAGCTGACATAAACAATCAATGCAAGCAAAGTAACCTTTAACCTTGCTTATGGAGCTAAATAAATAGTATCAAGAAAGAATTTTTTTTTTTTTTATGGTCACTTAGTTCCTAGCACAGAACATCTTGAGCCTCAGGGAAGATAAGAAACTTTTCCAAAAGGACTACCCTGAAACCACAGCTAGAGGAGTAATCCAACAGTCTGAATTTGATCTAACTGGATGTCCTCATTCTTGGCTGAAGTTTATACTAGCCTCTCCCAGTAGAGACACTCAGCCAATGGTCACAATGACACACATGTGCAGGCCATTGTGGTAATTCAGAAATAGTGGTTTCCCACCGGGAAAATTATAGTATTGATTGAATCTTAATGACCTTGACCAAATTTAGTGCCCAGGCTCAGAGTCCTGTCTCTGAAATCAGACCACCTGCATTTCAGTCAGACCTCCATCTCAAACTATCTGTTTGAATTTTTGAACATGTTCTTTGGGCCTCAGTTTCCACAGGAGACTCTAAGCACTTTTTTGGGAAACTTGAATATGATAATTGATATGAAGCACATAGTTCAGTATCTGGCTCACAGAAACATACTTGATTTCTTGAATTTGTAAACCCAAGTAGGTTTGGGAAACAAATGCCCACTCCCTATCCATACCACTTCTCATTTCTATTACTTGTTACCCAGTTCAAAAAGGGAGTGAAGACAAGGTCTTAAAACAGTGTAGTATGTCAAAGCTTACTGAAAGTGGAGGAGAAAGAAGAAAGGTAGAAGAGGGAGAAAGAGGAGGAAAGGAGGAGCAGCAGAGGAGGAGGAGAAGAGGAGGAAGTACATTCTAGAATGTACGATTGCATTTAGATATACCTACAATTATTGTATAATTGTATATTGTAATTTGTATATATGTAATTGTGTATATAATTGTAATTTGTATATATAATTACAAATTAGCACAAGAGAAAAGAATAAATTATAGCTATTGAAACAATGTCAATGAGAGAACTGTCTAACGTCCTAAGAGACATCACAGTATACAAAATTATTTTTTCTCTGGAAAACAGAAAATTAGCTTGAAGGTGATCTTTGATAACTTAACATTTCTAGGTCTTAGTCTTGTCATTTGAAAAGTGAGATATTTAACTAATGATTTTTAAATTTAATTATCCATAATACCTATGATTTATGAAGCAATAGTAAACATAATAAATTCCAATAAAACCAAAGAAATTGAAGTTCTTTTAGGAAATTTGTCACAATAAGGGGGTTTACTTAAATAAAGATAAGAATAAACATCTTTCATTCTGCTTATATTAATATAAAGATCACTGAAGCACTAACTCAAAAGAAAAGTATCTTCAAGGGGAAATGGCAGAGTGTTACACGGAAACGAGAAAATTTGATAAAATTTCATACCTGAAAAAAGACTATATACATGATAGTTAAATCCATTTTAACTTATTTCAAATGTATTTATTGTCCTTTTATTACAAAAAGAAATATATTATTATTGCAAACAAATCTATTAGTTCGGTGGTGTAATTAAGAATTCTAAACTATTGTAAATATCAATCTGTTAACAGTTTTCACTTGTATTGATTAGAACTGGGATGGGATGGCACTTTCCTGTGTCTATGGATATGAAAAAAAATGTTCTTTTCCAAAACATAAAGTCTGTATTAAAAAGTAAAATCACCTATGGTCCCACCTTCCACAAATAATCACTGGTAACAGGTTTGTATATACCCTGCCCAAATTTGCTCGTTCTGTCTCTCTCTCCCTTTCTTTTTTTTTTTTTTTTGGCTGTAATTTGTTAAGTTTTATTTTTCACGTAATCTTTCAACTACAAATAGATGATTAACTTGAGGAAAAAAGGATATTTGAAATAAGAAATCAAGGATATTTCAGAAAACTCGAGGGTGAGAGAGCAGCTGGGCATGAAAGTATACCAGAATCAAGAAGAGATTCGCAGAAAACTGCTGTCTTCCGTTACTCTCTCCTTTCTTTGGAGCCATTTAGGCTCCTGTCTGCTTCTTTCTGCACATCTGCCTGTTTCTTCTCTTGCTGCTTTGGCTGTCTCACAGCTCTGGAGTTTAAACATTCAGTTCTTGTAACCATTCCAGGTAAACCAGCGCTTCTTAACCCTAATTCCACATTCTCTGAAAGGAGAATCCGGTAGGCTCCAACTATATTAGGATTTAAGGAACACATGCTGTTGTTCTCAAGTAAAGAGGCATGTGTGTTTGGTAGACAATGCAACATTAGTCCACTGTCCTGTGAACATCTTCTGTGTGAATACGTATAGATCTACATCATTATTTTATTATTAGTTGATTTTTTAAAAAAATTTTAGCTTTATTGAGGCATAATTGATAAAAATAAATTGCATATATTTAAGATGTACAACTTTTTAATAGTTGTGTTGTGTATTCCATAGAATTGGTAATATGCATTTTTGAACATTCTTTTATTGGTGAACATTTAAACTGTTTTTTTGAATTTTCCTTATTAAAACCAATGTTGCATGAAAATTCGTGTATGTAGAGACTTCTGCCCCTATTTTCCCCTCTAGCTTTATTGACATATAATTGACATAAAATTATATAAATTTAAGGTGCACAATGTGATGCTTTGATATACTTATATATTATAAAATGATTACCACAATCAAGTTAGTTAATACATCTATCATGTCACCTAGTTACCTTTTTTTTTTTTTGGTGATGAGAATATTTAAGATCTACTCTCTGAGTAATTATAATCACTATGCTGTACATTAAATCCCCTGAACTTATCTATCTTATAACTGAAAGATTATACCTTGACCAACATCTCCCATTCTCCCCCAAGCCCCCAGCTCCTAGCATTCTACTCTCTCTGTTTCTATGAGTTCAACTATTTTAAATTCCACATATAAATGAAATAATACATTTTTTTCCTGACTTATTTTGCTCAGCATAAAACCCTCAAGGTTCATCAATATTGTCACAAATGGCAGGATTTCCTTCTTTTGTATGGCTGAATAATAAATAATCCATTGTGTGGGTATATACATATATACAAATATACGTATCACTACATATACATAGGAAATAGGATCATTGTAGATATAATTATTAAGATGAGGTCACAGTGGAGCAGGATGGACCCCTAATTCAGTATGACTGGTGTCTTTATAAAAAGAAGAAATTTGAACACAGACGTGCAAGCAGGAAGAATGGCATTGTGAAGATGAATCCAGAGATTGGAGTGATACTTCTATAAGCCAAGAAACAACGCAATTCACCAGAAGCTAGGGGAGAGGCATTAAAAGATTCTTTTTCACAGACCTCAGAAGGAACTGACCCTGCAAACACCATGATCTTAGACTTTCAGCCTCTAGAACTATGAAGAAATATATTTTTGTTGTTTAAGCCACACAGTTTTTGTTATTTTATTATGGCAGCCCTAGCAAACTAATGCAAGTTTCTTCCATGTTGTTGCACACATCAGTAGTTTATTTCTTTTTTTTATTGAGTTTCATTCCATTGTATAGATGTACTGTTCATTCATTCACCAATGGAAGGGCATTTCAGTTGCTTCCAGTTTGGGGTGATCACAAATATAGCTATGATAAACATTGGAGTACAGATTATTTATGTGAACATAATTTTTTACTTCCTTTAAACAACAAGGAGTAAGATTTCTGGGGCATATGATAAGTGCATGTTTAGAATATAAGAAATTACTAAATTGTTTTTACTAAATACGTTTCCCCACTTTGCAATCCTACCAGCAGTATATGAATATTTTACTTACTCTGCATCTTTGCCAGAATTTGACATTATCATTTTGTTTTGTTTTTTACATCATTATATATGTGGAAGAATAACCCCTTGTGGCTTTAACTTGCTTTTCTATAATTATTAATGATATCATACATCTTTTCATATGCTTATTTGTCATTCCTGCATTTTCTTTGTTGAATGATTTGTTTATATCTCTTGCCCATTATTTTATTTGGTTATTTGCTTTCTTATTGTTGAGTTTTGGAAGTTAGTTATGTTTTCTAAATACAAGTCCTCTATCAGATGTACTATTTGCAAATATTTTCACACAATCTGCAGTATGTCTTTTCATTTTCTTAACAATGTCTCAAAGATGTGGAAACAACCCAAGTGCCCATCAATACATGAATGGTTTAATAAAACTTGGTATATATATATACCATGGAGTGCTACTTAGCCACAAAATCAATGGTGATCTAGTACCTCTTATATTATCCTGGATAGAGCTGGAGCCCATTCTACTAAGTGAAGTATCACAAGAATGAAAAAACAAGCACCACATATGCTCACCATCAAATTGGTATTAATCGATCAACACTTATGTGCATGTATAGTAGTAACATTCATCGGGTGTTGGGCAGGTGGGAGCGGGGAGGAAGGGATGGGTATATACACACCTAATGGGTGCTTTGTGTACTGTCTGGGGGATGGACACACTTGTAGCTCTGACTTGGGTGGGGCAAAGGCAATATATGTAAACCTAAACAATTGTACCCCCATAATATGCTGAAGTAAAAAAAAAAACTAGTCATATCTTTCATTAACTTTATGAAAAGGGAAGAAAAAGAATTGAGGAAAAAGGAGAAAAAATAAGAGTGGATGTTCTTAGCTGTTTTGTGTCATGGACTCTTCCAAATAAGGTGTTTAAATGCCTTAAATAAACAATGCAAAGGGAAAAATTATATCAATGTAGTTGTCAAAACATTAAAAGGATAAATTCATAATAAAAAAGAAGACATTGTTATTAATTTAATAAAGTTCAGTTTATCAATTTTTCTTTTATGGACCATACTTTTGGTCTTGAATATAAGAAATCTTTGACTAATTTAAAATCACAAACATTTTCTAATGTGTTTTCTTACAGAAATTTTATAATTTTTAGCATTATACTTATGAATATAATCAATTTGTGGTTAATTTTTATATGGTGAAAGAAATGAATTTTTAATTTTTAACAATTTTTTCGTTTGGGTTTTGTTTTGTTTTGCATATAGCTATCCAATTGTTTCAACACTATTTTTTTGATTTGCTAAATCTGGATTTGCCATAGTTTCCTTTTAATGTCTTTATCTAGTTGTGGTAAGTTGAGATGTGTTCCCTCCTCTTTAACTTTTTGGAAAAGTTTGTGTAAAATTGGCATTATTTCTTCTTAAGTGTTTGGAAAAATGCAGTAAAGCTACATGAACCTGAAGTTTTCTTTGTGGGAAGGTTTTTAAGACTTAGAGGATGGCACCCTTGGCAGATCTTAGGAGCTCATTTTCTCTTCATGCAACTTTCTCCTCACCATTACTCTGGCATGAGAACCTCAGGTTCTTGTCCTTCCCAACCTTTCCTCTCTGTCTCCAAAATGCAGGGTAACCAGCAAATTTTTGCCTGCATTCTCCTCTACGTACTATAGCTTGGAAACTCTCAGAGTAGTGAGTGGGGACAACTGTAGGACGTCGCTTGCTTATTTCATCTCTCTCCAGCCTTATTGAACTTTACCACCTGCTCTCCAGTATCTGAAAACCATTATTTCATATAGTTTTTTCCTGAGAACTAAAAATTTCTTAGGAATGGTGAGTAAATCTGACCTCTTTTATGTAATCTAGATATTTATTTTAAAAATACTTTGCTGCATCCTCTAGACTCTATGATGTAGAAACTAAGGAGCTTTAACAATTGATTGTATACACGATTGATGTGTAAATGAGACCACACCAAAAAAAATTGGTTTCTTTTCTTAAATTCTTTTCGTATTTAAGAAATACATTCAAAAAAGTTTAGTGACCAAAAGCATTTAATTCAGTGAGTCTGTAAACACTCTTCATGTTGAACATCTGTTTGGATTTTAGTACAATATTTCAGTCCCCAGGCTTGAAATTAAAAAATGAGATTATGTTGTCATTTGCAATTCAAATAAAATTAATATTACTTACAAGAACAAAGTCTGAATTGAGTGAATTAATATAATCTTTTATGAAGGCAAAGCAATAAAACTATAGAGAACATTAGCTCAAATTTAAGCACAAATATTGTCTCTGCCTACAAATCACTTACATGTATGCCAAATTTCTTTTATGTGTGTCCCAAATTATTCAGCTTGTACAATCAAGAGAATTTATTTAGGACATTGGAAAACACATAGACCCACAAGTATTTTTTCTGGTGCATTTTTTCACCTTTTGATTAATAGTTTTCAGACTGGTAAATTAATTTTGTAAATTGGGTGATTATGGAGTTTCAGAACTTTTCTATAGGGGGTTCTTAGGTCATTTCTTCTAAGAAAAGCTTGAGACAGATAAGTGAAGCCAGGCTCTAGATGGGAAAAAACAGCAATTTAATCCAAATCTGGCATATTCTGAAGATGTCTTGAGTTTGTTGAAAGTGAGATTAAGATATATATATTTGATTCTGAGATGCATCATGCCAACATTTCACTGCTTGGACACAAACTTCTTTGGTCTATTCTAAAAGTCTGTTTAGGACAACATTCCATATTGCTATAAAAAAAAAGTTTTGCCACAGTGAATGGTGAAAACATTACTCTACGTTCAGTGGGTGCTGAGTTTATCCAGACACAGATATGTGGATTGTGTTTGCTGATTCAGTGGGAGGCAACACATTGGCTTGAAACCGAGTCAGAACCATCATAAACTAGCTATGCCCCATAGAGCAAATAGAGTGAATAAGTGAAAATTATCTGTTAAAAAATTACCTACAAAACCAGAGGTTAACTTAGGAATCATAATATTGCAAGAGCATCTATTTCCACTTAGAGAATTAAGAATTGTAAGAACTACAAGAGATATTTTATGATAGTGAACTTTAGTTAATAATGTCATTCATGGTAGCCAAGGTTGGCAAACGAATGTTTGCCGTCAAAAGTATTTGATAATATGTCTTCTGTGTTTGCCTGTTTCCCAGCTAGAACTGAATAGTCAATATGACTAATGCCTCCTTCAAAAGAAAAAAAAAGGACAGACTTGGGAATATTTATTACCTTCTTCAAGAATGTAGAAAACACTTAATGATAACATTTCTGTTAGCTGTGGTGGCAGAATTATGTATTTACATCTAACACTTTTTTTTTCTGTATAACTGGGATTACTTAATTACAGAGTACTCATATCCAAGGAAATTAAAGTTATTTTAAAGTATAAAGAACATTTTTAAGTGAAAGTTTTATTTACTGTTTGAGAAACATATATTAAACGTCAGAATTACCAACTTTTTGATTAAGAATTATGAATATGTCTTATACACAGTTTTATTTGTGTGTGTGTTTGTATATATATATATATATATATAGTAATTTTACCATTAAAATCTAATAAATGGATAACTTGCAAGGCAAATATAAAAAGTATAGTTCTAAGACAGAGAACTATTTAGTTCAAATAACTCACGATCTGTTGCAGCTATAATTACAAGAGTAGCAAATAGCAGTCTTTAAGCCATGGCCCTAACGTGAGCTGGTGTAAATAATTACATGTTTATATAGCCCAATTTAACAAGACAACTCTGACAAGGCCATTTAAAAATACAAAATTAAAAATTAAAACTCTAAGTATACTCAAGCAACTACAGCAATTAATTCAGTAATTAAAATCCATGTTAATCACAAATGATCCAGAAATATTCTTAAAGAGCAAACCAGTAGGACGACTACATGTCAGTGTCCTTTTAGACATGTATGGATGATAATATTTGAAATCACATGCATGTTTATTAATCTTAGCTACTCTTTAAAAATGTATGAGATTATATGGCATTATTGACTATTATTAAATAATTGCAGTATGTGCTAGTTTATTTATGTATGTTTCAACGTTGCTATACGTTTTGTAGTGTTGTAGAATTTACAAACAAGTTCCCTATAGATTTTCTCACAGTTCCTCTCATTCAATTCCTTAACAAGTGTGCAAAGCAGCTGCTAACTTCGTTATTACTGTGCCATTTTCCAACTGAGGAAACTGAGAGTGTGAGAGGCTGTGCCTGCCACAGATTGTTGGGATCATAAATGGCAGCGTTTATTCAGAATACAGTCATCTAAGCCTATTATTTAATTAAGGAAATAAGATATTTCAGACAAAATAGATAATTATATGGTTGTTATTGTCTAAACAGTACTTCTGGACTGAACGAAAGAGAGGAGAGACACTGCTTTTGTGAACAGTGTTGAAGAAGTCCATGTTAGAAGGAATTTGTCCATGATTTTCTGGTTGAGTTCTCATGACCCAATTGGAAAACTGACCTGAATTATAAAACAAGCTTCCCTTTGGTGTGTATTGTATATTTTGCAATAAAAAACATGTTTTAAAATGTCAGGCATTTTAATCCAGGTATAATGTCAGGCTTTTAATCCAGGTATAAACAAAACAAAAATATCAATGAGCAACCTCAGAAATAACTTAGAGTATTTTCTAAATGAAGCCACTTTATATTCTGACACATCCAGCAGAAAGAGCAAAACAACTGGGTTAAACAAGTATGATGTGCCCTTTGTTTCCTTCTCCGAGCTTTGCCATTGGAATTCGCCTTTGTTTTATGTACATACAACTCCAGACACGTGCTAAGACACAACCTTCTGACATTTTGCCAGAAACATGCAAATCGAAGACCTGAAATCTAATATGCAATAAATCGAAAATAAATGTGTCAGGGGATTCAGCACCAGCAGCCCATAAGGAGACATCTTCTTTTCTTAATTTGTAAAAGGCAAATGTCACAGTCAGTGCGTCTACCAAACCGCCGTGGACAGCGTGTTCACTCCAGATGCTACTCCAGTAGCACCGGGGTTGTCAGCAGAGGAATTAGGTTGGGGATGCCCCATGTTTAAATCCTTCTTGGGAAAGAAATAAAGGGAACTTACTCAGGACACACCCACAGGGTAAGTGAAAAAGGCTTTGGGAGATTTAAAAATAAAAAATTGAAATCCCCAGAAAATGCCTCCCTGAGAATTGCTAAAGACATCCAAACCTAGAGGCTTAGAGAGCCCTGAAGATGTATTGTTTATGCTGAAATGAAAACCTAGAGGCTACCAAAAGGATTATCAGAATAAAACAGTGCTTAGCAAAGTATGAGACAGGTTCCACTGGTGGAGTATTATTTTAAGTGGCGCACAGGACTTTATCATTTGTTTGTTTTATTTTACTTGATAAAAATTTGATTACGCATTTAACAAATACCTATGAAAATATAACAAGCATATTAAATTTCTGTTTGAGGAATTTTAGGATAAAAAAAATTAAGTTGCAAAAAGTTAATGTGTGGAAAATAGTGGAAATAATGCTTCAGATGATATTTGGACAAAAATGTGGATGAAAATTTTAAAGATGATACTCAAGGTTTTTGTGATGCTGGTGCAGATGGTGCTAATATTTAGTAAAGCAACTGCCCCTCCTTCTCTCTGTCTCCTTTCTCTGGAGATTGCAGGAATAGCAGACCTTTCTTTGCCTTAATTCAGCTATTGTCCTTTGCCTGCACCGGCTCTTATCCCTCACCCCATCCTCACCTCCACTGGAATGAAAGCTTCAGAAGGGCAGATAGTGCATCCCAGGAATTTAGTTCCTACAAAATAATTAGTACTTAATAGATGTTAAGAATGAATGAATAACTGCTTTATGCCCACACGCCTCTGACCCTGATACCACTCACTGCTCACAGTATTGATATTAACCCTTCCCTTGAGATCAAAGTATTTCTTCCCCAAGTGACTTTTATCTTACTTTTGAGTGAGCACTTGACGTTTCCTTTCCTTTAGATTTACAACCTAATGCCCAAAAGCCCACTGTGGAATAAAGAAGAATTCCAGAACTACTTACACGGTATGTTGTGGTCTTCCTACTAGCCTCCTCTTCATTGTATAGCGATGCAATTTGAAAAATCTTTTCATGTGACAGGGTTGGCCTGATTAGCCTACAATTAAGCTAATCTTATCACCTTTTGCATAGGAACTGGATAGGGATGGGAAGGTCTATGGCAGTGAGCAAAGGACATTTTTCTTCCTGCAAAGGTTGGTTCAGGAATTAGGAGTGATCCAAATGCCAAAGGAGATGAGGGGGAGTGTTTGCTTGAGATTGTTGAGAGAGAAGATAAGTCCCACTTATGAGAAGTCTTCCAGAAACAATCACTTATTTCTGACTGGATCTAGATGGATTCAGATAGGAGGCTGGGTAGTACCAACGGGACGCCAGCCCAGGGGTGGAGTGGCCTAGCACACTCCGTAGGGCAGAGGCAGGGTCCAGTGGAGAGCAGGAAGTGCAGGCTTGATCTCAACCCCTGTTCCGACCTGGGGCTGGACCTCCTGATCACAGTGAGGCCTTGATTTCTATTTGTTCTGACATTTTAAAAAGTAGTTTTTTTCTTAAACTTGTGGCAATGTATTAATTTATACAGGTTACTAATCTATATTCTCTGTTGACTCACTGATAAAATTCCCAAACAGAAGAAAGTTATCCCAACATTTATTTAGTCTTGTTTGTGTATTGCTTTCTACATTTCCTCACTACACCAAGAAACAAAATAATAGCAACAATAGGAATGACTAACCCTTAATGAACAGTTGCTTTGTGTCAAACAATCTGCTAAATGATTTATGGATGTCACCACATATAATCCTCCCAACAACCTTTTGAATTGAGTCTGTCTTAGTCTGTTCTTATTGCTATAAAGGAATTCCTGAGGCTAGGTAATGTTTAAAGAAAATAGGGTTGTTGTGTTTTGGGAGTTTTTTGGTGTTTTTGTGTTTTTTGTTGGAGTTGTTTTTGTTTTTTTGTTTTTGGCTCATGGTTCTGCAGGCTGTACAAGAAGCACAGCATCAGCATCTGCCTCAGGAAGCTTCCACTTTTGGCAGAAGGCAAAAGGGAGTAGGCATCACATGGCAAGACAGAAGGGAAGACAGAGGGGAAGGAGGTGCCAGACTCTTTTAAACAATCAGATCTCCAGGAGCCCATAGAGTGAGCTGGAACTCACTGGCTACAGTGAGGAGGGCACCAAGCCATTCAGGAGGGATCCGCCCCCATGACCCAAATACCTCCCACCAGGTACTACCTCCAACATTGGTGAACAAACGTCAACATAAGATTTGGAAGGGACAAATACCCAAACTATATCAAAGTCCCAAATTGATTCCCATTTTATAGATGTGAAAACTAAGAATCGGAATGTTTAAATAATTCATGGTGTCAGGCTGAACATCATCGATGTGGCCAGGGTATCTTCATGTTTATTAATTCTGACCAACTTACTAAGATAAACCCTATGATATTATCTATTAAAACACATATTTATAATTTCCCGGCATGAATCACTGTTCAGTTTTATTTGCTTGTTGCCTGCTTGCCTACCACTAGCATCGGAATTTTTGCAAGAAGGGGCTTGCCAGTTTGTCTTGGTGCCTTGGCCAGTGTCTGGCTGTTAAATGTCGTGATATTCCATACAAGCGTGCATGCTGGGTAGTCCTGCTCTGTGCTAAGCACTTCCACAGAATGACATCTGCATTTTTATTAAGTTCACCGGATACTTCTTATGTTCAAGACTCCAAGCCACAGTCTGAATCTTCACAATATAGAAAACGTACAGCACCTGGGAGTAAAGACTGTTCAAAAGTTCAAATAGTTTAGTTCCCTTTCTTGTGGATTTATGCTTCCTACATTTTTCACAGTTTTCTAGATGAATGCCTTCAAATTAGCTACAATTAATACAATTGTAACCCTACACCTTCCACCTGTGTAATACTTTGTTGCTTCTAAAGCACATTCGTGTGTACTCTTTCATCTAACCCCATAACGACATCCTGAGACCTGAAAAACAGATACCAATTTACGTGCAAGGAGGGGAAGAATCTGGGGCTTGACATGACTTGGTTATTAGCACGGAGAAAGTAGTTGCTCAGCTGTCCAGAGAGCCTGCTTCTTTCTCTTGTCTTATTTTTGGCACCTTCTCCAGTTCCATCAAGGGTTGGAAAAATATCCCGCAAGCCAAATCTTTGAGACCACCTGCCCTGAGCAAATGTTGAGCTGACATCTGAGAAGTAAACCTGAGCAGAGGTAGGCATTAGTATAGTAACTGCCTCTGATTCATGTTTGGCCATAACCTCAGATGCATTGCTTTCACCTAAAATTCTCCTCTAGGAAAAAAACGTTGGAGCCACGTGATATAGAGAGGGATGCCTGCCCAGGCAGTGAGGGAGGCTTTGTTCCCGTCCTTTATCATCGCTTGGCAAATAAATGACCCAGGTCAGTGTCACCTGCCATCTCTAGTCAACTAAAGGGTGCAGCCAATTTAGGAAACATGTAAACTCCCCAACGTACTGGGATATAATTCCTGCCATTATATTGATTTCAAGTTTGCTCTAGGTTTATTCTTTTTTTCCTCTTTTTCTTTTCTTTCTTCCTCTCTCTCTTTTTCCCTTCATTATTTCCTTCCTTCCTTCCTTTCTTCCTTTCTTTTCCTTTCATTTATTTTCATTCTTTCTTTCTTATAGTGGAGCTCACTTTTAATGAAACAAGATTCTGAAATGTGTTAATTAATAGTTTATAAAATTAAGGACAGTCTATTCACTTCTGCATTCCTGTTTATTTAAGACTCAGAAATGTGCAAAATAAAACACTACATTTTATTAGGGTGGAAAATTGGTTTGTTTTGGAAGTTATTTTAGATTGTACTTTTTCATAGAAAATTAAACATTAATTTAAAAACAAATCATTTGCCTTATGAATTATCACAAGCTTAGATAGAAACATGTTTCTAGATAAAAATACAATATATAACACCAATGGGAGAAAGTTTGTACTAAAAAAGGTCTTATACATGTTCTTATTAAGTCTTTAACACATGAAAATTATTATTTTTTTCCAATAATAAACAAGTGGTTAGAGGTCCTCAGAATTGGAGGTTTGAAAAATACTGTGCCAAAGCTTATTCTAATTAACACTCTCGACTCCTGCTAAATTTGATAGAAGTTAAAATGTGAAAATTGAATGAGGGAATATATCCATAGAGCATTCTTATAAATAGCAAAAGTGCCAAAGAAGAAATAGCAACCATACTATTTTTTATTTTTTAAAATATAGTAGGCAGATTTGTTATTCCCCATCAGCACAGCACCGGACTATATTCAAAATGCTTAATGAAAAGATGGGTCTATATGTTATATTAACAAAAGAACTGTGTACAAGCATGTACTGTAGACGAGATAAACCAATTATTTTCAGAAAGTGCTATGTCAACGAGATTAATTCCGGCATAGATGGACATGTGGGCACTAGCTATAATACATATATATTTCTTTCAAAATTGCTGACATTCTACCAAATAAATGAATGTCATTTTAAAAAGACTAAGTACTTTGAGTAAGAGAAAAATTTGAATATTTCTAGCATAAAGAAATGACCATTTTTTAAAGTGATGGATATCCGAATTACACAGATTTGATCTTTACAAATTACATGAATGTGTTACATTATAGCATGCATCCAGAAAGTATGTATGTCTGTTATGCATCAATAAAAAATAAATAATAAAAAAAAACACCAGAAACCAAAGCTGCATGTATTTATCAGGTGGTTTATTTCAAAAGTTGTAAGGTTAATGTGCATTTATATATTAGTGACATCACTCTCTTACTGTTTTTATAGGCCAGAATGGGCAATTATAAGCATTTCATATGGTTCAGCCTAATAGACCATCTATTATCAAGTAACACTAATCTTGATTAATTATTCAAGTAACATAAATGACATAAGACACCCTCAGAGATCCAAACTGCAAAATAATATGACATGTGAGCTACAACATTTAAATGGGTTCCAACATAGAGAGAAATCTTATACTCTAGATACAAATTCTTTTGTTGGCTATTATATACTCCTGTTGATTTCTTGCCTGTTACCATATTTCCTTATCCAAATCAATTTTATTTCTGGCTTAAAACATTTACAGGCATCCATGTGATATCATAGACCCAATGTTAACTCTCAGTCATGATGGTGCCAGTTGCATATTGGTCTTATCTTCAGAAAAACTTGTTTCTGTATCTCATTCATATAATGATCTGAAAAATATTTCCATGGAGAAACTTTCTTTTTATAGATTATGCTTTTTATAAAATATTCTTATTTAGTGATCTTACCTCCCTACTGTGGTGTGATATGTAAAGAATCCAAGGAAAAAATATTAAGGGTTATACTAGAAATGAGGGAACTAAAGCTTAATGTTAGACTATCTGGAACAGATAAAACAGCAGACATGAAAAAATGAGTTGCAAGATAGGAACCCATCTTCTCACAATATTATGGAAGCAAGGAGGTGAGCTGGATGGCCCCTAAAGCCCCTCACTGACCCAAACTCCTCCTCTCTCCCATTGTCCCCTCGTTTCCTGTTGGGTTAGACCAATGGCAGACATCAGCAAAAGACTGTCAGATAGTAATGTGGACGAAGGTGAGGGGGTTGCACACCCTGCTTCTGGTCCCTTCCAGTCTCGCTGTACTTGGGCAGGGCTGGTTTTCCTCTGTGTCCCAGATTCAGGTAAGTGGCCCCTCTCCCGTGGCTTTACCTCATGCCAGGTTTCAGTAACATTCTTCCCTCGCTTTCTCCCTCCAGCCCTAATGATGATAATGACATCATTCTATTGCTAATCCCTGGGTATGTCACTATCCCTTGTTGGTTTTCTTACCCCTGCTCCTATATCTGTAATTTGGATTCTTTTCAGTTAAACTCTTTGGTGATACTATTTGTTTATTTACAAGATCTTGACAATCCCTGAAGCACAGCACTTTTTGTTTGTTTGGTATTAGTTTTTGATACTGTTTGCAATATTTACCATATTGTAACTAAGCAGGCAAATGAACGAAAAGATGCATATGTTAAAAAATGGACTTTACCAATAGTTATTAAGAGCTCTGGAAATTTCTTTGTCTACTTCCTGGGAAGAGCTTAAAAGCAGTATTTTTATTGTATTAGCTCTCAGGGTGATTTTTGAATAATAAGATAAATCAAGAAGTTATCACAAAGGAGCAATTTGATTGGAGTATCTTCATGCATTCAACAAACTAATGATGCAGCCGTAAATAAGGCAGATAATGCCTGGCTTCAGCTGTAAATAAGGCAGATAATGCCTGGCCTCATGTTGCTAGCAATAAAGTCTTTAAACAAATAATTACACAAGGAATTACATATACAGCAATTGTTGCTCAGAATTATGAAAGAGAAATCTGGTGAGACTAATCTGGTTCAAAGGAAACGACTTGTAAGTGGAGAACTGAAGGATGAGTTAGCGAGGAAAGAAGCAGGTGAAAAGCATCTTAGACAGGGCAAGTCAGGTGTGCGTGAAGGCTCTGTGTGCGAAGGAGCACAGGGCAAGTGAAAAACTGCCAGGAGTCCAAGGGGACTATATCACAGAGAATAAGGTGGGGGGTGGTAAGAAATGAGGTTGGCGAGAACACAAGTGATCGAATTTCAAGATCTGTGGTCCATGTTAAGGAATTTAATGGCTTTTCCAGGAGGAATGAGGAGCCATTGATGGATATTAGAAGAGGAATGACATGAAAAAAGTTTGTGTTTGTACAAACGAATTACAATTTGTTTCAAATTGCAGTTGAATTTGCGAGATGGGAGGATAAGACATTGCCTAGAAAGAGCGCTAGAGAAGGGTCAGGCTTGGGAGGGAAATGTCAGCGTTCAAGGACTGCGTGGATGAGGAAGAGAAAGCGAAGGAGACTGCTGGGAATTGACTAGTGTGGTAAACAAAATCAGAACTGTCTGCATCCATGAAGTCAAAGCAAGATACTGTGTCAAGGAAAATCAAATGCACAGAATGTTTACTAAGATAATAATGGAAGAGCACCCTTTGGATTTTGTGATACTGAGGCTGTTGGTGACATTAGAATGGTCAGTTTTGGAGCGAAAAGTGGGGCAATAAGTAGGAAAAATTCATAAGATGTTTGTGAAAAGAAGAGTAAAGGGCAGGAATGGAAAGAGGTTTAAATAGAGAGAGAGTCTTTTTGTTTCAAGAAGAGAGAAGCACATTTAGCTGAGATAAGAAAGCTCAAGTAGAGAGTGACAAGTTGAAGATACAGAAGACAGGAGGTCATGTAAGGTGCAAGATTCCTGAAATGGGAGGAAGAGAAGGGTTTGAGCAAAGGTCCTTCCACATGGGAGCAAGGAACTGGACTTGGATGGATGGAAGTGCCCCTCTTCCATTTAGCAGGTGGGCAAATTTGGCTCAGGAATTAAAAGCTCTTTCTCTCTGATGACTTACACTTTCTTTGAGAAGCAAGAAGCAATCATCTACTAACAGTGAAAAGGGTGCAAGGCTAGAGGTTTGACAATACTGTGTGGAGTATTGAAATAGCCATTATGTTAACTTGAATAGTGAGTCAGTTACGAAAAAGTAGCAGAAACGACGAGCCATTTTGAAGGTTCATGTAACACTGGTGATCATAAATTTAGAGGTGTGAACCTGGTAAGTTTTGTATAATGCTCTTTCAACCAAGGACAGTGTGCCCAATTGTTGCCTGGATGATAGAGAACATCTCACCTCTTGCTACATCTTTAAGCAATTTTGTGTATAGCCCTGTGTCTTAGTCAGTTTGGGCTGCTAGAACAAATTACCTTAAACTGGGTAATTTATAAACAACAGAAATTTATCACTCACAGTTCAGGGAAGTCCAAGATCAAGGTGCCTGCAGATTTGGTGTCTGATGAGGCCCTGTTCCTCATATACGGCATCTTCTATGTGTCCTTACATGGCAGAAGGGAAAAGGGCTAATGAGCTTCCTCAGGGCTTTTTTATAAGGGACTTAATCACCCCTGAAAGACCCCACATCTAAATACCATCACCTTGGGGCTTAGGTTTCAACATATGAATGGGGGGGGCTGCATACATTCAGACCATAGCATGCTGTGAATTTTCCTGTCTGTCCATGCACCCATGCATTGGCATCACATAGAGGTAAACCCCTAATGTTCTTATGCCGTTCTAAAACCTAGTCTTGAAGCCAGTTTCCCTAACTCATTTCCTGTTCACAAACCATTTCCTGCTTCTCAGGGTCATTTTGTGTTTAGAGCCATGGCTCACCTCTCAAACACTAAATTTC